>NC_136057.1:1842254010-1842751176 GCF_964261635.1 Lissotriton helveticus | reverse complement strand
AACGCTCACAACGAGGGAACAGAGGCCAGAAAAAAATGCTCACAACGAGGGGGGCAGGAAAGCAAGCACAGCTAGGGGGCAGGAGAGCAAGCACAGCCAGGGAGCAGGAGAGCAAGCACAGCGAGGGGGCATGGGAGCAAGCACAGCGTGGGGGCAGGGGAGCAAGCACAGCGTGGGGGCAGGGGAGCAAGTACAGCGAGGGGGCTGGGAGGCAAGCACAGCGAGGGGGCAGGGGAGCAAGCACAGCGAGGGGGCAGGGGAGCAAGCACAGCGGGGGGCAGGGGAATAAGCACAGCCAGGGGGCAGGGGAGCAAGCCCAGCCAGGGGCAGGGGAGCAAGCACAGCCAGATGCACAGCCAGGGGGGCAGGAGAGCAAGCACAGCCAGGGGAGCAAGCACAGCGAGGGGGGCAGGGGAGCAAGCACAGCCAGGGAGCAAGGGAGCAAGCACAGCCAGGGGGAGCAAGCACAGCCAGGGGGCAGGAGAGCAAGCACAACCAGGGGGCAGGAGAGCAAGCACAACCAGGAAGCAGGAGAGCAAGCACAACCAGGGGGCAGGGAAGCAAGCACAGCCAGGGGGCAGGAGAGCAAGCACAGCCAGGGGGCAGGAGAGCAAGAACAGCCAGGGGGCAGGAGAGCAAGCACAGCGAGGGGGCAGGGGAGCAAGCACAGCGAGGTGGAAGGGGAGCAAGCACAGCAAGGGGACAGGGGAGCAAGCACAGCGAGGGGGCAGGGGAGCAAGCACAGCGAGTTTGGAAAGAAATAGCAAGTAATTTTTTTTTTTTTTAGTTTTTGGGTGCGAGTGTTTTGTGTTTTTGTAATGCTACATATTATAAAGGGAGTTGGAGGGAGCCATATATTAGACTATTATAAAGGGGCAGATTTACAAGCCCCTTGCGCCACTTTTGCATCCTTTTTAACATGGGAAAATCTGCCCCATGTGTGATAGTGACTTTTACCTCGATATTCTGAGGTAATAAGGGGGCTCTCTCTGCACCATGGTAGCGGCCACGGGTACGCTGCGCTCGCGTCTAGCGCCGTTGCAGCCCAGGCTTCTTTTAGGGGGTGTTGGCATTAATCGATAGCTGCCTGTCTACTGAGGCGGGTCCGTAATCTCCCGCCCGTGCTATCTGCCGCATATCTAATGTACACCAGCCTCGCGCACCGGCAGCATGTCACATCTGGAACCTCGGCTGCCAGCGCCCCGGAGACACAGCCACGCAGCACCCTGAAGCCCAGTCATTCCACGTGTGCTCAGGAAGAATGCCCCCTCCTTCAGAGCACATCCCAGCCGCCTCTTAATAGCCGCCTTCACCCTAAGAATTCATCTCAGGGGGTGGTCTGTTGAAGTGGTGAGGGGTCCTAGCCACCTGCCCCTTTCGTCCCATTCTTTTGGTTGCCCCTTGATTGTGGTGGGGTGACCACGACCTGAATGTGTAAAGCACCCCTAAATCTCCCCCTTATAGTGTGAGTGTGGCCCAGGTGAGTAGGTCTGCTCTCCTCGCCCTCCCCCACCAAAGAGCCAGCAGACAGGTTAAGGTGGACCTACCCCTTCCTCCCAGGGTGAGCTGGTTCGCTTCCAGCCATCCCTTTGTAAAGTCTCTCGGATGTTTTGGAGGAAGTTGAAAAATGGTGACCCAGATGGTGAAAGGCAGGTACAGAGAGAGCCACCGGAGATCCGGGCAAGAAATCATGTAAATTCTAGTTACATCTTGGAGCCGGCTTCCGATGTTACCATTGAAGTTCAGTTGCATTTAATTCTCCTACCATAGCCTCACGTTTTATTCTTCTTTAACCAGTATAATGCCTGGTGTTTGTTCCCTGGTCTTGTGTATTCCGGTGTCTTAAAGCGGATGTTTCTTTTTGCTGGAACATTTAAATCACGGTCAAAATCGAATGTTTTGCAACCGGGTCCATTAGAAACGTTTCCACCAGTTCGCACCGAGTTCCATCATGAAAATCGGCACAAGAGATGCATGGATTGGTCACTCCTCTGGGAAGCAAAACCGCGTTTTTAACAGAAACAATCGTGCTATTTTATAATTTTATGCCATCGGCGATAATTATCTCCAATCAGATATAAGACACAGTTTCCAATTGATTATATGAACATCTTATTAAATTGGGTTTTAGAGAAAATACTCGTCGCCAGAGGCAGGTTTTAATTAACTACGCAAATAAACTTGTGCCACTCACTTTGTTCGATGCCTCTTCTTTGAATAATTATTTTTACCGCATTTTAAAGTGAGTCAGGGATTTCATGTCTCACGCTGCCTGCATGCGCCAGTCGGCCCTCTGATTGGTTAATAAGGAACACCAATCAGAGGGCCGACTGGCGCGTGCAGGCAGCGTGATGAGGGGCGTGCTCTCTCCTGATGACGTCAGGGAGAGAAAGAAGAGCAAAAACACACCCCTCTGTCCCAAAAAGACGGGGCTTAAGTGGAGTGATGTCCCTCTCCTCCAATGGCTGGCCAGCATTTACGAGGCCAGCCAATGGAGAAGAGGGGCGGGTTTAAGCCCCCAATACTGTAAACATTAAATCTCGGCTGCGCGAACACTGCTGCGCAGTGTAACGCTAGGCCGAGACCTAAAAAGGATCAAATTTGAACTATAACCAATCAGGTGATAGCACCCTCTAGAACACTCCCAATAGAGGCTGAGTCCTTCAATTTTCAGGCACAAGTGGGAATAAATCATCCCAAGCTATAAGGGGAGTCTCGCATGTGAATCTATGAAAGATACCAATACTGGAGAACTGCAGTTACAGGGTAGTAACCCATTTCCTTCTCCAGTATTGGATCTTTCATAGATTCACAAGCTTGAATCAGAATAGCAAGCAATTATCGTAGGTAAACATTTTAGCAATAAAAGTACCCTTTAGGATGGTGGGTAACAGTCTAAAATATATCTCTATATATCCATACATGATTAACATTGTGTAAATAGTCCCTGTATGAAAAGGCAATTATGCAGTACATAACACTATCATATGCATTTGACAAGGCATATTAATATTCACCTACAGTTACAGAGGCTCATCCTATTGAAACAGATGAAATAAGACCGTCTGTGCTACGGTTACATCACTTTGCAGCGCCACTTTCAGGTAGTAGTGCTACATGAATGTGTGATTGTTCTTCCACGTTGCAGCCTGACAAATCTTCTCGAGCGGAACGCCTACAAAGAGAGCTGCCGAAATGGACACTGCCCTCGTTGAGTGTGCTTTCACTGCGAGTGGCTTGCCAGCCTTGATGTGGCAAAACTAAATGGTAGCAGAAATCCATCTTGCTATGGTTGCATTAGGGACTGCAGTAGCTTGACTAGAATGACCATAAGATACCTACAGCTGATCAGTTTTCCGGAGTTGGTTAGTACGATGCAGATAGAATTTAAGACATTGCATAATGTCCAAGGTGTGAGGAGACCTTTCAGCCAGAGACGCAGGGTTTGGAAAAAAAGTACAAAGTATGATAGGTTAATTGAAGTGAAATTGCGATGAAACTTTGGGGGTTAATTTTGGGGTTGTTCTGAGGAACACAAAATAATCAATGAAACGCAACACCGATTCCTGCGTTGTGAAAGCCTGAATCTCGCTGACTCTTATAGTGGAAGCGAGAGCCAACACCAAAACGACCTGCACAAAGAGAAATGTCAGATCTGCTTTGTGAATGGGTTTGAATGGAGGCTTCCTAAGTTGAGAGAGAACCACATTGAGATGCCATTCTGAGGGAGGAGCTCGTACCGGGCGAAAAGCTCTGAACAACCCACTCATGAATGGTTTGACCACTCTTGTGGCACAGAGAGATCGAGAATGTGCAGAACGTCTGCACCTTGAAACTGTGGCATGGTGAACATTCACTGACGCATGCACCAATTCTGATCTACCTAGAAACAGGAGGTAAGGCAGAATCTGCTCAGATGACCCTCCATGGATGCAGGTTAGATTGCTGACACCATGAACAGAATCACTTCCATTTTAGCTTGTATATCTTGTTTGTAGCTTTAGCTCTTGCTTGGAATAGCATCTCTCTACAGGCCTGAGGGATATCTATGTCTCGGAACTCGTTGAATTCAGGAGCCATTCATGCAATGGGACAGAGGCTAGATCCAGGGCTAGGATCTGGCCGTTGTCCCTCGTTAACAGTGTTTGAGTTGTCGGTAGGCAAATGTGATTGGACTCAGACAGCAGGAGGAGCTCAGTAAACCAATACTGTCTGGGCCATTTGGGAGCTATTAGAATCAGGTAATAGTGCTCCATTTTCATTTTGTTGAGAATCCTTGGTACGATAGGGAAGGGGAGAAAAACGTGGCCATAAATCCCGAACCATCTCATTGAAAAGGCCTTTCACCACAACCCTGGGAGTGGGAATCGACAGGCGTAGAACTGGCATTTGGCGTTCTTGTCAGTCACAAAGAGATCCAATTCTGGTTTGCCTCGCCATGGGAATATTTTGTCCAGTTTCGATTGGTCTAGTTACCACTTGTGGCAACTGTCTCTGCTGAGCGTATCCGCTAAGGTGTTGTTTACTTCTGTCACAAGCTCAGCCTTCAGAGATATCTTGTGGGTGGGTTGTAAGCCAACTCCAAAGATCTTGGGCTTCCTGATAGAGTTAGCGACCTTGTACCCCCTTGCTTGTTGATATAATACATGCTGGTTGTATTCTCCATATGTAACAGCACCAAAGATCCTGCTATTCACGGAAGAAAAGCTTGCAGGGTGAGATATATTGCTTTCTTTTGGAAATCTTTAGAGCTAAGTCTGTTAACCTTTACAGTCTGTCTTGCAAGAGGAAGACTTTGTTTTGTGTCCAGGTTGGCTCCTAGAAACGTTATAGTTTGACTTGGGATAGTTGAGGATTTTGGGTAATTTACAGTGAGGCCTGGTCTGTGAAACGAGAGGCAAGCTTTTGTAGCTTTGGAAGCTTTCTGTGGTGTTGAGGCTCTGAGCAGCCAGTCGTCTAGGTAGGGGAATACCTGGTGACCTTGCTTTTTGAGTGTGGCTGCTACCGGGGAGAGACATTTTGTGAATATGAGAGAAGCTGACATGAGGCCGAATAGGAAGACTCTGAATGGGTAATGGGTACTGGCTACAGTGAACCAGAGATATTTGTTGTGTTTGGGATGTATGGGAATGTGGAAATACGCATCTTATTGGTCCAAACAAGTCATGTAGTCTCTGCTGTTGAGAAGGTGCAGGATATCAGAGAAAGTAATCATGCGCATTTGTTTCGCTTCCTGAGATCTAGGATGGGTCGCCATTCCCGTTTCCTTTCTTATAAGGAAAAAACAGGAGTAGAATCACATGCCTTTCTGGGAACAAGGTGTAGGAAAGTAGGATCTTTCTAGCATAGATACCCCCACCTTTTGCCTGGTGTCAGTGTGTGATTGACTGTAGTTCACTGGGATCCTGCTAACCAGGACCTCTAAATTCAATTGGTAAGTACTTTGGACATCCCACAATTGGCATACTGAGGAACCATTGTAAGTCCCTAGTATATGGTACTGAGGTACCCAGGGCACTGGACACCAAGGGTCTCCCATGGGCTACAGCATGTATTATGCAATTGGGAGCCCATGCAAACTGTGTCAGCAGAGCTGCCAATGCAGTTTGTGTGAAATGGTGCTTGCACCTTTCACTTTAGATATAAGGTTTCCCTTATATCCCAGTCACTACACTTTTAACCCATAAGACACCCCTAAGGGAGGCCCTTCAATCCAAGGAAAGGGTACATGGTTCTAAGTGTTTGGGTACCCCTGCATGAGCAGAGGTACCCCTACAAACCCCGAACTCCATTCTCTGGGCTTTGTCAGTGCAGGGCAGCCATTATAAGGTATGTAGTGGATAATAGCAAGTCAATATGTCCACCTACATAATGGCTGCTCCGAACCTGGTCATGTTTGGTATCAAACATGTTGGAATCCTGCAGCTACACAGATTCCAGTGTTAGTTGCATGATACCATATACTGGGGGCTCCTTAGAGGATCCACAAATACCTACCTGTGTAGCCTTACAGGGTCTGACTACCAGCCCATGCTGCTGCCGACCCTAGACAGTGTTCTGCCCCCCTGCTGATGAGCCTTAACTCGAGCAGGGGAAGATGAACAAAGGATTTCCTGCGAAGGAGAGGTGTGATCAATTCTACTTTAGAATTAGGTAGGATGGGGGTGTTTCTGAGCACCACCAGACTGCATTGAAGGGCACATTTGGTGTCCTCCTTGCATTAACCAGATTTGCCCAGTGCAGGAGCGCTTGACTCCTGCTCTGACTCGAGGAATGTCCACCACCTATCCAGCTCCTACCTAGGGAGGTGCCCAGAGCTCCTCCAGGTGGCCACTTGTTCTGCCATGTTGAATATTGACCCCTGGGACCATCTGACTGACTAAGCCAGCTGAGTAGCGTCCCTGACCCACTTGATAGGTGGGTCAACACAAAAGAGGTCCTTTCCCTTTCTAGAGTTAGACTTAAGGGCTCCACTGAGGGTGGGTCCTTAGATTTCTCCCAACAACAACTTGAAGATCCTCAGGCCTGCTGTCTGAAGACTGTTTAAAGAGTCTTCTGCTGGTGGACACTGGAACTCTGCTGTTCTTCAAGCCAGAACCAAAAACAAGACTGGTCCCAGTGGGAAGATTCCTACAGCATCTTCTCTTGGGTTTAGGGAGATATGCGGATTTGGATCTAGCTAACAGATTTGTCCCTTTGTCAGGACTAGATGCCTGTGATTGACTGCCTTCAGTAGCTGCTTTAACATCTATGGAAATTATTAGTCATCCTGCTTCTACTTCTCCTGAGAGCAATACACAGTTAGTGATGAATAAGGGGGTTGTTCGTACCTCCACACCTGAAGCCATTAATACTGGAATTGTGGATTGTACTCCTGTTCCTTGTCCCACTGGGTTGAGGATTGCTGAACGACCTGGTGACCATACGCATAAATGCAGTATTCTGAGTTGGAATATTGCGGGTTTTAGTGGGCAAGATGGCGGCCTGAACGCTCCTCTAGAATGAACCGTCAACCTTGAGACACCGAGCACGGGGCTGTGTAGCTATTCGGGACATGCCTTCTTTCTCAGCACGCTGTTTTCTTCCAAAAGAGATGCTCTGGCGGCTGCATACTTATCAGAACACTTTGCCGATCTGGATGTTATCAACGGGGTGCTTCTCCGGCTTCAGCGCGTCACTCACCCACCAGTACTTTCAATTTTTTCAACGCTTCCAGCGCTGTCACGGCGGAGTTGAAATGCGGCCAAAAAATCAAAATCCGCCGAGGAACCCTCCGAGGGTTATGAGCAAAACGGCAACAGTGTCGGTAGCGGTTTCGTTATCACCGCAAGCCGAGCCTTTAAAAAAACTTTAGTTGAAAACACAATTGTTCTTTTTTTTGGTTTGGCGGCGACTCGGAGGAGAGTCTTTGCTCACACCAGCTTCTCCATCACCCGGACTTCGGTCCTGTTGCCTAGAGTGGGGGGTGGGGGGATGGTGGGTAGGTGGTAGGGCTGGGGGGGGTTTGTTGGGAGGGGTGGGGGCGCATTAAAAAAATCAGCTTGAAAAATAATTTTTTTGTTATGGCAATCATGTATTAAAACAGCTAATCACTTCAATTGCGATGCTTATGTATATGCATTTTAATGGCGTCAGGTAAAATACATATAGCTTCATGGAATGTCTGGCCTGAATAATGGTAAGAAGCGGGTTTTGCTATCTCGAATTATCCAGGGTCTTCGGATGGAGGTTGTGTGTTTGCAAGAAACGCATGTACCTTGGAATAATCGAAGTTTCATATATATTCCCGGGTTTGACTTAGTAGCATGTTCTCAACAGTCTTCCATGATAAGAGGGGTAACCATATTGTTAAAACGTGGAGGGGGTACATGTGCAAGATCTAAGCATGATTCTGCGGGGAGATGGGCACTGGCAGAGTTTTTGATTAATGGCACATTCTTTTCGGTATGTACTGTATACAGCTCAAATTCTGACGACCCTTCAGTTTAGGATTACTTAAATGTAGAGCTGGCCTCATGGCCACATCCGGTGTGTCTTTGTGACGATTTCAATATTAATTTATCTGCTAGTTTTAATTTGGTTGAAGATCAGAGATATGTGGGTTTGAAACCCAGGGTCTTCCGGGCTTTGCAAGCTTTGGTATAAGAGCACTCAATGGTAGACCTTTGGTTTCATCACTGTAAAAATGTAGATGGCTCAACTTACTTTTCAGCTCCCCATAAAAAAATAGTTCGTTTAGATTATTTTTTTGTCTCAGATCAAATCGCGGATACCACTTCAATTTCGATTATGCCCAGAATCATTTCAGATCATAATCTGTTAACTATCAGTTGTACTTTGAAAGCTGTAGCAAGAATTCCAAAATCATGGACGTTCGAGCGAAAACTATTATTGGATAAAATGTATATAGATCATATGAGGTCCTGGATAACTGAATTCTTGGATATTAACAGAGGTTCAATCTCTAGTGAGGTCCTGTGGGATTCATTTAAGGTGCAATTCACGGCGAGACCAAAAGTATGTAATTTCACCGTCAGAAGCTGGTTCAAACACAGACGAATGAGCGCATTGACGAATTATGTCGGGCAGAGATTCAGCTCACTAGTGCGATTAGGGATGGCCACAACATAGATTCTATTCAATTGCGGGTTGCTTGCATTAAGTCCTCTCTCCTGGAGTTCCTTTGCCAGGACCTTGCTGCTAAATAATTACAGTATCGCTCGACAATGTTTGAGTTTGGCGAAAGATCAGGCAGGGTCCTCGCCAAGCGTCTTCAGCAGCGGGGTTTGGCTAATCGCATTGTTAAGATTCAGGACACTCGGGGGCAGGTTCACGACACGGAAGGGGTACTAACTGTTTTTTTCGGAATTTTATTGGTCTTTGTATACTGAGGAAGTTAGTGACCTTATTATAGATCAGGAATTTGATACTTTTGTGGCCGACCTCAATACGTCTAAGATCTCTGACTCTCAGAATTCCCTTCTTGCCGCTCCCATAGGGTGGGATGAGGTCGAAGCAGAGCTAAATTCTCTGGCTAAAGGCAAAGCAGCTGGGCTCGATTTTTTTCCTTTAGAATTCTATTCCACATTTCGGGCAGAGATTCGTGAAGATCTCCTAACAACCTTTAGGAAAGCTCAGCTTGGGATCACTCCGGACTCTTGGCATTTGACAACTATTATTTTGATTTTTAAAAAAGGCAAGCCAGAGTTGGATCCAGCTTCATTTCGCCCGATTTCATTAATCAATACGGACAGCAAACTATTTTCTAAAATCCTCGCTGCTAGACTTGCATTAGTCATATCTCCCTTGGTTTCAATCAGTCAGCACGGATTCATTCCGGGAAGGGACAGGGCGGACCATGTACGCCGAGTTATAGCTTTGCTGGATTGGGCCCAAGTCACAGATTCTCCTCTAGGGCTAATCCTATTGGACGCCGAAAAGGCGTTCAATAGGGTTGCTTGGGGGTTTCTGTGGAGGGTTCTTCAATGGAAGGGTTTTTGTCCAAGCTTCATTCAGGCTATACAATCACTGTACATTACCCCCTGCGCAATGCTATCTATATCAGGTCTTCTTGCAAGTTCTTTTGGAATTGGCAGGGGCACTAGACAGGGGTGCCCTTGTTCACCCCTGTTATTTGCATTATACATCGATCCGTTCATCAATAAAATAGAGTCTTCACTAAATATAGCTCCCATCATGATTAATGTGCACGAATTTAAAGTATTGGCGTACGCCGATGATATTGCAGTTTTAACTACCAATGTGTCATCTGCATTTACAGCTTTACAGAGGTTGGCAGATTCCTATGGTCAACTTTCAGGGTATAAGTTGAATATTCAGAAAACCCAGGTAATACAAACTACTAATATGGGCCCTTCAGTTGCCCCAGTGGTACGAAGTGCCAAATATTTGGGGGTTGAAATCATAGCAGCAGTGGAACTTTTACTGGAAATAAATATTTCCCTGATTATTCAAAAGTTAATGCTACTTTGAGTAGACTGGATAAGTTACATCTTTCTTTATTTGGTAGGAGGAACGTTTTAAAAATGCTTGTTTTACCTAAGTTTTTGTATATGTTTAGGACAATTCCTCTGGAATTTGCTCAGACCAGTCTAACTCGAGCAGAAAGCTGCTGCAATAGGTTTCTTTGGGGTTATCATTCCCCTCGGAGGGCGGCCAAGTGGATGCACTTACCATTGAACAGGGGGGTTGGTCAGTTCCTGATCTGCTGTTGTATAATTGGTCAGCTCTGTTGCAACATCTAGCTGTACCTCTGTTTGGGGCAAGAGCTCCAACTTTACCAGCCTGCTCCCCTTCTATTTTTGAGATAGGGCTGGGCGACGACGCTAAAGGGATTCTTCTTTCGGTGCTGGAACCCAGCTATTACAAAAAAACTAAGTTCAAGGTAATTCAAACAATGTACTCAGTTTGGAGGAAAATACGACGGAAATGGGCAATTTCTAATTATAATTTTTATACACCTTTGGCAGCTGCTAGGTTGCTACCTTCTATTTTTCAAGACTTTGTCACTATTAGGTGGAGAGCACATGGTATTTGTACTTTGGGGGATTTAGCCGACGGCGGCAATATGGCTCCTTTTTCTCTTTTAAAAGAAAAATATGGATCAGGCACACATGATTTTTTTTTTTTTTTTTTTTTTTTTTTTTTTTTTTTCAAAAACCTTTATTGTGCATTTAAGAAGACAATATACGGGCCCACAACCAACCGGCTGGCCACAAAAACGTGAAGGCACTTGCGCAGACAATATGGCGACACAGTAATATATCATAACTCCAAGCGAGCATCAAAGACCACAGCTTAGTTCAACATGATACCGTGACGAAGGAGCAATGAAGGTAGATTTTAAACATTTTTCGCAGCAACAATAAAGGTCAGCATTGCACATTGCAGATCAATAATATAAAATATAGAAGCAGAACGCTGAGTCCGTGTAGGCGTAACGGCAATAGATTGACAAATCAGTCTGACAGTCCTAGCCCAAAAGTCAAGCTTCCCCCGGCGGTACGGCGGCCAAGGTACGTGTAACTAAAGTAACAGCAGGAGCAATCGAATCATCGCATGCCGCCACCCGCCCGCATTAGTCCCACACACGGACCCAAGAAAAGAAAAGAAAGACAAAAGAAAAAGGAAACAAAGGCACCATAGAAACTAAAACCCATAAACTAAGGACCCCACTCCCACCCCCCACCCTACACGCATGCGGAGGCTACGGCCTACCCCCCCCCCAGCAGTGTGTCTGTCGCCCAGCAATCCCGAAATGTAGAATAGGAAGAGAAGAAAGAAAAAGGAGAGGGTTAGGAAAGAACCTAAATTATGAGAGCAAGAAAGGAACATCCCGATCTAAAACTCCCATAGAGCACCGAAACCCGAAGGAGGGCCAGAACCAATTATTCCCAGACTCCACAGCCCGCACGAAAACTATACCCCACCCAAAAGGATCAACAACAGGACAAAGTAATACAACCTGAGGTGGGGAAAAGAAACATTCAAAACAGCGCATTCAAACATAATAGAAAGCGTCCCAGTCCGAATCATCGCCCGTAGAACAAACAAAGACAATGAGAAGAAAACCTTCAGCCCTGGCCCGAACGTCGAAAGCCCATCAAACATGGCCACCGCTGGGAGCCCACCGAAGGCAGAACAAAAGGACAAGATGGCCGCCCCCAACGAAGAAGACGCAGGAGAAGATGAAGTGAAAGTCTCCATTTTACAATATGTCCAGTGTCCAAGAATACCATCGTCCCCTTATGCACAGGATAAAAAACAGTCCACCACCTTAGAGAAATGCCTTTAGAGGGAAAGGCGGCCAGGAGGGTCAGCAGCCGAGAAGGCGGTGATGAAGGCAATGGGGACAAAAGCAACGGCAGAGTCACAAGTCTCGAAGTGGGGGGAGACAATGTAACAGCAGCTCCATCAACCGACTGATACAATTCGTTGTTGCCAGGAATCATCCACTGTACCGGACAGGCATGTAGAAACATATTATCCATTTCAGGAGAGATCGGAAATAATAGGGAGCCGGATCGCGTCAGGCGCCCCGGGGCAGAAATGGCGTCGTTAATCTTCCAACCCAGCTGCTGGGTGCATCGAAGCCATGTGTCCCATAAGCCGGCGAGCGCTGCCAGGATATCGCCATGAGTCAAATCCCGCTGCGGCTCCAAGCGGTCCATGGCGTAGGTTGTTGCCGTCGGGCCGTCACCACTCTCAAGACCAGGCAGGATAGCACCCCCGGGAGATAAGGGGGCATTCATCAGCCCATCCCAAAAAACCAGCATCAGTACCTTATCGCCGATGAAACCCCAGTGAGAGGGGGAGGGCGACACAAACCCCGGGGGAAAGGTCGGGGTGCAGGTAGAGACACTGCTCGTAGCACGGAGTGGTGCTTCAGGCGAGGAGGGCGACCCTAGGCAGGAAGGATGTTCAAAAATGGAGGCAGCTCAGCTCGTCAGCAGAGGGACAATGGGAGGCATTACGAGAGGGGAATCCCACCTCGTCAGTGTACAATACAGCCCAGAGGGAATCCGCCACTTCCGCGAAGGATACACATCATCTCTTACTGCAGCCGGCAGCAGCACCGCAAACAACAGGGCATCCCCATATCGTCTCTCCGACGTCGGTGAGACAGCGTCCAGCGGCGGCGGCAGACAGAGGGTCCAGGGACAACCATGGAAGAAATGCGGCGTGTCCAGATCTCCGCAATAACAGCAGGCAGGGACTTCGGAGGAACGCGAGCGTTGTCAGCGCGTTTCAATCTCCGTTTTACCGCATCACAGGCATAGGAAAAGAGGCAGGATATCGATGCAGGAGTGAAAGGCTCGCGGAGCCGGGCGCTTACACGACCGTCCCGACGGCCATCTTGGATGGGTACTTGATGAATTTTTTTAATATTTATAGATAAGTAGTTATATGGACAAACTTTTGTTAGGTACCCCCACTGCCCTTGTTAAAAACTCACTTATGGAACTCGTGTTGAGAAAAGTGCGCATTGGGGCTTTGTATCAGAACTTATTAACAGGTTTACCAGACGAGCTTTCTTCTCAAAACACTAGACTGGATCTCAAGCTCGGTAAGAGTGGTATTGATATTCCATCAATATTGGAGTTAGCTAATTCAGTATTAATTTCTGGGAGTTTACGCTCTCAAAGTTACATGGCCCTTTTTGATCTTTACTTCACCCCGGCTAAGATTTCTAAATGGGGAGGTCCTAGGGGTCATGGGTGCCCAAGATGTGGTTAATTAGCTGCAAATGACGTTCATATGTTTTTCACATATCCGAAATTGGCTTTGTTCTTTCAAGATGTTACATTTTTTTATTACCAGCGCTTTCAAGATCCCGGTGTCTATCTCAACCGAGTTAGTTATAACAGGGTGTGAAAATGATTGTCTGTTTACTAGATCACCTCATGAAATTGCTTTTCTTTGTATTGCTATGTCTTTAATTCGTTTAACTATAACTTCTGAATGGATTAATCCTATTCCCCCAACTTTTGTTAATTGGAGAGCAAGGATTCTTGCTCTTCATAATTTGGAATCAGCGGTGTTTCAAAGAGGGGGAGGAGGAGGCGATAGAGGGGGTTGAAAATATGGGCTCCATTTATACATTGGTTGCATAACTGAACGCAATGAATTTGTTGACTCTGTTCTGATTGCTGTATTGCATATTGTTTACACTGTAAATATGCTTATTCTTTATATTGTTTAAGGACTGCCATAATATTTCTGTTTCGTTGGTATGTCTAACAAACCTTGTTGTCAAGCTGAACAATATATTTATTTTTTTTTAAAAAGGAATATTGCGGGTTTAAGATCGAAGAGAGATGATCCCAATTGGCTATCTTATATAAAAAGTTATGATATAATTGCCCTCCAGGAGACTTGGGACAGGGAGGAATTTTTTTTTGATTGGACGGTTTCAGCTCATATTTTGTACCTGCGCGTCCAGCTTCAGCGGGCAGAGCAAAAGGAGGCCTGTTGTTTATCCTCTCTTTGGATCTAAGGTGCTCTGCAAAAAGGCTTGAGATTGACTTCCCACACTGCTTGATATTGGAGCTTAGCATGCTCAATCATTCAAAGTTTGTACTAGTGAATTTCTATAATTCAGGGGAGTGTGATTATATAAACCAACATTTAAGTACTCTGAATTATTTTTTTTATGGATTATAAATCTAAGCAATCCACTACTCCCTACTATGTTTTATTAATGGGCGATTTTAATATGCACTTATGTGATTCACATTGTTTAATTGACGATCCTCATGGCTTCAATTATGCTACGGCACTGCATTTTGAGCACACTAGACGGGGCGAGTGCCTTGAGTCCCTCTTAACTGATGCTGATCTTTTTTAACCTAGTTTTGTTAATCCCGAGGATCGGTGTCTCACATTTAAAACCAAGGCTAATAACTCTATTATTGATTTTATTTTTATGTCCCCAATGCTACTGAATAAGGTCAACTTCTATAATGCTCAGGAATCTCCTGTGAGCGACCATAACCCGGTGGGTCTAATCTGGGGCACTAGTTGTGGTGTTCTGGGCAAGGGAGGTATGATCCGAGCACCGATTAAGGTGCTACCCTGTGATCAGGGGAGGAGGCTTAGATGGGCTAATATAATCGCAGACACATTCCTTAAGGGCCTGTGGGAGAATTGCTCAGATGGTATTACAGTCTGCATTGACCCCCCTAAGCCCCAAGGATGCGGTACTTTGAGGTTTCGAGGGTATCTGTAGTCAGATATGCCTTGACTTAACTATTAAAACCAAAATGAGACCCAAAAAGTGGTTTGATGAGAAATGTTCTCATGCTCATCGCGCTTTATCCCTTGCCCTGAAAAAACAACCCCAGGACAGGGATCTGATAGCCAGGTGGAGGAAGGAGTATAAGTAAGTCCTTCGCAGGCAGAAAAACGAGAAAAAGGAAGAGGCATTGAATTCCTTATTGTCTGTGGAGGTGTTATGGGATAGCTCCAGGTTCTGGACCACTGTCAGCACCCCATTTTTCTCGGGGGAGGATGATGAAGCCCAGGATTGTAATATTACAGAAGCTCAGTGGCTTCCCCATTTTGAGGCGATTTATGAGTTTAGGTGGCCTTGGATGTTACCCCATGGTCCTCCCTATATCAGGCCAGTACCCCGATTGAGTTTAATGAGGGAGAAATTGTGAAAGCCATAAGTGAGACTGCTAGTAATAAAGCTCCGGGCCCGGACGGTGTCCCTGCAGATTTCTTTAAAAGTAACCCTTAATTCTGGGCTAAAATCCTTGTTAATGTTTTTAGTGCTGTGGGAACAGCAGGCTTCCCCGCCTCCTGATCTAAATATATTATTAATCCTATTTTTAAAAAGGGTCAGCGAGGGGATCCTGTGTTCCAGGCCGATATCCCTTATTGATTCCTCGGGAAAGGTTATCTAAAATCACAGACTGGGCAAATGAAAGGGGTTGTCTAACATGCAATATGGTTTTAGATGTGGGAGTCGTAGTATGGATCAGTGTTTAAATGTGTATCTTTTATTAGGTAAATATACTATGGCCAAGGAGGGTTGTCTAACAATGGCTTATATGGATTTATCCAGTGCGTTTGATCTAGTTAATAGATCAAAGCTCTGGAATATTTTATTGGAAAAGGGCCTTGATCCCTGCTTAGTTTATTTTTTAGCTTACCTTCATCAAGACCTCATAGCCTCCGTTAGGTTATCTCAGGCTGGCGACTGTACCAGATCTTTTAACCCTGGCAGGGGCTCATTTTGGCGCCCCTGCTTTTTACTCTTTATGTGAATGATCTGGACAAATCGCTTGTTGAGGCTGCACTGGATATTCCGCAAGTGGGAGAGTGTGCAATCCCTGTTCTCCTCTATGTGGACGATGTGGTTCTTTAAGCCCGAACGGCAGTAGGTTTACAGCGACTTTTAGAACATTTATGAACTCACTAGATCTGGTTGTGAATAATGGAAAGTCACACACCATGACAGTAGGACATAGAACCAGAAAGACATTTTATTGTAACGGTCTGGAGGTTTCTGCATTGTCTTCCTTCACTTATTTGGGAGTCGTTTTTGACAACAGGTCATCTTGGGTCCAACAACAAAAAGAACGTCGTCACACGAGCTTCCTCATACCTCTTGGGATTTGCACGGCGTTTGGGGGCCTGACCAATAGAGGCTATCCTAAAGGTCTATAAGGCCAAGTGTTTGGCTATTGTGGCCTATGGATCCTCTATATGGGGTTATAAAGATCAGGCTGGCATACAGATAGCTGAAAACTAATTTTTACGGAGTCTTTTGTCTGTCCCACAATCAACCCCATTGTACGCTGTACATCAGGAAATAGGGTTAAGTTAGGTCACCGATATTTTGAGAACAGCTCCGTTGCTTTTCCTGGCTCAAGACTTGGTTGAATCCCGAATTAACCCTGAATCACATGATTTTACGAGACTGTATTGTGCTGGATAAGTCTGTAAAAATCAAATGGTTGGCGTACGTTAAAAGTATGTTATTTAAATTATGACGACCAGAGCTTTTTGAGGAACCTGATAGGATCCAGAAGGAGGATGTGCTGTGGGTAAAACTGAATTTTTGAAACCTCCTGTCGGTGGGGTGAGAAGAACAGGAGCTATGAAAACCTTTAGTTAGGGCCCATTACTTATTAAAAACATCTATTAACATTGAACCTTACTTCTTAATTGTCAATAAGTCGTACCATCTATGGCTCCTAACTAGGCTCCGTTTCAATTTGATTCATTTAACATTTGGGGATTTTCAAGGTTGGTGTAACCCCGAAGATGCCGAACCCTGCCAATGTGATAATTTCTCGCCCCAGGACACACTGCATTTTATGATGTTCTGTGACTTTTTTCCCATATTCGCATGAGATTTTTGTTACCTATTTTGAGAGAAAGGGGTTTCACTCAGGTTAGACCAGCGCTAGTTTTTCTTCAATCTTTGAGCAACCCTGGTGATATTTTTAACATTGCATATTTTTTGGTAGCAGCAGTGAGGATTAAGAATAAGAGAAATTTGAGGATGATGCCACCTTAATTTATCGTTTGTGGTCTACTGCTATCTTCCGGTTAAGGGGTCTGAATTTGTGATAAGGTTTTTTTATTTTTATGAATTGAATTAATCGCCCACGTATTCTATTTTAACTGTCATGCCTAAAGATTTATAACATTGTTTTTATGTGTGTACTGTGTTTGTACTTTTATGATTTTAAGCAATCGAATAAAGTGGATTGATTGACTGACTGGCATCAAATGATGAAGCATGCCTAGATAAGTTGAGGGTGAGATGACCTCTCAAATATCTTTTGATGACCCACTACCAGAAAAAGTTTAAAAACCTAGAATAGGTTTGGTTGGACTCCAATACCCTCAAGTGACCATTTTTGTGAGCATTACCTCAGAGAGGATACACAAGGTTGAAACTTCTAACTCTATGCGTA
Organism: Lissotriton helveticus; assembly: GCF_964261635.1. Classification (NCBI taxonomy): domain Eukaryota; kingdom Metazoa; phylum Chordata; class Amphibia; order Caudata; family Salamandridae; genus Lissotriton; species Lissotriton helveticus. The sequence goes on along the minus strand of NC_136057.1, from coordinate 1,842,733,723 downwards.
GAGATTTATCAGGCCTCTGGAGAACCAGCAAACCACCACTTGTGTTGCAGAACGGGGCGATGTCCGTGGGACAACAGGATCAGCAACCGGTCATCATTGTTGAGGTGCCTGGGATGCAGGGAATTGACGCCTTCACTCCAAGGGACATTGCTTCTAGCTGGGATGCAGGCTAAGGGCCAGATGTAGGTCGCCAAATACTGGTCGGTAACGGCCGATTTTGGCCGTTACCGACCGGTATTTGGTGTTTGACATGTAGGGGGCCTTATATTTACAGAATCGGTATATTTACCGATTCGGTAAATTTACCGATTCTGTAAAATACCGAATCGGTAAATTTACCGAATCGGTAAATCCAGATGTAGGTGGCACATCAAACAGTGCCACAGGCCATTACCGATTCGTTATTTACCATGTAATACTATTGCATGGTAAATAACGAATGTCTGTGTACATACACATCTGTGCATGTGACACACATACATGCCCTTAGATTCCACAAGCCAGAAACAGGGGTGCAACAGGGTGTCAAAGTGACACCCAGTCCCCCTTGGCAATTCGGTAATTTTACTGATTCGGTAATTACCGAATCGGTATTTGCCATTGATTCCTATGGGCTTCAAGGTCCATAGGAATCAATGACACATACCGATTCGGTAATTACCGAATCGGTAAATACCGAATCCTACAGATTCGGTATTTTATACCGAATAATTACCTACATTAGATTTACCGAATCATAAATACCGAATCGGTAAAATTCGGTATTTATGAATCGGTAAATCTAATTTACCTACATCTAGCCCCAAGTCCTTGGTGATTCGGAGAATGCACGCCCATGGAGTTGCAGAACTTGGAGAAGCAGAAGCACAGGGACGAAAATGCAGGAGGAATCTTCCCACCAAAGCGGTCTTGTATTTTGGCCCTAGCTTGAAGAACAGCAGAGTTCCAGTCCAACTACAGAACGTCTTTTGACAATATTTAGAAGACAGGTGGTCGGATCTAGAAGTTGATGTCAGGACAAACCAAAGGACCCCCCCGCTCAGGGGAGCACTTAAATAACCCTAATAAGGGGAAGGACATCTTCTCTGGTGGCCCATCTATCAGAGAGGCTCAGGGACGCTACTCAGCTGTCCTAGCCAGTCATATGCACATGGCAGAATCAAGTGGGCACCTGGAGGAGCTCTGGGCACCTCCCTAGAGAGGAGCTGGATAGGGAGGTGGTCAATCCTCCATCTCCAGTGTAGTTTCGCACCAGAAAGGGGACCAAGAGCTCCTTAACTGGGCAAAACTGGTTTATGCAAGAAGGGCACCAAGTATGCTGTCTGGTAGGGCTCAGAAGTGCCCCCACTACACCCAATTCTAAATTGGAGGTGAACACACCTCTCCCTCACTGAAAAAAGTTTCTTCAGCTTCCTCAGCCAGAGTGAAACAAATCAGCAGGGGGGGGGGGGGAGAACACGGTCTAGGTCTAGGCTGGCAGTCAGACCCTGTAAGGCTACACAGGTAGGTATTTGGGGGGTCCTCTATGGAGCCCCACAGTACATGGTACCCTGCAACTAACACTGGAATCAGTGTAGTTGCATGATTCCAACATGTTTGATACCAAACATGACCAGGTTCGGGCAGCATTATGTAGCTAGATATTTTGACTTGCCAGTGTCCACTACATACCTTATAATGGCTGCCCCGCACTTACAAAGCCTAGAAAATAGAGTACGGGCTTTACATGGGTACCTCTGCTCATGCAGGGGTACCCACAATCTTAGAACAAAGCACCCTGCCGTTGGACTGAAGGGTCCAACTTAGGGGTGACTTCTAGGTTAAAAGATAAGTGACCAAGATAGAAGGGAAGCCTTATATCCAAAGTGAAGGGTGCAAGCACAATTGCATGAAGACTGCAATGGAAGCTCTGTAGACACAGTTTGCATGGACTTCCATGGGTGGCATAATACATACTGCTGATCATTGGAGACCGCTGGTGTAACAATGCCCTGGGTACCTCAGTACCAGACACTAGGGACTTACAATAGTACCCCAATATGCCAAGTGTGGGGTGTATAAAGTACTTACCATAGAATTTAGAGAAGAGAGCACTGGGATCTTGGTAAACAGGATCCCAGTGAACTACAGTCTAAACATACTGACACCAGCAAAACGTGAGGGTATCTAGGCCGCAAAGTTCATGCTTTCCTACAATGGGATACTGGTGGTCTCTGGGTTCTTAAAGGCACAACCTCTATTTTAGCCATATAGTTACAGCATATGAGGCTACCCTGTCCAGCACTAATTCATCTTTATCATAAAAGGGGTTTGTGAGGGAGATTTCTGCTGTTTGGGAAATATCTTAAATTGTTTCAATATTTGATGTACTGCCGTTTCTTGACTGCACGATAATGAATTGGGCCATTGTAGCCTATGTATATATGCTGCATTATTGGTCGTTTTCTTAAGTGTCTTTACAGGCCATCCTGAAGAAAGGTGAAAATCTCCACTTAAGAAGATAGACTAAAGAAGCGCTCGGGGCCCTGCACATAGGCGGGACTATTCATGCTTATAACTATACATTGAAACTCCTTACGAAAGAAATAATGTAAACAGATCAGTGTTGTTCCAGAGAATCTCCACAGTGGCACTAAACCCATATTCTGGGTGTAAAGCAGACGGGTGAACTTAAGAGCAGTACACACTTGAATTCACCCACATTAATTAAGAAGAATGGCTTTGGAAGACTCAAACTGGTCAAAATCATATAGATATGTTTGAAAGGCCTCAAAAAAGAATGTTTTTTTTAAAACAGCAACATACTCATCAATAAACAGATTAAATACAGTTATTAAACCGTGACTTTTATTTACTTTACATTAGCAGCCTACTTAAATATATCTTATTTTCAAAAACAAAAGCTCAAGATGTCCAGCGCCACCATGCTACTTTCATTCTGTCCCACACAGCAGTCAGAGAATCAAATGCAGGGCGTACATCCAAGATGGTAAACTGATAGTTCTTATCTACTTCTCCTCCATCATAATAATCAATAATGTATCGGACATCTTGCCCACACCGATTAACGATCCAATCATGTCTGTCGAAAGGCAGCTCATATCTTAAAGAGAAAACAAAACACATTTTTTCATTCCATGTTAGCAGGTTATCAATGACGGTTGAAATATTTTACAATGGATTAAACAATCGTGTAAATAATTAACCTTTTAAAATAATTAACAAAAAATAAAATGAGGGGACAAAAAGGAATATGTTGGCAAAATCCACTAGCAAACATACAAACACAGTACAATGTAGTAGCTTTCAAGGTTGGGCTAGTGACTCATTTTAGCACCGCTACATAGAAACCATTCCAATATTTTATGGGAAGAGTTGGAGGCCAACCCAAAACATCAAATCACGTATTGTTAAGCCAATAGGTTTGACGCTTGTATAGCGTGATTAGCTAAGAGCATGTCATACAATGATAGAGTTCATTCATTTGCCAATGCTTGTTTGCCTGGCTTCAATGTGAGTGAGTATAGACAAAAACATCTACAAATGGATGCTACAGAAACAAGCAGGGAAAATGCCAAGAGGTCTGGCTTTTATTTAAAAAAAATGTTCTTTGGTGATGGTGTGGTTGCTCAGATTGGTGAGCGGGCAAATGCGAACCAGTCACAAGGTAAATAAATCTGTACAAGTGACTTAGTATGAATGGATGAGTGGTGAGAGCACGGGGGACTCTTGGTGAATGGAAGAATGGGTGAGTGTGTACATGGATGGTTGATAGAGGAGTGAGTGAATGAATGGCTGAGGCAAGAATGCTGGAGGTTGCTCTCTACGTCTTCTGCTGGGGATCATGCTTCGTCCATTAAAGCATTAATTATTTCATCCTTAAATGTGCCCAGTCATTCAAACGTTCATGCACTGACTTTTACTTGTATTCACCCACCAGCAAAACCACACAGTGGCTAATCAATGAAAAAGGACTTCTAGGTATAAAAACTGGATCTGTTGGGTTTTATGGCAGCCTGCTAGGCAGCACATCCGCCTGGTTGTAAACATATTGCCAACTTGCCAAGATCATAGAGGGGCTTGCAGCCCGACCATTGCTTGCCACTGGATGACTTTGGCACTCGCTCGACGCATCCTTGTTGGAAGGCATGCCTAATCCATCTTGCCTGCTCCTCCCCGTATTATTTTAATTTACTTGTGCCCTTCCACTGTTTACAGAAACTACTTTGTTCTCCACCTTAAGCAAGCCATGAGTGCATGCTTATCAGATGTCTCCTTATTGTGCTCCTCTTAACCCCTGTGTTGCTCTCTTGGCCTGTGCGATTCTCCCCCACATAACTCATAAGTGCTCGCCCTGATGTCCCCCCCCCCCAGCCCCCCTGCTCCACATTGATCTCTCGCCCGTTTGCTGTCTTTGCCCACACCCATCTTGGGAGAAAAAAAAACGTTTTTGCATTTTTTTTAATCCAACTCAGATTGAATAAAAGAGAAAACAATGCAGTTGTCATTTGGTAGGCCGGTATGCTCACAGGCTTAGGACAGCAGCATCATAGGATTTTTCTTTATTCTTCCTTAACCATGCCATACAGTCTCTCTAAACACCATTGGCAAAGCCGATATGTCTCGTCTAGGTTATCAATGCTAGTTTCTAATACGAAGGAGAGGTGCAATTATACAGGTTTCTCATTTTATGCCAGCCATTTAGAATCGTGCTGCAGATTTTCAGCAGTTTTTATGCGAGATGCAGACAGCTATATGCATAGAACAAAAATGTTTTCCCTGTAAAGACATTTGAACTAGGGAGGAGAGGAGAATCCTGCAAAATTTGAGGCCAAAAATGTGAACTCTCTAACCATGGGGACACTTAAAAATTAAGGAAGTATTGAATTAAAGACCTTCTTTGATAAACACTAAGAGTAATAGAAAAAGGAAGAGTAATAGAAAAAAGGCTTCTTCCAAGGATACACTGAATACAAACAGGAATTGTACCTATATGTGAGGAATGCAGGTTAGTGAAATGGTGCAGTGTGAAGACACTATGTTACTCAATACACATGTGCTTTGTGGAAAGAGGGAACAAATAAATAGGAAGAAGAGAGCAGGAAGAAATGTACAAAGAATAAGGGAAGAATGAGAACAAGCTAAGAAAAAAAAAGGAACCTAAAGAGGAATGAAGAAGAAATGAAAAGTAGTAAATTAGGAAAGAAGGAACTGGAGAGGAAAGAAAAGACAGTGATTTCAAGAGGGAGGGAATGAGAAGACAAAAAGAAGAATAAGTGAGAAGAATGAAGAAAGCACAGAGGAAGGAGAAAGGAATGCATGAAATCAAGAGAGAAGGGTTGAAGAAAACGAAGAAGGGAAAGGGGCAAATGGAGATATGAAGCAGAAACAGGAAAAAAGAGAAAGGAAAAACTGCAGAGGAAGGGAGAAGGAAAGCTGGCAGTAGATAAAGAAAGGGGCCAAAAAGAGCATCTGCTGAGGAAAGGTTGTGCCCCAGTGTCGAATGAGGATGCTCCCATCTGCCCATTTGACGGCTGCTGAATAAAGCTCAGAAAACATTTTAGGATGGCCGCCGATGTGTACGAATTCAACGTGGCACATCGGTGCCCATTTTGGCATATTGTTGCAAACTGTAATATAAAAAGAATCTATGCGTGTGATGCTGCACAAATAAAAAGAAATGAGCAATTCAGTAGCCATTGCCGGCCCTCCCCATATGATTTAATTTTAAAATAAGGCACACTGGAAGGGGAGGTGCGAGAGAGAAATGGAGGAGGGGATGAAATCGCTAAAAAGTGCAAGAGGACGTGGATTCAGGGATGACAAGGCTTTAGGTTTGGCATTTCAAGGTTTACAGTATGCTTATGGGCAAGGCCATTGGAATGAAGCGATTCTGCAGCAATGGCTTTTTCCATAAAATTAAGAATTTCCACCATAATCCATTATTTGCTGAATGATCTGCTATTTTTTAACCCCCCCCCCAAAAAAATCTGTGTCCAGCTCGAGTAGTTCAAAAGTTACTAAAATCACAGCGACGTGTGTTGCTGCACAGTGGATGGCCCAATGCAAATGTTGGCTCCTCAGCTTTCAATTGATTATTACTGTATTTGGATAGTAATCTGGTAATATAAAGGTGAACCTTTTGCCCAGACAGTGTTACAGTGAAATTATTCCAAAATTCAAAAATAATACAATCACAGAATGTGGCGCATTACATTACATAATTTGTCTTTTCTTGGCATATAATTTAGTCTACCCTGCATCATAATCTGATCCTCTCCTTCCACATAATTCCAGTGGCCCTACATATGGGTGCTATTTTCCTTTGTATATTGTATGTGTGACACTTTCTGACACTTTATTGTGAACTAAGCAAAGCCCTGATGTCTGTGCAATAACACAGTATATCAATGCTCTTTTTTTAATACATCTCTACAATAAGGTATTAAACAAATATCTCTCTCGCTTAACCCCCTGCACTTACCAAAGTTTCTTACTCAGTCTTAAACATGCAATAGGATGTGGGGAGCAGGGCTTTCATTCTGCCAACTCTCTTATACGGTGACCATTTGGACACTGAATAATCGGTTTTTGTGTGGGGATTTGGACAAGTTAAGCATAGTTATTTACAAAACCCAATCCTTTAAACAAAACACGCGATCCAATGTTTCATTTCCTCACTGCTCCTGGTTGATGATTAATACGACCTTCCTGAATCATGCCGCTTTATTAATGGTCCCCTCTAACTGTCCTCTGAGAAATAAAGGTATGAAAGAGCTTCAGCATCCTGTGCTCCAACCACAGGCATTTGAAATTATTAAAAAAAACTCCTTTGTTACGGTCTGCTACTTTAGTCACGAATTTGAGCAGTTTGTTTGACCAAGATACTTCTTTTCTTGTATTGGCATCTGTTCCTAGCCTGGATCCATTCCTGATCATGTTTTTGAATCTGTACCAGATTGTCCGTATGTACCTTTGTTTCTATTCTGCATAGGGCTGCTTAGAGATGCTCCCACCGTTGATTAACAGTATGGTTCTTGCCCTGCCTAAGCGCTCAAATATTAAATTCCCCACTCTCCCACCTCACCCCTCTCCTGCCTGTTTCATTCTGGTGTGCTAAGTTTTGTTACTTTAGCAATAAAAGAATCCTACCCCATTATACCAGCTTGGCTGCATATACTAACTTTATGTTCATAGTGTCAAGAAGCGCTACGGTTGTAGGTGTGGTTATGGCTTCCTTTATTTCATGCGTCTTGGCACAGGTACTGGGGTTATTTTTCTGAATCTGCATTTTCTAACAACTATTGCCTGGGACGACTTTTCTACACATGTTTTGCTTATTTTGATTGGTCCACTGACTGGTTAGACTCCTCAATCTGTCAGCACCATGACTCCTTTCAGGAATTTGCATGCTTATAAACTCATAACATAATCCTATTATGCGGCATGTAATTAAGTTTTTTATAGAACCACGCATGAATATTAATAATTTGGGACTTAATTCGGTGAGGGCTCTATGAGTACTACATAATCTTTTGAATAAAATCCGTTCCTTAAGGGTAAGGCACATAATCCTCTCAGGACCAGAGACACGGACCTTCCAAGCATGGATGGTATAGTCCGTGCTGCGTGATTTCATATCAACTGTTAGTTGGGAGACCTAGAACAATACACTACAACAAACCCACCTAAGAGGATTGCCTGTGGCACTGTCCTTTGGTTGGCCACTAATTGAAATGGACAACTTTTGTTCCAGTTGCCTCGAATGATTGGTGCAATCTTGTTAAAAAGTAATTTGAACAACTGTGAATTATCTATGATGACTCACATTTTTTCCCTCCTTGAACAGGGCAGGAGATAATCTAAACTGTGTACGCCACCAATTCTTAAACCAGATGTTAGAACGAGAACTTCTGTTTTGTCTCAGTTAAGATTTAAGATATTTCAACATACAGTAAACAATAGCTGTTAGGCCAGCTTTTAACCGCTCTTTCGTAAGACCCATTGAGCCCGCCAGGGAGTAAGGCTGCAATGTGTTATGTGCATAGATCAAATGAGATGGGCCACATGACCAAATTAGTCAAGCTAGAAAGGCGACATAAGGCTTAAGGATAATTAATCCCTGTGGCATGCCCTGTTCCATGGAGGAGATATTGACCGCTTTACTTCTGTCATTCAGAGGATCTAATCCCAGCCAGCGGGTGGCACCCAAAACATGCTTTATGCAGCCTTGTAGTCAATGCGTCTTGAGAGGTTGCAGAAAAGTCCAACAAAATTAAAGCCATATAGTTTCTGAAATTCATGAAATGCAATAGTCATATTACCTATAGAAAATTATGTAATGATACAGATACTGCTCTTTATCAAAGTGTAAGGAATCTGTGGAATCAATAATGTATTAAGCAGAAATAGCAGTAGCGAAGACAAGTAACTGTTCTGATGGCTAAATCTTCCTGCAGATCTTATGGATGAGTCCCAAAGCAATATCTCTAAGAGAGGTGTAACTCAGTGGCAACGGTTATCCAAGGAAATAACATAATACAGTTCGGGCAAACTACCTGTATCTTTGTGCATTGGACGTGAGGAGAAGGTGTTTAGCAAAAGTATGCAAGGATGAACATGTAGCCAACTGGCAGATGTGAAGAACTGGAACACTTATAGAGGTGAATCCCATGGATGTTCAATGAAGGATTTTTTTGGGCCAGAGCATAGCATGACTTGAGAAAGAGAATGGCATAATGATAAATGGTGCATCTGGTCACAATCTTGCCCTTTTTGCCTTCGGCAAAGCTCAAATGATTTGATCACACCCTCTGTCCTGTCGCATGTAGTCAATGTAATAAGGAGCACCAACTCTGGAGACCAGCCTACGGAACCTCTTCTCCTTGGTTGGAGAAGGGAAGAAAAGATGGAGGGCTCATAGACTGACCCATATGAAACACAGATATCGGGTAAAAAGAATGGGCAGGTACGAAGGACTAACTTATCCAGGCACAAAATTCTGTAAGATGGGAAAAAGAGTAAGCCCCAAGTCTTTATCCTACATGCCTAACACCATCAATACCTTTTTCAGACTAAAGTCAAACCAGGCAACTGTGCATTGGCTTGGAAGGGGATGCCGTTACGAACGTGAACACAAGGTTAAAATCCAATTGAGGAACACTGTTTGCAGTGGGTGTAAACAAGTGAAGCAAACCTTTCAGAAAATACTCCACTACTGGCAACCTAAATGGGGAAAGTTGATCCCGAACACACAGGAAGGCAGTCAAGGCAGCCAAGTAGCATTCAACCATCCCCAGAGTCAGGTCCTACTGTGCTAATGCAAATCGCAAGACGTTATAAAGGCTACAACTAAAGCTATACATACCATCCAAATCGTTCCCCTGAACAAATTAGGGGGATTAGTGGAAATTCGTAGTGTATTCCCTGAAACTAGCTTAATCTGAAACCATCCCTGAGGGAACCTTTCAGATGGAAGTGTATGGCACAAAACAGAATACACTTACTGTTCTGGACTGTGGTGAAAAGACAGATATACCCTGATGTGCAGAACATCACCTCAGTCACACTGGGGTATAGTTCACTCTCTTAGTCCTCCAGCGAGAGATGAAAGAGCATCCGCCCTTGCATTGGGGATCATGCAAAATAGGCTGTTACTGGAAAAAAATGTTCCATTGCTGCGCCCAGTGCACACACAAATTACCTCCCAAAGGAGGGTCCTGGATGCCCACACTGCCCCGAACCTGTACATAATGGATGGTGGTGGTTTTGAACAACGGAATTTGAATGCTCCTTCCTGAAGTCCAAGGCAGAAATGCCTTAACTGCTAGACTGATCGCTGTCTACTCCAGCGCACTGATATACAGACTTCGATACAGACCAAAGACCTTGGACCATCATTTCCCCAAAGCTGGTACCACAACCCACCAAGGATGTGTCTGTGACCATTTAACCCTGAGCTTGTGCAAGGCTGGAGGGACGACCCACCAAAAGATTAGAGATATTCATCAACCAGTGCAAACCCAGGATATGAAGACTGGAAGATCTGCACCAGATTTGTGCAGCTCCCAGATGTGGGGGCCACTGCGTCCTTATGCACCACCAAAGGGCTTCATTGACCCACTGGTGTATGGCTTCAATAAAATGAATGAGTTCACAAGAACGAGCAGACAGAAGAGCCTCAGGACCAGGACCTGAGTCCGACAGTTTGGAATCATACCTAGAATATCTGTGATTCTTGTTGGAGGAAAGGACTTCATGTGGTTCGTATCCAATGTGACTGCATGATGGTCAACTTCTGTGTTGGAGTGGTGGTGAGACCTTTGGACAATGATAAAGCCCAAGCCAATGATGAGTCACTGTCTACTGAAGATGTTCCTTAACCAGCACCAGGGTCTTTGCTTTCACTAGCCAGTCAGCCAAGTATTAAATATATGGACTCCTTACCATTGTAGTCAATGTGCCACAAACGCCAGTACTTTAACCCCTTCGACGCGGATGACGGAGCGGTTCCGTCATCAGCGTCAGTTGGGCTGTGCTGATGACGGAACCGCTCCGTCATCGGCAAGCACCGATCATTAAGCCTCAAGCGGGGGTGGCAACGGAAGACTTTCTGCTGCCACCCCCGGGCCCCCCCACGCTTCCTGGTGACGTCAGCGTGCTGTTGCGCGCCGACGTCACCAGGAAGTGCTGGACGCGCTGGAAGCCATTTCTTTCCAGCGCATCCAGCGAGCAGGTAAGGTTTCTGCTCTCCGGTTCTCGGTGCCTTGAGGCATCGGGGGGGAGGAAACTGTGTTTCCTCTCCCCTGATGTCGCAGTGCAGAATGCCCACACTAAACACCAGGGATCCTTTTTTTGTATGTTTAGGAAGCGACCCCTTGGGCAAGGGTCGCTTCCTTGGGGGCAATATATTTTCAGACTTTTCTGCCCCCCCTGGGGGCAGACCGGGTCTATTTTTCCCGAATCTGGACCCCGGGGGGGGGGGGGGGCAGAAAAGCCCACTAGATACCAGGGATTATGTTTACATTGCAAAGGAAGCGACCCCTTGGGCAAGGGTCGCTTCTAAGGGGCCAAATGTTTTTTTTAGTCTTTTCTGCCCCCCCCCCCTGGGGGCAGATCAGCCGTTTTTGGGGCCAAATCTGGACCCAGGGGGGTAGAAAAGCCCACTAGACACCAGGGATTATTTTTTTATTATAATGGAAGTGACCCCTTGGGCAAGGGTCGCTTCCAGGGGGATAAATATTTATTTTAGACTTTTCTGCCCCCCCCTGTGGGCAGATCGGCCATTTTTTTTCCGATTCTGGACCCAGGGGGAGTAGAAAAGGTCACTAGACACCAGGGATTGTTTTTTTTGTATAGGAAGCGACCCCTTGGGCAAGGGTCGATTCCAGGGGGCTAAAAAAACATTTTATACTTTTCTGCCCCCCCCCCGGGGGGCAGATAGGCCGTTTTTTGGGTCGAATCTGGACCCAGGGGGAGGTAGAAAAGCCCACTAGACACCAGGGATTGTTTTTTTTTGTATAGGAAGCGACCCCTTGGCCAAGGGTCGCTTCCTTGGGCCCATATTTTTTTTAAATATATTCTGCCCCCTCTAGGGCAGATTAGTGTCTTAATTTGGCCTTTCTGCCCTCTGGAGGGAGCAAAAAAAAAAGGGGCTCAAATTTAAAAAGATTTATATTCTGCACCCCATGGGGACAGACACCCCATTTGTGACATACCCTGTGTCATAGCCTGTTGTAATGTGTATTGTATTTTCTTCTTCTAATGTGTATTGTTTTATTTTCTCTTTAGATTGTTGCAGTGTGCGGTTCCGTTACTGGTGGTTCTGCTGTTCTGCTGTTTGTGTAGTTGCATGTGTTTGGTAAGAGACCTTTTTTGTTCAATTTGAATGTAAATGTTTTTTTTGCAAAGTGTGTAATAATACGAGTATGTTTGGTTTCTGTTTTTTGTGATTGTAAAACATGTTTTGCATTTGTTCTTGATGTGTACTTCTGTAGATGTACGTTTTTTTTTCTTCTTTCTAGTGGGATATCGTTGCCTATTTGCTGTGTCTTTGCAGAGTAGGTGCTGGTGAGTGTAGCTGTCTTTTGTGGAGAAGTGTGGCTCACTGGTTAGAAGCGGCAGACCCTGAAGCAGAGGTCGGCCCGGGACCAGGGTTCAATTCCCGACGCGGCAGGGTCTTGGGTCAATGTCCGCGGACTCGATAATTCTCGCTTAGGTGCCTATGCTAACCATGGGTCCCACTCTGCAACTCTGGGCAATAGCTTGCTTAATCTCCACAACGGCCCCAGCAACGCCGGGGATGCCTGGCTTCACCTTGGGGTGCCCTCTCACAGGGAAAGCCAGGACGGGTTCCCCAGCGGTATACAGCGCCAGGACGCCACGTAACGAGGTAACAGTGCGCTTTACAAGTATACATACATTACACATTACATTACATTTTGTAAGTGAATTGTATATTTTTTCAGTATATAGATCTTTGTGATAAAGGCTTACTTTTTTTACTTACTTTGCACACTGTTGGTTGTTGAGTTGTTTGTGCAGATTCCTTTCTTAGTAAGGATAATGGCTAGCCGCCGGATTACTGCTCAGCAAGTTGTTGGAATGCTTTTTGATTCTTCCTCTGACCATGGTGCAGAGACTGACTCTGATTCTGAGGCAGAGGTGGGAGGTGAAGATTCAGGTAGTGAGTTTTCTCTACACATGGCTTCATCTGATGATGAAGATACTTTTGGTGGGGATGAAGTGCCTGTGGTTGCGGAGGACATTGTTGTGCCGATAGTGCAGCAAGAGGCATCTGGGCTGCAGCCTGGGCCTGCTAAACCTCCAGTTGGTGTAGTGAGACAAGAGGCAGCTGGGCGGCAGCCTGAGGCTGCAAGACTTGTCGTTGAAAGTTCTGACCTCTGGGTTGCCCCAGGCATGGTGCAGCCGGCATTGCCTGAATTTACTGGTGTTCCAGGGTGTAGGGTGAACACTGAAAACGTTTTGCCAATTGATTTTTTCAAGTTGTTTAATGGATGATGTGTTTTTGGCAGAGATTGTAAAGCAGACTAATTTGTATGCAAACAGTTTTTGAGGGAGAACAGTGCCAGCCTTAAGCCCCACGCTAGAGCTACCCGGTGGACTCCCACAAATTTGGAGGAGATGGAAAAGTTTTTGGGGTTAACCTTTTTGATGGGCTTGCTTAGGAAACCATCAATGGCTTCATATTGGTCTACTAGTCCCTTGATGGCAACAGCTATATTTCCAGCATTCATGAGTCGTGATAGGTATTTGCTTTTGCTTCGGATGATGCATTTTGTTGACAATGGTTTAGCTTTGCCACGAGATCACCCTGATTGTGACCGTCTTTTCAAGATTTGGCCTGTCGTTGATCGATTTCCAGAGATCTTTGCTCCTGGGAAAGAAATTGCAGTGGATGAGTCTTTGTTGTTGTTCAAGGGCCGCTTGGTATTTAGGCAATACATTCCTAGTAAGAGGGCACGCTATGGAATTAAGCTTTATATGCTGTGTGACAGTGGGACTGGATATGTCTCTAATTTCAGGGTGTACACCGATAAGGAATCCAGGATTAACCCCCCTGGTTGTCCTTCGACTTTTGGAGTGACTGAGAAAATTATGTGGGAACTTGGTAGAGGATTGTTTAACAAAGGCCATCATTTATATGTAGATAACTTCTACACTGGTGTGCGGTTGTTCAGGGAATTGGCCAAAGTGGACACTGTTGCTTGTAGCACAATCCGCTCTAATCGTAAAGGTTTCCCAAAAGAACTTGTTTGTCAAAAGCTTGCTCGGGGACAGTGCAGTGCATTGCGTTGTGAGGAGCTTCTAGCTGTGAAGTTTTCAGACAGGAGAGATGTCTACATGTTGACTTCCATACATGATGAAAGTACTGAACCGGTGACTGTTTGGGGTCAGGTTGCAGAAGTGCGCAAACCTGTGTGCATTTTAGACTATAATAGGCACATGGGTGGTGTTGACGGAGTAGATCAGAGGTTGGAACCGTATGCTGCTCTTCGTAAGGCTTACATTTGGTACAAGAAGTTGGCTATCCATCTTTTCCACTTGGCAACCTTTAATACTTTTGTTGTGTTCCAGCAATCTTGTCCTCAGTCAAAGATGACTTTTGTAAAATTTCCGGAGTCTGTAATAGGCAGCCTTGTTTTAGTGGAACAGGCAAGTGTTCCTAGAGTTGGAGTGGTGGAGGATGTTGCCAGATTGAAAGAACGCCACTTTCCTGATCAATTTCCTCCTACAACCTCAAAAGACTTTCCCAGTCGAAGATATAGAGTCTGTCTGCGGAGAGGTTTGCGGAAGGAGGTTTGTATGTACTGCCCCGACTGTCCTTCTAACCCTGGGCTGTGTGTACCTGCTTGTTTTAGAAGTTACCACATGCAAAATAAGTTTTGGGAGCATCCATGTGTGGTAAGGTGAACTGCCTGGTCTCTATTCTTTAAAACATATTGTTCAGTTTCAATGCTGTCATTTGTGTAGCGTATTTAGATGTAGTTGTTGTGTTAGTAGATGTGTATCAATTTGCAATTTGTTTTTTATTTGTATTGAAAAAAAAAACTGAAATATGATGTTGGTTTGCGTGTAGTGTCCATTGTCTGACGATGTGCATGGTTTGGCGCTTGGCTGGCGGTGTCTGTGGACTGGTGCTTGGCTGGCGGTGTGCGTGGTCTGGTGCTTGGTTGGCGGTGTGCGTGTTCTTGCGCTTGCCTGGTGGTGTGTTGGGATTGGTGCTTGGCGGGTGGTGTGCTTGGGCTGATGCTTGGCTGGCGGTGTGTGTGGAGTGGCGCTTGCCTGGTGGTGTGTGTGGACAGGTGCTTGGCTGGTGGGGTGTGTGGTCTGGTGTTTGGTTGGCGGTGTGCGTGGTCTTGCGCTTGCCTGGTGCTGTGTTTGGATTGGTGCTTGGCTGGTGGTGTGCATGGACTGGTGCTTGGCTGGCGGTGTGTGGAGTGGTGCGTGTGGACTGGTGCTTGGCTGGCGGTGTGCGTGGTCTGGTGTTTGGTTGGCGGTGGGCTTGGGCTTGCCTGGTGGTGTTTGGATTGGTGCTTGGCTGGTGCTGTGCCTGGACTGGTGCTTGGCTAGCGGTGTCTGTGGACTGGTGCTTTCCTGGCAGTGTGTGTGTGGACTGGTGCTTGGCTGGTGGTGTGCGTGGTCTGGTGCTTGACTGGCGGTGTGTGTGGTCTGGTGCTTGGCTGGTGGTGTGCGTGGACTGGTGCTCGGCTGGCGGTGTGTGGGGAAGTGACTTAATGCTGGTTACTACACATAGTGCTAGCTGGGCGCCACTCCATGCAATGCATGAGTTTGTGTAGTTGCTGTGTCAGGATTGTGGACGTGTAAAAGTGATGGGCCCTTGATTGGCGTTGTCTGCTGGTGGAAGTGTAGTAATGTGATGGGTCCGCGGCTGGCGGTGTGAATGTTTTGTATGTGTCACATGTATGAAAGGTGTATGAATGGCCCGTAAAGAGGTTGGTGCCTTGTCGTGGCTTTACAGTTCACGAGCTGTGAGTCAATGGTTCAGTTTCTCGTTCTTTCCATAGGCTGCCTATGTCAAAACCACCAGCTTTTGCAAGGGGGTTACCTGGGTTTTTGGCCCAGTGCTAGACGGCCATCTAGGGAAACCTACCAAACCCACACATTTCTGAAAAGTAGACACCCGGGGGCTTCCAAAGAGGTATGGCTTGCGTGGATCCTCCAACGTTCCTTTACCCAGAATCCCTTGCAAACCTCAATTTTAGCTGGAAAAAAATCAAATTTTTCACACATTTTTGTGTTGGAAAGCGTGGCATCACTGGGCTCACACAAATTTCCTTCCACCCAGCGTTCCCCCAGTTCTCCCGATAAAAATGGTACCTCACTTGCGTGGGTAGGCATAGTGGCTGCAACAGGAAAAGGCCCAAATCGTACTGTGGAGACTTAAAAATTACCTTTAGGAACACTATCTTGTTTTTGGGGGGGGGCACCTGAGTTTTTGGTCCGGGGCTCGGTGGCCATCTTTGGAAACTACCAAACCCAAACAGTTCTGAAAACTAGACACCTGGGTGAGTCCAGGGAGGTATGGCATGCGTGGGTCCCCCAAAGATTTGTTGATCCACGCAGATTCCAGAACTTTCCACCACAGAAATGTGAGGAAAATGTGTTCCCCCCCCCCCCCAATTTTTTACGTTTGCAAGGGATTCTGGGTAACAGAACCTGGTGGGAGGCAGTCTAGTCACCCCATCCTGAATTCCCCAGGGTGTCTAGTTTTCAAAAATGTATAGGTTTGCTAGGTTTCCCTAGGTGCCGGCAGGGCTAGGGTTCAAAAACTACAGGTAGGCACTTTGCCAAAAAAGGGCCAGTTTTCACTGCAAAATTGAGGTGCGACCACGTTGCGTTTTGCGCCGTTTCCTGTGGCAGGCACTAGGCAGACCCAGGCAAGTGAGGTACCATTTTTATCATAAGACTTTGGGGAACGCGGGGTGGGTGGAATTTTGTTGATCCACGCAGATTCCAGAACTTTCCACCACAGAAATGCGAGGAAAATGGGTTTTCCCCTCCAATTTTTCTTTAGGTTTGCAAGGGATTCTGGGTAACAGAACCTGGTGGGAGGCAGTCGAGTCACTCCATCCTGAATTCCCCTGGGTGTCTACTATTCAAAAATGTATAGGTTTGCTAGGTTTCCCTAGGTGCCGGCAGAGCTAGGATGCAAAAACTACCGCTAGGCACTTTGCCAAAAAAGGGTCAATTTCTAACTGCAAAATTGAGGTGTAATCACGTTGCATTTTGCGCCGTTTCCTGTCGCAAGCACAAGGCCGACCCACACAAGTGAGGTACCATTTTTATCGGGAGACTTAGGGTAATTCAGATTTGTAAATCAACTGTTATTACCTATTGAGTTTCCATGCATTTCTCCCTTCCCAATGAAAGACAATGTGTAAAAAAGAAATCATTTTTAAAAATAACCAATAATTCTCATGCTAGTATGAGTATTCCCAATTTTAAAAATGTACAAATATATACTGTTTCTAAACTCTATAATTTGTACCCAATTCAGAAATACATAGGTGTCTTTCATACCGATTTTTCCATGTATACATTTTCCAAGAATAAGTGCTCTATACCCGGGAAATAATAAAATACCATTGCAAGTTGCTGCTCAGATTTTGGCTCTGGGTTCGTCGGGTTCTTGGTGAAACTACAAGTCCTATATATCTCCACAATCAGGAAGGTGAAACGGATGTAACAGTATATTGCTTTCAAAGAGCTGTCAAAATTACAAGAAGTTACAGGTGAAAACGTTGAGACAAAAGGCTGTTTTTTTCAACTAATTTTCAATTATTCCAATATTTAACTGTTTGTTTCTATAAAGAAACCTTCATGGATTTAGACAAATGACCCCTTTCTGAATTCAGAATGTTGTCTACTTTTCGGAAATGTATAGCTATCCAGGATCCATTATTGCTTTCAAACTCATTTCTACCATTAACTGGAAGAAGGTTGAAAGCACTAAAAATAGCAAAAATAGGTTATGTCCCAGAAAAATGCCAAAACTGTGTGAAAAATGTTGGTTCTCTGACAAAAGACTGTCATTCCCTAAAAGCTGAGAAAATGGTGATAACATTTGCAGGGAAAAACCCAGAGGCTTTCATTTGCAGCCCGTTTTTCCCATTTTTCTGAAAAAAACAAAAAATGTACTGTATTTTGCTTAATTTCTGGGACCTCTCCAAGGGAATCCACAAACCCTGGGCACCTTTAGAATCCACAAGATGTGGGAAGAACAGGACGCAAAATTGGCGTGGATACCTTATGTGGTCAAAAAGTTACAGGGGCCTAAGCGCGCACTGACCCAAATCGCCAAAAAATGGCTTAGCACAGGAGGGGAAAAGGCCTAGCAGCGAAGGGGTTAATAAAGAAATGTGCAGAATTCATCAGTCCTAAAGGCAGAACCATGAATTGATAGTGCTTGGCTTTCACTGTGATCCTCTGGTAAACACATTTGGATGGGGATGATTGAGAGCTGGAAATGGGTACCCTGAAGATCCAGGTAGGCAAAACAATCCTCAATATCTGCAGAACTTGGCTCAAAGACAATACTTGGAACTTATCCTGTTGAATAAACAAGTTAAAAAGGCAGAGATCCAGTGTGGTTAATAAACCTCTATTCTTCTTGGGTATCAAGCAGCAAAAGGAGAGAACACCCCTGCTTCTTTCTTCCATATGCACCACCTCTATAAACCACTTTGCTCACCAGGGCAAGGACTTCTGCATTCAAAATCTCAACATGTGCCAGAGTGCACGTCTTGTGGAAGGAAGACAGTTCAGAGGGAAGAACAAGAAAGATAGAGCATTTCACTAGTGGATTACCTGGATGATCCAGTAATCAGTCATTATCGTCTCCCGACTAATGGAAAAATACAAACAAGATGATGGTGTTGGTCCAAAGTCAGACGTTTTGAGGCAGCAGAGCTCGCATAAGGTGTTGGGGACTGGATCTGCTGCTTCTGGTGTCCTAATGATTCACCCATAATCATTTATACAGATAATATTTTGGTGGTTTCACCTTGTCCTGAAAGGAGCAGCCTAGTTGGCGGGGTGTCTGGACTGGTTGAGAAGGCTGTCTCTGCAAAGTCTGGTCAAGCTGCCAATAGCCTTACAACTTTCTATACTATTGATGGAATTGTCTCGGTGGATAAGCTAGGCCCAGTAAGTAATGCGTTTTTTGAAGCATCCCAGATAGGAGTCTGCTTTCTCCCAGAATGGTGGCAGGTCATCATATGGATTTGCATGAGAGTGACTAGACATCTCCTGAGAATACAGTAGAACGCATCCAAACATGTCGAAATAGCATGAACGGCATAAACCATGACCGAAACACAATGCAGAATCCAAGCAGGACTACTTGTTTTGATGTATCCCAACAGTCATTGACCAGATTATCAAAAGGCTTTCTTGAGGTCGGGCAAGCTAATTACTAAGTTCTCCCGGCTTCCACAGGGCATCAACATATTAGTTAAGAAGGCAGGCTGTATTTGCAGGGTGAGAGGTGAGACGAGCATAAGCTTAGATTTTTCAAGTTTCTTTAACTCCATATCGTTATGTGCTATGGACTAGTTTTGGACCTGGGGTTACCAGTCCACTTAGGGTAGCCTGGCACAGAGTGGAAAGGTCTAACCCAAAGGCAAAAGTGTTAAGCTTGCGTCACACCCTTACAGTAACTCAGCGTCCATCCATTCAAAAATAACACTACACCAGTTTAGAAAAATACGGTTCACTTTTATAAAAGTTTTTGTATACTTTCGCTTATTTTATCTGACTGTTTTGTCACTACTCACATTAAGTATTTCTCCCCCAATCAATTCAGCAATACATTGTTTCTTAACTCAATGGGGTCAACACGGCATTAAGATTTCTATAATTAAGGCATTTTCTTGGTTAAACTGACTTGGCACATTAGGAAGCAGAGTCTGTCACCTACAAAGGAACAAGGGAATATTCACATGGGTCCAGATGGTAAATTAATTACTACAACCTGCTTGATTAAATTACATCTGGTGATTGACAAAGGGATGTCAGAGTAATCTTCCCCTTCCCCTACTGAAAAAGAAAGGTTAAGCAACAAACTCAGACAATGTCAGCATTAAAACGGGTTCATGGTCTTTTTTTCCCCTTGGTCACCCTTCTTTACTTTACTTGTTCCCTTTTACACGAGTCCCAGTGGCTTCCTGGTCTCAGTCTTCTCTGACTTGTCAATTCAATGCTTCCAGTAAATAAATGGGGGTGGGGGGGGGGGGGGGGGTCTCCCTTCCGGGACCTTTGGATGTTAATCCCCGGACCCACAACAGCCCCCAGTTCCCTTCTTACTTGAGGCCAACAGAGTTTTGGATTATTTCAGTCGACACTGCGCAATCGCAGCGGACCGGCACTCACCACCAGACTCCCTCTCCCCAGCGGCGCCTCCCTCGTTGGCCAGGCCGAATGACACCCAAGCCGGCACCGAGGGGAGGTCGCACTGGGTCTGTGGCTCCGTTGGTTTTTCTTCCGTCGAGCTCTGCTTCAAGCCGATTCCGTCGTCTCCCTGGCAATCGGCATCACTGAGCAGGCGCAGGAGAGTAGCGGCTTTAGGCAAATGCCGCCCCCTTCTTCTCAGGCGATCAGTGGCCCTTCTCCGGACCTGCGTGTTCGTAGGTATTTCCTGGCTAGTACTCCGCCCCCTTCCTGGGATAGTGAACGCTGCACCGGGCCTGCGCAGAATCACGCCTCCTCAGCTTTAGCCCGTCACCCGCTACGCTACCACAGCAGCCTCTGACTGTCCCTCGTCTCCCAGTCAGAAACGGGCTGTAGGACAGGCGGAACACACCCCAGGGGTCTCGGTTCTCTGCACCAGGGTTACCAATAGCGGAGGAAGAATCTCCCAGCCGTGCCTCCAAGTGAAGGTGAGGGGAGACTTGGTGGGCCAAGCGCAGGCGGCAGGTGGGCGCGAAGAGGGGGGGGGGGGGGGGAATAATTAATTCCCTCAATCCTTTCACCAGCCTTACAGAGTTTCTCAAGGTTTTAGTTAGTCCTCAAATACAGGACAGCGGGGCCGACTTTCACACCACTCCACTCCTCGAAGTCTCTCAAACTCACCCCAGGCTAGGGGTTAGACCTTTTTAACTCGAGAAGACTTCCTGTCCAGGGTCAACAGGAACGCAGTCT
Organism: Lissotriton helveticus; assembly: GCF_964261635.1. Classification (NCBI taxonomy): domain Eukaryota; kingdom Metazoa; phylum Chordata; class Amphibia; order Caudata; family Salamandridae; genus Lissotriton; species Lissotriton helveticus. Next base: position 1,842,713,041 of record NC_136057.1, on the reverse strand, counting down.
AACAGGGTCAGGTCTGCAGGACGAGGGGGCGGTGATTACAGTAAGGAGGCAACCCTTAAAAAGAAGTCCACCCTCTGAATGTCCTACCCCACCTAGCGCCACAGCCTGTACTCCAGGTGACCCTCTCTGAATGACAAAATGGCCACCCTTCAGTTGGCCTTTTATACCCCTAGCCCCTAGTGTCCAGAACAGGCCAGAAGGTTCTAGATTCCCCATATGAGTCTATGGGCCAGTCCCTGAGGTAATCAGTTGTGGCAGTTACCAGCCACCATTTTGTGTAACTAAATTTGCCCTTAGAAAAGGAGGGACTTCTAGGCCTATGAGGAATTTAGAGGGTCAAGGACGCACCTAACCCTTAGGACAACACCAAAAGGTCAAGTGGACATAAAAATGAAAGGAATTGGAAGTCAGAAAGGGGACAAAAATAAATAAGTAGGAGGGACCACCCAAAGGGCCGACAGGTCTAACAACTAGGTAAGCTAATTTAGCCAGGAGGTACAGGCTTGAACTACCAGACTTTCTTAGAAAGGCGGGTTAAAAAAAAAAGTGTTTATCATCTAGAGCAGCAGAGCAGATCTGGGGAACCAAAAGCAGTACTGGTAAAATGGTCAAATCAAACAGACTCCCTTTATATCCACGTACAATCTTGCTCTTTCCATCAATTCATTCTGCTCTTCCATTCCCTCTTCTCTCTCTCCTCTATGCCTTTGATCAGTTTCTCTCTACCTTCTCTCATCGTCCCTTTCTTTTGAAGCATCTCCGTGCTTAATGCCATTAACCTCAGGGAAACAGGGGAAAGTAACAGAGGCACCAGGAGCAGTACTCAGCTTTCAAAAGCTGCCCCTGATCAGCCAAAGTGAGGGCATAAGACAAAGTCAAACTGTTCTGCTAGTCACTGAGCCCTTGGAAGACGCTCTGCCAAACTGAAGATTGCGAAAGTTGCCTAGCTTGCAGCATCAGTGTTGGCACCAAATGATGCTCTGACCAAAAGGTGGAGGGTGAGGTTCATCACACTGGAAGGATTTGAGAACTAGACGCATGACCTCAGCCAATCTATCAGGGATTTGTGAATCGCACTACTCACCTGTGAGGGTCTCAAGGTGTTGGGGAGCGGGGGGGGTCAGCCATTTCTGCAACATCCAAAAAGCCAGGTCTTGAGGTACTTCGTGAATGCTTGCAGTGTGGGGGTTCGTCTGAAGTGGAGGGGTAGTTTGTTTCAGGTCTTGCCTGCGATGTAGGAGAAAGCTCTTCCTCCCGTTCTGGCTTTCTGGATACAAGGGATTTCGGACATGGCAAGGTTGGCGGAGCGGAGGCTTCTCTTGGGGGTGTGGAAGGAGATTCTTTTGTTGAGGTATTAGTATCCGGTGTTATGGAGGAATTTTTAGGCATGAGTGAGCAGCTTGAAGGTCACTCTTTTCGATGGGGAGCCAGTGAAGGTCTCGAAGGTGCTAGGTGATGTGGTCTTGTCGTGGGATGCGGAGGACTAGTCTGGATGCGGCGTTCTGGTGTTTGTGGAGTAGAGATTTGTTAATTCCAGCGTAGAGGGCGTTCCTGTAGTCAAATCTGCTGGTTATGAGTGCATGGGTGATGGTCTTCCTGGCTTCGAGGGGGATCCACTTGAGAGTTTTGCGGAGTATGCAGAGGGTTTGAAGCACGTGGAAGATATGGCACTGATCGGTTGATTCATGGTGAGGGAGGAGTTGAGTATGATGAGGAGGTTGCGGGCGTGGGAGGTTTGCCGAGGGCAGGTGGCCACCAGGTTTCACCCCATGCGGAGGGGGTGGATCCGAGGACTAGGACTTCCATCTTCTCTGAGTTGAGCTTCAGGCAGCTGCTGCTCATCCAGGATGTGACGTCCTTCATTCCTTCCTGGACACCGAGTCTGGTGGTGTTGGGTTCCTTGGTGAGGGAGAGGATGAGCTGGGTGTCGTCGGCATAGGATACTATGCGAAGTCCATATTTTCTGACGATGGTTGCGAGTGGGGACATGTAGCTGTTGAAGAGAGCATGGCTGAGTGAGGAACCTTGGAGTACTCCGCATCTGATCTCTGTGGGTTCGGAGAGGAAGGGCGGGTCTGATTCTTTGAGTTTGGTCCGCGAGGAAGACACGGATCCAGTCTAGGGCAGTTCCTTGTATGCCGGCGTCATGGAGTCTGGCAACTAGTGTGCAGTGGGATACATGTCAAAGGCTGCCGAGAGGTCCAGTAGGATGAGTGCCGCTGTGTGGTCTTGGTCAAGGAGTGTGTGGATGACATCCATGGCGGCTAGGAGGGCGGTCTCGGTGCTGTGGTTGCTGCAGAATCTGAATTGGGAAGTGTCTATGATAGAGCAGGCTTCTATGAAGTTCGTGAGCTGGTTGTTGACTATCTTATCAGTGACTTTGGCAGCGAAAGGGAGGAGGGAGATGGGTCTGTAGTGCTTGAGGTCTGTCGGGTCTGCGGAGAGCTTCTTGAGGAGGGGTTAGACTTCTGCACGTTTCCAGTCATTTGGAAAGGTGCCTGTTTCGAGGGAGTAGTTGATAGTACGTCGTAGTTAGGAGCTATGGCGGAGGCAGCTCTGTAAAAGATGTGCCGGGGCAGAGGTGGGTGGGGCTCCTGAGTGAATTATCCTCATGGTTTCTGCTGTGTCTTCTGTGGTGACAAGGGTCCAGGTGGTGATGGTCGGCTGGGTGGCGTTGCTGGTGGCTTGCGTTGTGTCTGAGCCTTGGTTCTGTTAGTCAAAGTAGTCGTAGAGAATCTTAATCTTGTGGTGGAAGAAGTAGCCGAATCATGTTGCAGAGATCCTGGGACGGACGTCCGAGGTTTAACTGGGGGGTTTGGTGAATTCTTGTATGATGCTGAAGAGTTCCTTAGAGTTGTGGGAGTTGGTGAGGATTCTGTCCTGGATGAAGTTCCTCTGCTTGGACCTGATGAGTTGGTGGTGTTCTGTCATGGCGGTCTTGTAGGTGGTGGATGCTTCTGAGGTTTTGCTTTTCCTTCATGTTTTCTCAGGTCGCCGGCACATGCGCTTGGCTTCTCGGAGATCAGTGGTGAATCAGGTGGCTTCGAAGTGCGTGGTCGGTCGGAGTTCTGGAAGGGGGGGGGGGGGAAGAGCGTGTTTGACCAGTCGGTGAGCCATCTGTGGAGTTCATTAGCTGCAGAGTTGGGGTCGGTCGTTGAGGGAGGAGAAGTGCAGCTGAATGCAGAGTTAAGGTGCTCCTTGGTGATCTTTCTCCAGTGTTGGCTGGGGGTGCGCGGTGTAGGTTTGAATACGGTGGTCTTCGAGAAGGAGAAGTGGACGCAGTGGTGGCCCGTCCAGAGGGGTTGCGTGGTGTGGCTGAAGCGGATGTTGTTTCTTCCTGCGAAGATGGGTTTGAGGGGGTGTCCTGCCTTGTGGGTGGGGGCAGTGACGAGCTGCTTCAGTCCGATGATGGCGAGGATGTCTAGGAGGGTGGCAGAGTTGGGGTTGTCGAGGTGGAAATTCAGGTCTCCGAGCAGTGAGTAGTCCGTGGAGGCGAGTGAGTGGGGCGCAATGAGGTCTGTGATGGTAGCAGTAGTGGGGGTGTTCCAAGGGGGAGCAAGGCTTCATTTGAGCTAGCCGTTGTGAGTCGGAGGGAGTTTTTATTTACAATGGCAAGTCCACATCCAGGGTGGTTGGGGCGGTCTTTTCTCTTGATCTTGTATCATTCGGGGATGGCGGTTTGTCCAGGTCTCCTTGAAGAAGGAGACATCGGGCAAGAGGGTGTCGAGGAGGTCCCAGATTTCTACTGCGTATCTGTGTTGGGAGCGTACGTTGGGGAGGATGCAGGTAAGGGGTTTTGGCTCGCTGGCGTCCAGTGGGTTGGTGGTAGCCATAGGTGTGCGGAGGTGGGCGATGGCACGGCGGCAGTGTCAGCAGGAGAACTGACCCTGGATGGTGTTCGGTGCAGACAGCTGGCAGTTGCTGTTTCCTCCATAGTGGAGTGTGAGGAGGGTTGCTGAGTCGTAGCGGTGGGTGGTTAGAGGGCAAGGGTCCCTGGTGGTGGTCAGGGCCGGGCACAGACGGGCTTGCCTTTGGCACCCCATCAGTACGGCCGCCATTAAGTAGGAGTCGGGGAGGGATAGCAGCTGGGAGGCAGGAGCAGGAAGAGGTGGGGGAGGGGCGCTGGGGCAGTAGCGGCAAGAAAGGGGCGAAAGCGGCAGCAGTGAAAAGAACGGGCAATAAAGCACAAAAACGAGACAAAGGGCAACAAGGCAGAAGAGAAAGAAAGGCACAAGACACAGGCACAAGAGAGAGAGCAAAGGCAGAAACAGCACAAAAACGGTCAATTGAACACGAGACAGTCAAACAGGACACAGACAGACAAAAACTGGGAAAGCAGACAGATGACTGGCCGAGCGTACCAGCAGAAGAGCAAGGTTCTCCCGCTGAACCGCCAGGGATGATGCGCAGGCAGGAGCCTGCAGGCGGAGGAGGGCCTCGAACACCTTATCTGGAGGCAAACAGGTGCAGGGGCAGCGGCGCAACGACGGAGCTGCACAAGGGGAGAGTGGTTTCCCTGACCAGGAGGTCAGAGGTCTTGCTATCTCAGAGCTGCCTTTCCAGCTTTACGCCCCAGCTGCATCTTTTCATGCAGCTGAACAGCCTTCAGGGAATTGACTAGTGGATCTACAACAACATACCTGCATGGCACATCTGCTCCTGTGGGGAAGGAATGATGGGTCATCATAGAAGGTTTTGCACCCTCGAACTTTTGGAAGCGGCCATCGGTGTTCTAGAGGTCAACACAAAAAGACCCTGGGGGCATCTTTCTTGTCTTTTAGTGCAGCAACTACATCCTAACTACAATTGTTTTCGGACACTTCTTGATACTAGGTGAGCTTTTATGGAATTGTCCCTGTACTATAATGGTATCGTTATTTTCCTCTAAAATGCATTTTGGGCTTTGTGTTTTCAGCCAAATGCAATTTGTTATGGCTACTTTAATTGACTAACAAAAAGTACATAATATTGCACCTTTTGGTGTATTTACTTAAACAAATTATAGTTACTAATGAAAACATTCATTTGTAATTGTGTTCTAGTCCTGTTGCTCACAGATTGTCATTTGTGTCACATAATGAGGTAGATTGGCAAAATGTGATCTGTGGCCACTTTCAAAGTTATTTGCTGCTATGTGTATACTGCTTTATGTCAAGGTCAAGATGAAAAGGTCATTCCTTTCTTGTCCGCTTTGATTGCCTGAGGAACGGTGCCAGCCTGCACTAACTAGAACACATGAGAGGATCGCCAGTGCTCTTCAAAAACTATTTTAAAAGAACCTGGCATATCAGCGTCAATTAGACTGCCCTAGTCCTGCGATAAAGAAACTGGGCTAAAAAAAAAAAAAAGAGGGAGAAAACAGAAGACTGAAATGGCAATTAGCATGATGAAAATACTGCAAATGCACAGCGATGTATCCTTCTCTTGCAGTGGCGGACGTCTGAAATGTACAGGAATTGACTTCACAAGATGATAAGTCCTACATTTTGGACTGGGAGAAGGAAGGAAATTCTGAGTAATAGAGCCATCCTATTAAGGGAAAAACAGGGATAGATAACACCCCTAATAAGGTAGTCTTAAGTCAAAACATTGCTGACGATGTCAGTTAACATATCTGTAAATCACTGTGGCAAAATTAAAAGTTCCTTTCTATGTTCAGATTATGTCCAGAATGGAGAGGAATGGGGGGGGGGGGTAAAGAGAGGGGGAGAGGACAGGGAGAGAGAAAGAGAGGGAGAGGATAGGGAGAGAGAAAGAGAGCGACAGAAGGCAGCAGGCATGAAGAGACTTGGCAAGATTGCCTCACAGACAATTCGCTTGGAGAAAGCAGAAGCACTGAGCAGTAGAGGACAAAACCTGCATCAGCAAGGAAGCCAGCTTCAGGGGAAAGCGAGAGATGCTTTTGCCAGGACCGTGCTCAGATACAATATGCTCCCCTCCAGAGATTTCCAGCTTTCCATGAGTAAAGATGGAAAATAGACAATTAATTAAAAGTGGGCGATGGACAGTGAAATAGCCTTTCCAATCTACTGTGAGGTTCCAAGGATGTGGACCGAGTAAGAAAATTGCCGTCCCCAAATACCTATATCGGCGAGCAGTAATAAATGTGCTGCCATGGATAAGAATATGGGGAGAGTCAGGGAAAGAGACAGAGAAACATTGGACTGGAGTTTGCTCCCAGATAGAATGGCCTCCATCAAGAAATAACAGTGCAACCTATCAAATTAGGCAGAGAGAAGATCTGAAGACATACAAAAGCAAAGCCAGGCGAAGACTGAGCTACAGCCGATCTTAAATCGAGATCGGCTTCTGTTGACCTGGATAGGACCTGAACACTAGGAACAGAGTAAGCAGGTGCACGCAATTAGCAGTCTTGTGTTGCCAATCTCATGAATTTCCACTGACCTGCCTTCTATTGTTTTCAGCCCTGAGCATGCTACATTACCTACATTTGCCCTGAATCCTGACATCTATCAAGAACGTGAGGCGCCATTGAAAAGTACAAGAATCACATATCTCTTTAACTTAATATTCAGATTCACCTCCTACAATAACTGGATACGGTCTGACAGATAGGACAGAAAGGAAAAAGGATGTACTTTATCCATCATCATCTTGTTATAGTAGTAGCACTGCTCGTACTGCTCCTTCGGATCAATCGGTCGCTAAATTCATTTGTCTGTACGATCAGGATAGTGACGAATCAAAACTTGGGTAAACAATATATCAAGGTTCTTAAATAACCTGTTCAGCCTTGGAGTAACAGTACAAACAATTTCTCATAGTTTTGTTTAGAATAAGAGTAAGGTCATTAGTCAGATGAATAACCCTTAAAGAAAACTGGCAATATAAATTTGAAAAGCAGAGTTTTTTTATTTTTGAAAGTAGTATGATGAGGCCTCACGAACATTCTCAGGATCCATAGACAAGCCAGAATAACTAAGTCTGTACCAAAGATATTCAATACCTTGCTTCTGAATCTTCTCAGTTCTGCAGACAAGCCAATGTTGACGTAATCTGGATGAAAGTGTGTCACATGTTTCCGATGTTCAGGAATTAGTTTAAAAGATATTGTCTAAATAGACTAGGACAACATGATTCAAGATATCTGCAGAAAACATCATTCCATAAGGCAAGGAAGACCACTAGAGTACAGACATCTCTCTGGCGAGTACAGAAGCTAACGGACATTCAGAGCAAATTTAAGTACGTTCTTAAGAACCTTTGGTATATTGTGCTGGATAGCCCAATCTTGATCTATAAAATATTCCATAGACTCTACATCTAATAGAACAGGACACACGTATTTGAGCACGTACGGACATACAAGATGATTTGGAGACAAAAACTACTGCCCACACCATCTGAAAAATAATCAACATAGGGGAAGCAATGTACACTGGTCACCTTCTCCCACTTAGGGTATGGGTGGTAGCATTTCCTGAATACCTGTGGGGGTTGAATAGGACACAAAAGGGCATTATGTCCAGGATCTACCAAGTATAGGATAGGCACAATCCAGACGTGGATCTCATCCTTCTGTCTTTCTAATGAAGTTCTAACTGATACTATCTGCATGGGCTATCCATGAGTGGAAGCATCAACCGGACTCCCCGTCTTATGGGGAAGAAATAGTCTGGGTGATCGAGAAAATACATTTACTACTACTTTTTTTAAATTGATGTTCCTGTAGTCTGTGCTCAATCAACATTACCCTTCCTTTAGACCACGATAAAATAACGTAATTTGGGTCCTTTCAAAGCATGTTGGTTATGTGGTAAATTGACAAAAACTTGTATTTTAAGATAATGGGTCAATTTCCTTGCTGAATATCAAATAAAGGCTCTTCCACAGAATATTCTAAGTCAAGACATTCAAACAGTAGTCCAAGAAATTCATCATAGTTTTCAAGATAAGGATCTGAAACACTGCACCGGAGAAAGAACCTCTAAGAAACCCTACTTTGGATAGGTCACTTCAGAACTGTGTGGGGGAGGAGGGGTGAAAATGCAACTTTAAAGAATCTGACGAAAAATGGGGAGTAAGGAAAAGACTACTGGGCTTACAGTGGACAGTAGCAAAAAAACTTGGTACAAAGCAGCATTTTACATTCAGGTTTGCTGCTGCCTGTTCCACGGTTTAAAACAAAGCTTGGCACAGATTCAACCTATGAAGGATTGTACGAAACTATAACTCCTTTCTGGTCTGCTTTGACTGCCTTAGAAAAGTAGCAATAGTGCCACCCAGCACAGAGTAGTACACGTGGGAAGTGTCTGCAAGAATGCATGCGAGAGAAGAGAAGTCCAGAGAGTAGAAAATAACTCCTAGGTAATTAGGTTATTTTCACAGACTTCAATAAGTAGATCAAAAAGAAAGGCTAGGTACTAGACAACCTATAAATAGGCAGAAAAAAAACCATCTGGCTAACTGAAGTCAAGCAAGTTGGTCCATTCCAGAATTGAAGAAACCGGAATCAAAAATCAGGAACCAAAGTGCATTACTGAAGGGTTAATTATCATAAAGAAACTACTTGGATTGTGTTGGAGTGCACCCTTCCTTTACTCTGACAGGCCTATAGGACATAAAATCTCCCTATATATACAGGCCTTGAGAAATCTACTTGCCCATTCGTTACGGCGAGTCAGATTTTATCAGGGAGAGCTATATATACGGCCTACTCGCCCATACTGGTGAGGTGATAAAGAACAGGTGTTCTGTTCACTCGGAAAGCAAAGGAGCAATAAAGAAGCCTTTAAATCTTGTTTTTATCTGGTCACATTTTCTCTTCGTTTAGAAAGAGATAGGTCAGAAGTGAATTTACGTCTTTTTAGAATTACTTTTCTTTCTCTGATTGCAGAGTTCCGATATTTTGCAACATGAACTGACTGATGTGCTGTACAAAGAGCGTGAAATGAAAGGCTTTAGAGTGTCAAGTTTTTTTTTACCACACAACATTTTAATAGCTAAAAAGTGAACAGTGCAAACATTTGAAAATATATTTAATCAGTTATACAAGTCAAGTTTTGGTATTTCTGCATGAAGAAAACATGTTTTACTCGGTTGAAAACAAACCAGAACGCTTTACTTTCTGATGTGTAATTGATAAAATGTTTACTGAAACCCAATTTTCAATGATTATTGTTTATACACTATATAGTTTTACCAGTAAAACTGCATGTTAATGGGAACTTTTTTGGCTATTGCAATGGGAAATTTACTGTGTATAAATAACAGTACACTACCACATCTTGCTTTTGTAATATAGGCACATATGTACAAAAGATTTTTTGAGATCGCAACCAGCCCAATTAGCAGAGCCAGGTTGTTTGCGACCGTAAAAAAGTTTTTTTTTTAAATGTACAAAAGCCAAACTCGAATTGCAGTGGTGTTCCCTCCGGATTCTGATTTGCAGTGCTATGTAAGAATATGTAAGGTGTTCGTTCCGGATTCTGATTTGCAGTGGTATGTAAGAATATTTTGCAAACAAATTATGGTCGCAAAAAATTAATTTTTTACAGACACCTCAAGGGTGGTGGAAACTATCCGCTAACTGGAAGGGGTCCCCATGAATGTTGATTCAAATATTTAAGAGAAGGCAGTGGTCAAAATTGAACATTTCATTTTTTTTCTTTTTGAACACATACAGTTTCCCCTTTAAGGAAAATGGGATGCATTAATAAAATAAAATAAAAAAGAGTGCGCTTTATTAAAAAGCAATCACAGACATGGTGGTCTGCTGATCCCGGCAGGCCACCATCTCAATGATGGCTGCAATTCCTAATGGGTAGAAAACTACAACCTACCTCATTAACATTTATGAGGTAGGATTATTGAGAAACACACCTGCCCGTGCCCTGACTGCAATGCTATTAGTGAACTAAAAGACAAGTTAAGGACAATGTGTACACTATATGTGGGCTAGATTCTTATTATATCGGGAGTAAACATTTAGTCTTTTTAATAAAACTAAAGTGGTCTTTTTTGTGCAGCAAAAATGCTGAACTCACATATTTGAAGGTGCTATCAAAATGTAATAATGAACAAAAAGGCGACTCTAAAATAAAGTATTTACTTAGAATCACACAAAATTGAGACCAGTTTATGGGTCAAGTACATTACAGTTAGGTCGAATAGACTATTCAGGTTACTAGACCTGCAGGTCTACTAAGGTTTTTATGATGATTTTTCAAGATATATATATATATATATATATATATATTACCTACTGGCGGTCGCCAGTAGGTATATATAGTTAGGATTTTTTCTCTATGGGATTTTTGAAAATTCTATGTCTAATAACTTTGGCGTTTGTGGACGGAATTGGCTGAAATTTTCAGGAAAATGGCACATTTTGTTTCTGAGCAGCCCTTGAAAATTTGGGGGGGGGGGTTTGTCAAGGGGGGGCCGAGAAAAAAGGGGGGTCCCAAAACGTGTTTTTAACATTGAGTTTTCCATAGGGCGGTTGGCCTCACTTTTAGCCCGAACGGCTGAATGGATTTGCATGAAACTTGGCAAAATTGTAGGGACTGGTAGCCCGATGTGCCTTTTGTAGGTCTCAATATATGTGCTACAGTGGATTTTGAGAAATTAACGTTTAAAAAAAGATATATATCTGTAACAGCGGACCGGGCAGCGCTCCAGGACGCGTACTTTTCGCGCAACGGAGCTTTGTGAAGCGAAGCTGATTGGTTCTCCGGCGTCTGTCAACATTCCAAACAGTCCGTAGCGGCCGCCATCTTGTCTCTCGGTAGGATCGAGAGACAAGAGGAGGCGAAAGCGAAGGGGCAAATGACCATAAGGGGGAATAGTAGATCCTCGCTGACCCCCTAGGTTTGATGTGGAGGTTTTAAAAGGGCCCCGCGGGGCAAAAAAAAAAAATAATAATAATAAAACGGCTGAATGGATTTGCACGAAACTTGGTAAAATATTAGGGACTGGTAGCCCGATGTGCCTTTGCTAGGTCTCAATATATGTGCTCCAGTGGATTTTGAGAAATTAACGTTCAAAAAAAGATATATATCTGTAACAGCGCTCCGCTTCGCGTAACGGAGGTTTGCGACGCTGATTGGTCATTCTGTCACTGGGCTATAGTTGGGCTACATCTGGCTGATATTTGGGCTACATTTGTTTTTTTTCGTCTCTGGCGGCCATCTTTGGGCTACATTGGGCTACATTGGGCTTCATTGGGCTTCATTGGGCTTCATTGGGCTACATTGGGCTACATTTGGGTTCCAACATATATATAGGCCAATGTAGCCCAATATATATTTTTCAAAGTTAATTTTCGTAAAAACCACTGGAGCATATATCTTGAGACATAGCAAAGGCACATCGGGCTACCAGTCCCTACAATTTTGCCAAGTTTCGTGCAAATCCATTCAGCCGTTCGAGCTAAAAGTGAGTCCAACCGCCCTATGGAAATGAAGGAAATGAATGGGTAATTTGTAATTAGCAAATAGCTCATCGCAAACTAGGAATGGTAAAGAATCGCTATTTATTCCTTAAAGTTCGCTATTTAGGAAATGCAAAAAACTTTGATGATACATATGGCGGTTCATCTCTAACAAGATAAGAAGCATAGGGATAGATTTATGATGACTGGCGCATCACCAGGGATGTGTTAGTCATTCTGTGCCGCTGTTCCGTCACCTATGGTGTGCTGCATTTACAATGCGGCGCATCATGGGGCAAAAACAGCACAGATGCGTGATGTATCTGTGCCGTAAAGGTGGCGCATTGCTGGAGTTGTATCGCAAGTGTGAGGAAGCTCCAGCAAGGGTCGGGGGTGCCCCTGTCGCAGGGTTTCTGTTCTCACACAGAACTGTGGACAGAGGATTGGAACCTCGGCGAATTAGGGTGTCCCAAAACTCACCTTAGTAATCAAAAACCCCTTAGCAAGCTAGGTACAGTGTCACATTGGATATAACAAACTCTCAATGTTTAGACAATCCAGAATATGAACTTATAGTACCTCAGGATACGTGGAACTCATGAACAGTCGGTCGTTATATATTTCTTAGAAACCAGAACATGGAGTTAAGAAGAACACATGTGTATTTGAAATGTTTATTTACTAATGCCGTCTTCTCAGGCGTAGTATCTTAGATAATACAAGTACACATATTATCAGTAGCAAAATTACCAGCATAGTTACTAGTACATAAAAAGCGAATGGTGACAGTATGTTAACATGCTGTAAATGAATAAGAGTTAGCAACACTTATAAGCAGCCGCGGGCCGTGGAGGGAGTTACGGTGGGGCAGGGAGGCGGGGAGGGGGAGGGGCAGGGTGGAGAGGGCTCCACCCTGCTTCTCCCCCTCCCCGCCTCCCTGCCTCACCGTAACTCCCTCCACGGCCCGCGGCTGCTTATATCTCACCCTCCCTAATACACATATTATATTATTTGCTAAGAAGGTCTCTTTGTGTTGGTTTAGGGCGTGCCCATACTTTAGTGTCTTAGATTTGAAGGAATCACATCAGCATACACCAGCTCTCTCTTCATGTGAACCGCATCAAGTGTTGTGTATGTGTGTTCGGCAAAGCAATATAAAACCCGCCTCATGCCCAGAATTGGCAGAAGTTGCACTTATGTTATGAGTATGAAGTCGTGGAGATCAGACCTCATAACAATTCTGTATCGTGTTGTTCTTGAAACTTTAGCACTCGCTGTACAGATATAGTTTAACAAGCAAAGCAGATAGTAGAGCAATAACATATTATTCTCATGTAAACCACGATGAACTACTAGGTTGAAAGCTAAAGCAACAACTAAGTGTCGTGTGCAGAAGTTGCAAAAAAGGAAAAATGGCGTTTAAACCGGTAATGAGCCCATGCTAACTTAACACGGTGTAAAGATATCCAGGACGTAGATGACACCTCCCCATGATCCGGAAACGAACTGAATAAGATAATAGAAGTGCCATCTCATGAGAGCAGATTGCAAGTTTATATGTGGACGGTCCGCAAGGTAAAGCATTAAAAACTAGGAAAATTTAATGCTAAAGAAAAATAAAACAGCCAAGTACTTTATCGAGTCTTAAGCCAATAGGCAAGGTAAATAATAAAAACTTGATAAATAAGTCAATGAATTGTCAATGAAATGCTAGTACTCAGCATATCAAACATGAAAAAGGTCTATGACATAACTGTGTATGCAAAATAAGCTGCAACAGCCTCCAATAGGAAGTCACCGTCTTCATCCGAAAACAGTTCAGCCATCCAATTTAAAAGCGGAAAAGAACATACGTGCTCTCCCAGCACCGGATCCTCTATCACCATCAGAGGACAGCTCGGTGGGTTTTCAAGAAAGCTCTGTTCCAAGAAAGACTGTGTTGCCGCCAGTAAATTCCAGGGACCAATTAGTCCATGCATCAATGCCACAGCCATAATCCTTTCGCCAGGACAAACCAACTCGTGAGTAATGATAGGAGTCATCAGCTGATTAAAGTCGACGTCAGGAGAAACCGGTCCGCAGAGACACAAATCAATGGCCCAATCGAAATCACAGGTCAGGCAGTGAAATACAGGCTGGACACAGGTGAAGTAGGAGAATCGAAAAGATAATCCATATGCCGTGCTTAATATCGCCAACGGCATTGTGCCATAATATTCTAGCATGCGATTGCGGAACAGTGTCAGCAGCTGCAGGGCGGGAGGTTGCATAGGAGGGACATCCATATTTAAAAATGTAAAAAAGCACAAGAGCGTCCGCTGGTAATGCAAGTAAAAATGGCAATCCACGAAGCAGAGTGGAAAAAATCGAATGAAAGAAAGCAGGGATGACTCCAAAGATTTTCTCAAATGAAGTCACGAGACCACTGGTAACAACTTTAAAAAAGTGCGCCAGGGCCTTTGTGGAGGATGCGTTAGAGATAGTCCGAACCATCTTGCTGAAATGGAAAGGCAAATCTGAATTGAAAAGGGTCTGCACCTCTGTACGGGTGTTCGCTATGTGAAGCACGAAAGTTTCACGGGCCGAACTCAAGGCCACCTCTCTCTGAGACAAAAGAGCTCTTATTCTTGCCATGCCGTTGAAATCTGCTCCCAAGGTTGGTATTTGTGGCGAGATTGAAAACTCCCTATGTTCATGTGTGGGAGGAAATAGAACATTTCTGCAGCAAATAACCCGTTCACTTACTGTTACGATAAAAGGAATACTTTTAATTAACCCAGAACAATCTTCATTATTGAGCATCAAATAACTACCATTTTCCAACAACTTGAACGTGGGGATGATAGCAGGAACTGGCGTGCCTTGCAACACGCAAGCCATATTTGGTCGGTGTTTGTTGCATGAACCGTGTAACTGTATGTGCCTACACATTAGTGAATGATCTGGCGTCTCAGTGCATTCCTCTCCATTCAGATAAACTTCTTGATCATCTTTGAAACATCTTTATGTGTATGGAAGCGACCAGACCTCATGAAGAAAAGCACTACCTAAAGGTTCATAACGACCTATTGGTATATATTTCATACAATTTGAAAACTTACATAAAGCAAAAGGCAGCGTTATTAAACCGTGGATAAGGCACGTTGCCAAAAAACCCGCAATCCTCTGCTGATGATGTCACTGAGCATGTCATGAATGATGTAATATGTGACATCATCAGCAGTGGATTACGGGTAATAGTATCTCTAGTTTACTCCCCTATAGCGGTCTTTCTTTTAACATAAGTGTCTGTTTCCTTCCCTTATACTTACTGTTTTTGGTTCGCTTCCGGTTCGCGTACCGGCGAGCGAACTGGGAAGCGAACTAAGAGAAATAGAGGTTGGCACAGTTCCAAATATTGTACCAATTTTTTAATAACGGGGAGGTAGTTCTGAAAAGAACTTTTTTTTAATTGTTTTTGTTGTTTTATATTTTTTTTATTATTTTTCGGAACATTTTTTTACTTGTTTTGAATTTTTCTGAACAGTTTTATATTTTTTTGGGTTTTTCTTGGAGGGGGCAATGAAAACGATTCATTGTAAAGGGCTCAACAGGAGCAACAAAACAAAAAAAGAAGTATTTATTATTTTGGGCGTTTCGTACAAACTTGTATATGATAGTCAATAGCTCTGTTGATCAGAGTGATGCTTCTTTCTCCGTAGGAAATGAATCCATCGCAAAATACGCAGATGTGTTTTACTTCACCAAATTTCATTTGTATATTTGGCACCATCTCCCTGCCCTCTGGTCCCGTTACTTCCGGTACAACAGATCTTCTGGCCATAATAGGGAGATTATCTAGGTCGTTCCGAAACTGTGCAGCACTGTAGTTGTTAGGATGCCACCTAGTCATATGGCGATGCATTGTGTAGTTTCCGAAACTGTATTTTTTCTCGGTTCCTCTGGACAGTCTATCTTGACATATAAGGCAAGTTACGTATCTTGCATTTACTTTTTTCTGACCTTTGGGAATTTTAAAAAATTGCCAAATGAAGTTTTCTTTCCGGTGAGACGTCCTGGGCTGCTCAGGCAAAAACTGCCTCTCTTCGTGCTCGTCGTCCTGTTCCTCTTCTTCCTCTTCTTGTTGAATTATAACTTGAGCAGGTGGTCCACTCTTCCTTGGATGTGGTGGAGGTGGTGGGGAAGCACCAGCTGAAGCTACTAAAGAAGCCATTGCTCAGTGATCACAAAGGGTCTTTCTCTCACAATGATGAAAGTCAGAGTGAGGAAAGAAGGAGGGATTTTCATCATTTGGGAAAAACAAGAGTTCTCAACCAATGAAAAGTGTTCATTTTAGATTATATGACCTAGTCTTACATCATTAGGAAACCAAAAGTGAAATGAACCAATGAAAAGTGTTATTACCAAGTCACATGACCTGCTGTGTTTACGTTAAGCGCTTTGCAGGGCCTCCCGGTTTGCTTCCAGAAACCTGCGCTTTGCGACTCGCTTCGCGTACCAGTTCGCTAACGTAGCACGTCATATGACGTATCACGCGACAACGCGAAACGTCATGCGGACGGGAGGCGTCACGATGTTGTTTTCTAACGCGGTAGTTGCGGTAAAGAAACGTTTACCGGCTCGCGGTCTATTTCGCGGCATCAAGGTCAGCTAACGGGAAGCTTCCCGATTCGCGAAGCGGGAACGAAGAAAAAAAAATATTTAAAAAAAAAATTATTCATAAACATATAAAATATATTTTTGGATTTAAAGAAGAATACATTTTACAGCTACAGATATTAGCTGTTAAAAAACCAATGAAATTCACTGAAAAAAACATAGGTTATAGACCATATATAGTTAGGAATTAGCATTTACAAAACCTTGAAAATTCACTGAAAAAACCATAGGTTATAGACCATATATAGTTAGGAATTAGCATTTACAAAACCTTATTTTACTCACACAAAACCATTGAAATTCCATATATAGTTAGTTGCACTAACTATATATCGCGCACCCGCAATCCACTGCTGATGATGTCACATATTACATCATTCATGACATGGTCAGTGACATCACTGATGACATCACTGATGACATCTCAAATGACATCACTGATGACATCACTGATGACATCTCATTTGACATCAATGACCACATCACTGATGATATCATTCATGTGACAATACAATGCATCTCCTCACATTTTAATATAACCTCTGTTTCACCCAGTGTTAAATACAGAGTATAATTTTTGAAACCATTGACACACCAATACTAGTTACTACATACGCACTCACTGATTCCTACGTCTACACACACCTTCACTCATTCACCCATACAATCATTCATACATACAATCACTCATCTTTACAACACTATCATATGCACTCATACACCTATACAGACAGTCACAGTCTGCCACTCATCCATGGAGTTACTCACTCACCTAGTCAGTCATGTAAAGAATCAATGACACTTCCATTTTCTTGTCTATACAGTTAAACATAGAGCACCTTACATTTTCAAACATATACTAACACATACTTACCTTCTTATACAATCATTGATACAAGTACACATTGATCTGCACAGAGTCACACACCTCCCAGCCAGCCACACACACACTCAGTCTCCCATACAAATACTTGGGCAATCAATCAATAACCCATATAGTTACTCATACAGCTACTGATCAACACATGCAGCAGTTTACAGAACAACAGACATAATGATGCACAAATTAAGACAGTTTAGTCACTAACCCATGCACTCAGTGAGACACATTTAATCACTCACTCATACAGTTAGTCATGCACCTACTAAATCCTTTGTCCAGACACTTACACATCCACTCAATCTTCAATATGTAAGACATATTTAAACTTTACAGAAACAAAAAAATCACTGGATGTTATCAGTCATGTCATCAGTGATGTCATTTGAGATGTCATCAGTGATGTCATCAGTGATGTCACTGACCATGTCATGAATGATGTAATATGTGACATCATCAGCAGTGGATTGCGGGTGCGCGATATATAGTTAGTGCAACTAACTATATATGGAATTTCAATGGTTTTGTGTGAGTAAAATAAGGTTTTGTAAATGCTAATTCCTAACTATATATGGTCTATAACCTATGGTTTTTTCAGTGAATATATATATATATATATATATATATCTATATAGATCACAAGAAATGCACAGAAAAAAACATAAGTTTCAGGGGCGTTCTAGTTAGTTGGACATTTCACTCGTACAAAACCATAGAAATTCCCCTGTTATAGTTAGTTCAGCTAACTATAACTCGCGCGCCCGCAATGCACTGCTGATGATGTCACATATTACATCACGCATGACATCACTCATGACATCATCCAGTGAATGTTTGTTTTTCTGAACATTAAATATGTTTAATATATGTATATCTCAAGGTCGATGGAAGAATAAATGGGTACATAAGTGTCTAAATGGGTGTTTTGTTTTGTAAAATTGATTGTATAACTGACTGATTAAGTGTATCTGAGTGAATACATGGGTTAGTAAGTAATGTTTAATTATGTAAATATCTGTATCAGTCTCTCACTTTATGTAAATATTGCTGCATGGGTTGGTGAGTAGCTATTTGAGTGTCTATTAGCTGTTTTTTGAGTATCAGTAGGAGTGTGTCTGTATGGTTCGTTGGGGTATTACATAGTGCATAGATGCATGAATGAGTGACTCACTGTATGTGTTGAAGACAGCATGTGTGCAGAACTGTATGGGTGGATGAGTGTGTGCATGGGTGTGAGTGAGTGAATGACTGTCTCAATAGTGTCTTTATGAGTAACTACATATGTTTTAAACTAGTATATGTGAGTATTGGTGTATATAAGTGAGTATATGTGAGAGTGAGAGATTGGAAAAGTTCCTGTATAAATTAGTATGTGTTTTTATAAGTGATTGCTTAAGAGAGTAAGTATGTGTACGTTTCTGTAGCAGTAAGTGTGGTGGTGTGTGTATAACTGTATATGCAATTTAATGGATGTTTGATACTTTCGATGTGTGACTATGTGTGTGAGTAACTCTATGGATGAGTGTCAGTGTGTAATAGGATGTATAGGTGTACGAGTACATATGATGAGTGAGTACATGTATGAGTGACTGTAAAGGACTGTTGGTGCATGAGTAGATGTGTGTGTAGATCTTGGAATTACTGAATAGGTGTGTTGTAGGTTGTATTGGTATGTCCATTGTTTTGAAAATGTTAGTTACTATTTTTGAGTGGGTGTATCAAAGGTTATATTAGGGTGAGAGGAGGTCTGCCATTATCACAAGGATGATGTCATGATTGATGTCATTTGAGATGTCATCAGTGATGTCATGAGTGATGTCACTGACCAGGTCATGAGTGATGCAATATGTGACGTCATCAGCAGTGCATTGCAGGAGCGCGAATTATAGTTAGCTGAACTAACTATAACAGGGGAATTTCTATGGTTTTGTACGAGTGAAATGTCCAACTAACTATAACGCCTCTGAAACCTATGGTTTTTTCAGTGAATTTCTAAGGTTTTTTAAATGCTAATTCCTAACTATAACGTGCCTGAAACCTATGTTTTTTTCAGTAAATTTCAAAGGTTTTTTAAATGCTCATTTGTAACTATAACATGCCTGAAACCTATGCTTTTTTTCTGTGAATTTCAAAGGTTTTTTTAAATGCTAGTTTCTAACTATGCCTACAGAGGTAGGACATATGAAGAAAGAAGAAAAAACACACAGAAAGAAGAAAAAGAAATGCAGAAAGAAGCAACAGAAGTCCCCAATGACGAAGAAAAGTGCAGGAAGAAGGAAGACATGCAGAAAGAACAAACAGAGGAGCAGAAAGAGGCCTTGTTGCAAAATCATTCTGTACCCTGAACTTTTTCAGATGGGTACTGGTGGTAACTGACTGACTAACCAGTCCTAGAGCCAGTGCTATGCTAAAAGACACTTAGAATACAGTTAGAACACCTACATACACTAGGGAACACAATGCTTTGGGCTACCCCTTTGATTAGCATGACCTCCTCTGTAAGCCCCTATTATATAATAGGGCAGGGGGATTAAAACTACCTCGGGGCGCGTTTGCACACTGGTGAAGGGAGGGGGGGCCTGAGGTGACATGTGTACAAACACGCCCTGTGGCACGTTTTAAGTTGGGGGATTAAGTCCCCTTGAATCCTGGAGGGTCCAACTAGCCCACTAGGTACCTCCAGTAAGCGCTACAGAGCTGCGTTGCACAGAGGTGTAAAGAACAAGTTACTTTCCTTCGGTAACACTTTTTCTGGTGGATACAGTATCAGCCTGTAGATTCCTCACATTGTGAATATCCACTGCGTCAGCAACATTCGGAAAATTCTTTTGTAACTCCTCACGCCGATGTGGACGACGGCACAGAAGCACGGCATCGCGCGCGGCTCCGCTGATGTCACTGACTCCATTATAGGACTCCGTCGGCGTGATGACATCAGTTCCGCCCTTTTTTCCGTGCCCTCGAGGCACACGGACAGACCGATAATAGTAGATGTATATACAGTGTACACAGTACAAAATAACCAAGGTAACACACACAGTGTGAAGACAATTTAAGAAAGCAAATGGAATAATACACTTTCTTTAACAGCAACAACATATACATAAAAAACATTGCTATAAATGTAGGTATACAAGGGTGGACAAAGGGGAGGTGGGTGGGCATGTGAGGAATCCACAGGTAGATACTGTATCCACCAGAAAGTAAGTAACTTGCTCTTCTGATGGATAAATCTGCCAGTGGATTCCTCACCTTGTGAATAAATTCCCACAGCAGTCCCACTCCCGGAGGAGGGTGTCCACCCTTCTATACCAAGAAGTCCTGAAGGAGGGAACGAGCAAAGTGTCCGTCCCTCCTCACCTCTGCACCTAAACAATAATGCTTTGCGAAAGTGTGAAGGGAGGCCCAAGTTGCCGCCCTGCAAATGTCCTCCACAGAACACCTCTAGACAAAGCAGATGTAGATGACTTTGCTCTGGTAGAATGAGCTCTCAAACCTTCTGGAGGTTCCTTACCGGCTAATGAGTAGCATATCTTGATACACAAGACAATCCATCTAGACAGCGTGCGCTTGTGCACCGCTCTGCCTTTCCTGCAGCCAACGAAACCCACGAAGAGTTGGTCATCAATTCTGAACTCTCTGGTTCTGTCAAGGTAGAAGCTCACCGCCCTCTTAGGGTTCAGACGGTGAAGCCGCTCCTCCTCCTTGGAAGGGTGAGTGGGAGGATAGAAGGTAGGGAGGGTAATTGACTGCCCCAGATGGAAGGGAGCTACCACCTTAGGCAGAAAAGCAGCCCTGGTCCCAAGTACCATTCTTTCAGCATGAATAGTCAAGAACGGCGGTTTTGAACTTAGAGCTTGAAGCTCATTTACCCTCCTTGCCGAGGTAATCGCAATCAGAAAGACCGTTTTAAAAGATTATAACCTCAAGGCACACCTATGCAAGGGCTCGAAAGGTGATCCCATTAAGAAAGTAAGGACAAGATTAAAGTCCCACTGAGGCACAATAAAAGGAGTAGGAGGAAAATTATTCGCAAGACCCTTTAAGAATCTTAAAACTACAGGTGAGTTAAATAAGGACGACTGGTCCGGCAAGCAAAGGAATGCCGACAAAGCCGAAAGATAACCTTTTACTGTCGCTACAGCAAAACTTTGCTGAGCCAAAGAGAGTGCAAACTGAAGAATGTCGGAAAAGCGAGCCTTTAAGGGGTCAATGGACGTCTCTCCGCACCATGAGACAAACTTGGACCACCTATAAGAATAGATAGATTTGGTGGAGTCCCGCCTGGCTGACAAAATAACATCCACCACATCAGTTGAGAGAGAAAAAGAATTCAGGTAGCCCCGTTCAATCACCAGGCGTGAAGGTGTAAGCTCTGGAGGTGGGGGTGTAGAACCTGCCCCTGTGACTGAGTGAGGAGGTCTGCCCTGAAAGGGAGATGGAGCGGCAGGCATGAGGAGAGGTGGAGAAGATCTGTGTACCACACCCTTTTTGGGCAATCCGGGACGATCAATATGCCGTGGGCCCGGTCTTGGCAAACCTTCCTCAGAACCCGAGGAATCAAGGTTATGGAGGTAAACGCGTAAAGGAGATGCGAGTTCCAACTCAACTGAAACGTGTCCCAAAGCTCCCTGAATTGGATACTGGAGACTGCAGAATGACGGGCAGTGAGCGTTCGTGAGTGGCGAACAGGTCCACCCGAGGAGTCCCCCATGTCCGAAAGACGTGACGAACTACCTCTGGATGAAGCCTCCACTCCTGGTCGGCTGAGAACTGCCGACTGACACAGTCTGCACGTACGTTCAGAACTCCTGCCAGATTATTTGCCGTCAGACAAATCTGATGGTCCTGAACCCATGACAAGAAACGCAGAGCCTCTCTGCAGAGACAATGCAACCCCACTCCTCCCGGTTTGTTGACAAACCACATCGCGGTAGTGTTGTCCGTTAGGACTTGAACCGACTGACCGCGAAGGGAAGGGAGGAAGGCTCTGAGTGCTAAACATATCGCCCGCAACTCTAGAAGGTTGATGCGAAGCAGCCTTTCCTCTGGAGACCAAAGACCCTTGATCTCCAGGTCCCCCAGATGAGCACCCCACCCTAGGGTGGATGCATCCGTTAACACTGTGGCCACCGATGGAGGCAGATGAAAAGGCTTTCCTTGAGACAGATTGCTTTTCATGCTCCACCTAGATAGATCCGCCGCAGCTTCTCTGGAGATCCTCACGGACTCCCGGAGATCTCCGCTGTGCTGATACCACTGCCTGCGGACACCACTGGAGTGCCCTCATGTGCCAGCGTGCATGGTTGACCAACAGAATACAGGAAGCCATCAGACCGAGCAGACGAAGGACCTTCGGGACTGGAACAGCCGCTCCATTGTAAAATAAAGGAATCCTTTCCTGTATGTCGAGAATCCTTTGTGGAGGAGGGAATGCCCGACACACAGTGGTATCCAGTACCGCACCTATGAACAGGTTGCGCTGAGAGGGTACCAGGTGAGACTTGAGCACGTTTATCGAGAAACCCAACCTGTACAACAACTGAGTTGTAATTTGCAGATGATGGAGCACCTTCTCTGGCGACTCTGCTTTGATCAGCCAGTCGTCCAGATAAGGGAATACTGGTATCCCCGACCTTCTGAGATGGGCTGCCACCACCGCCATCACCTTGGTGAAGACTCGAGGTGCAGTAGCGAGACCAAACGGAAGAAGCGCAAACTGGTAATGTTGCGATCCTACCGTAAAACGGAGATACTTCCTGTGCGACTTCAGGATTGGGATGTGGAAATACGCATCCTGCAAGTCGATCGACACCATCCAGTCCTCTTGTTGCAGCGCTTGAAGAACCTGCGCAAGGGTGAGCATCTTGAACTTCTCGTTTCAAAAAGGAGGTTCAAGATCCGGAGGTCAAGAATCGGACGAAGACTGCCATCCTTCTTGGGTATCAAGAAATACCGGGAGTAGCATCCATGATCCCTTTCCTGCTCCGGGACCACCTCTATCGCACCTTTTTTCAGTAACGTCAAAACTTCCTCCTGCAGAAGTAGGTGGTCTTTCGTGCAGAATCCTTGACAAGGAGGGTAATTTGAGGGAAATTCCCGAAAGGGAAGAGCATACCCATTTTCCACAAGATTGAGAACCCAAAAGGTCTGATGTGACCGATTCCCAATCCTGTAGAAAATGATTAAGTCGACCCCCTACAGGACCAAAATGATCCGGAATGGGGGATCTAGGGCTGCTTTGCTGTGGCAGGATGGGGGTGAGAAGAGGAAGAGGAGGAGGAGGAAGAGGAGACTTGACGACCTCTACCACGGGACCGGTTTCTGCCCCTGTAAGATGTATACAGGGTATTCTGCTGCTGCTGCTGTTGTGGCTGCTTGTATGAACGAAAGGACTATCTTCCAAAACCTCTGAATCTTTTATTCGAGGAACCTCTGGATTGTAGGCCTAGAGACCTAGCCGTCGCCTTACACTCCTTGAACCTCTCCAAGGCTGCATCCGCCTTCTTCCCAAACAGGCCGGAACCATCAAAAAGGAGATCTATTAAAGTAGCCTGTACATCACGTGAAAATTCAGATTTTTCAGCCAAGCAGCCCTCCTAGTGGCAACAGATGACCCCATGACTCTTGCCACAGAGTCCGCCGTATCCAAACCGCTCTGGATCACCTGGCTAGCAGCATCTTGTGTATCCGCAAGAACCTCACTGAAGTTCTGCCTGTCCTCCTCAGGTATTTTTGGCACCAACTGCTTCGCAGAGTCCATCAGAGCGTGAATATAACGCCCTAAAAGGCATGTGGCATTTATGGATTTGAGGGCCATGCTAGCCGAAGAGAAAACTTTCTTCGCCGTCTGGTCCAATCTCTTAGACCCTTTGTCACCAGGCACCTGAGGAAAGGCACCAGTAGATTTTTTGGAGCAGGCCGCCTGAACTAGCAAAGTCAGGAGACGGAGGTGTTGACAAAAAGTCCGGATCTCCAGGAGCCACCCTATACCTCCTTGCAACAGCCCTTGAAACTGCAGGAGACGAAAATGGCTTACGCCACACTTCCATAATTGGCTCTGTGATTGCCTCATTAAAAGGTAGCATAAGGTCTACCACTGAAGAGGGAGAATGGAGAACCTCCGTTAAAATGATAGATTTAAACTCTGCAGTTGGCAGTTCCAAGTCTAACAGTTCAGCAGCTTTTCTAATGACCATGTGATATGGTGCTACATCCTTTGATGGAACATCAGGAGCCGAGGAAAGCTGCCTCTCCGGAGATAACTCCAAACCACTTGCTTCTTTAAGCTCATCAAACAAGTCATCATTATCTTGTAACTCTCCTTCCTCCATTTCCTATGCTCAATACCTTTGCTCCTCCAGCAACCTTTGAGCCTCTCGCCTAGACCTCATTCTAGGGATCTGCGTCAACGGAGCCACATTCGACTTCGACAGAGCCGGCGCCGTGCTCGGATCTGGAGGAACAACCTGAAGCGTACGAGGTCGAGTCGGGACCGGAGCCGGTGAAGATGGAATCGGCGTCGATGACCTCGGCGCCGAGAAATGCCAAGAAGGCATCGCCGGCATAAAAGGCACCGGAGCATATGTCTGAGGGACGCCCAGATTAAAGGCCATTGGACCTATGGGACCAGATGGTGCTCCAGAGGGGCACATGGCTCTTGAAAAGACCCCATACATTGCATCGGGTCTTGACCCGGGCCTGGAAAAGGTGGGTAAGACCCCAGATTCTGCTCCTGTCAAGGCACAGCAGGTAACGGGTCAATCGGAATTGATGGAAGATGCACCGGAGTTGAAGACTCTTCAGGCAATGGAGCCTCTTCCTCCTCTCGAGGCGGAGAATACGTAGGCGATTGATTAGACGCCTGAGCCGGAGACTGCTCCTGAGTAAGCATGGGCGTGAAATCCGTTCCGCTCGCGGATTTTCGGCAAATTCGCAATCCGCGAACTCTCGCGAACTTGCCGAAAATTCGTAAAATCCGTGCGAAGCAGATTTTTTTGCTTGGTCGCACTTGCCAACTAGAATACTATACAATTTCGCGGGAGTAAACACTTGCGAACACGTAGATGCGGCGGGCAGCGACAATCTCGCAATTGCGAGATTGCAAAATTTGCAATTTCGCACAAGAAATCCACCAGCAGGCAGCATAAACCTTCAAAATTATGATTTTTATCAGAATAACTCCTCAGGTTGACATTTGCCGGCACTTTTTCTTTGCAAGGAGTCCATTTTGGGGGGGGGGGGGGGGGGGGGGGGGGGAGGGTGGGAAGGAAGTGCCACACAGTCTCCAACTTCCTGTTCCTGTCCAGCAGGCTCCTCCCAGTGCTTTCTTCATGTGCTGGTCACTTTGATTTGGATCTTGACCTGGAAGGGTTACTTTTTGTGGATGCTGCTGGATATTTGGATTTTTGCAAAACTGAAAGCACTCAGCAAAAGTTCAATCTGATCATTAGTAACCTTTCCCTGTAGTGCTTCCTGAGGGGGCCCTTCAGAGTTCATTTGCCTACTTGCAACTATTCTATGACCCTGCTCTGACCCTCACAGCAGGCTCAGAGAATAGCTACAAGTATACAACAAAGGTCCTGTTAAAAAAATTACACTGCAACAGAAAGCAATTACAGACAAAACTGAAAGCACTCAGCAGGTGCAAAAGTTCAATCTTATCATTAGTAACCATTCCCTGTAGTGCTTCCTGAGGGGCCCCTTCAGAGTTCAGTTGCCTACTTGCAACTATTCTATGACCCTGCTCTGACCCTCACAGCAGGCTCAGAGAATAGCTAGAAGTAGGCCACAAAGGTCCTGTGAAAAAAAAATTGCACTGCAACAGAAAGCAAATTACAGATAAGGAAGCAGGTGCCAGCCAGACTGGAAGTTTAAATTCAGTGACACATTAATCAACCCCAAATTAATTCATGTCAGTTGAAGCAGAGCAGGTGTGCTTGCTTTTTTTCACCCCCATAATCTACAGTGATAAACCAACCAGAGGGTGGCATGGGTGTACCAGAGGGTGGCATGGGTGTACCAGAGGGTGGCATGGGTGCACCAGAGGGTGCTGTGAACCTGTGATGATGAACCAGACGTAGAAACAACATAGTCGCGGCCGTTGCGAGCCGACAAGTAAGTTCGCAATTGCGAACTGGTACACAACCCTCGCGAACTGGCAGAAACCCTTGCGAACACACAAAAAAAAAAATTCGCGAGAGTTCGCGGATTGCGAATCCGTAAATACGCAAGTTCGCGGATTGCCAATTCGCAAAATTCGCCCATGCTTACTCCTGAGACTCCACAGGAGAAGGCTTACCTTCCGGATTCGGTGCAATAGGTGAAGGAGACACATAGTCCTTCCGATGCCGACGTTTTGGAGACTTCGACTTCGGATCCGACTCTCTCTTTGAATGACGTCGAGACCCATGCTTCTTCTTGGTTCAAGAAGCATGCCCCGAAGACGGCCCCGAAGACGACCTCGAAGCCGACCTCGAAGCCGACCTCGAGCGGGACCTCGAACGTCTCCTACCTTTCTTCCCCTTCAACTTCGCAACAAGCAGCTTCGCCTTTCTCTCTCTTTGGGTTCATCTTCTTAAAACAGGGGCATCCTTGGACGTCGCGGTCCGACGACAAGCACCACTAGCAGCCTTCATGCGTATCCGTAATGGACATCAACTTTCCGCATTCCCCACAAAGCTTGAACCCAGATTTCTTCGTACACATTTCGACAGGAAACAAGAATTAACTCGAAAAAGACAACAGTAACAAAGTTACAAACGAGCTACTGAGGATCCCAACAAAATCAGTTAGTGTTGACGACGCGGAAAAAGGGGAACCGATATCACGCCGACGGAGTCCTATTATGGAGTCAGTGACGGCAGCGGAGCCGCACGCGATGCCGTGCTTCTGTGACGTCGTCGACGTGAGGAGCTACAAAAGAATTTTTCGAATGTTGCTGACACAGGGGTTATTCACAAGGTGAGGAATCCACTGGAAGATGAATCCATCAGAAAAGGGGCACGGCCTGGACCACCTCTGTGCAACGCAGCGCAGTGGCGGTTACTGGAAGCACCTGGTGGGCTAGTTGGCCCCCAGGGGCCCTCAAAATTGAAGGGGAATAATTTCCCCAACTTAAAACGCGCCACAGGGCGTGTTTGCACACGTCACCTCAGGCCCCGACACCTCCCTTCCCCACTGTGTAAACACGCCCTGTGTCAGTTTTGAAGTTGGGAGATTAAGTCCCCTTAAATCCGGAGGGTACCTAGGGTCAAATTCGCCCACTAGGTACCTCCAGTAAGCGCCATTGTAGAGAGGTGTAAAAAGGGGCACGGCCTGCACCACCTCTCTGCAACGCAGCACAGTGGCGCTTACTGAAGCACCTGATGGGCTAGTTGGCCCCCAGGGTCCCTCTGGATTGAAGGGGAATTATTTCCCCAACTTAAAATGAGCCACAGGGCGTGTTTGCACACGTCACCTCAGGCCCCATCCTCTCCCTTCACCACTGTGTAAACGCGCCCTGTGGTGACATGTGTGCAAACACGCCCTGTGGCACGTTTTAAGTTGGGGGATTAAGTCCCCTTGAATCTTAAGGGTCCCTAGAGTCAAACTAGCCCACTAGGTACCTCCAGTAAGCGCCACAGAGCTGCGTTGCAGAGAGGTGTAAAAAGGGGTGCGGCATCCTAACACCTGTCTGCAACGCAGCTCCCTGGCGCATACTGGAGATGCCTGTAGGTCTAGTTGGCCCTCAGGGACCCTCAGTATTGAAAGAGAATTAATTCCCCAACTGACAACTCGCCACGGAGCACGTTTGCACAATGGTGAAGGCAGGGGGCGTTGCCTGAGGTAACATGTCTGCAAAAACACCCTGTGGCGCATTTCAAGTTGGGGAATTCATTCCTCTTCAATCCGGAGGGTCCCTGAGGGCCAACTAGCCCACCAAGTACCTCCAGTATGCGCCAGGGAACTGCGTTGCAGAGAGGTGTTCAGAGTCCACGCCCCTTTTTACAACACTCTGCAACGCAGATCTGTGGTGCTTATCGGAGGTACCTGGCGGGCTAGTTGGCCCCCAGGGGTCCTCAGGATTGAAGACAAATTAATTCCCCACAGGGCGTGTTTGCACACATGTCACCTCAGGCCCCGCCTCCTCCATACACCACTGTGCAAACGGGACCAGTGGCGCGTTTTAAGTTGGGGATTAAGTACCCTTGAATCCTGGGGGTCTTGGGGGTGCAACTAGCCCACCAGCTACCTCCATTAAGTGCCACAGACCTGAGTTGGAGAGAGGCGTAAAAAGAGGAATGGCCTCAGAACACCTCTCTGCAACAAGCCCTCTAGGCTAGTTGGCCCCCAGGGACCACCAGTATTCAAGGGGAATTCGTTCCCCATCTTCTAACGCGCCAGGTGGCACGTTTGCAGAGTGCTAAAAGGAGGGGGTGTGGCCTCCGTCGCAATGCCGGTCTTTTATTTCTTTAAGAAGGGGGGCTGTGTGGCTCCCTTCTTTTTCTAATTTATTGGCCTTGGGGACTCCATCCCCCAGGGCCTGCCCCTGAATTTCTTTTTTAAAAATTTGGAAAAGGGCGCGTGGCCCCCCTCCTGTGGCCTTAATCGGTGACGGGGACCCCATCCCCTGGAGCAGGGTCTTTTTTTTAATTTCATTGTTTTGGAGGGGGGCTGCTTGCCCCCTCAGGCCACTTACGGCCCCGGGGACCCCATCCCCCTGGGTCGGCCTTTGTTTTTTTAATATATATATATTTTTTTTAATTTTGGGGAGGGGGGCCGCGTATCCCCCCTCCTGGGCCACTTGTAGCCCCGAGACCCTATCCCCCGGGGCTGGCCATCTCTGTTGGGAACCGTGGGGGGGTACCCAATCCCCCCACAGTCCCGCTGGCTCCATGCGTCCCTCGGGAGCCGGCACTGCTTTTCCACATGGGGAGCTGCTAAAATGCAGCTCCCCTTGTGGAAAAGCAATTTGGTTTGCATTTTGAAAGAGAGAGCAGGTTTCCCTGCTTTCTCTTTCAAAATCCAAACCAAGTTTGCTATGGCAGGGCGGGAGCTTCGGAGCTCCCGCCCTGCCATAGCAAACTACAGTGTCCCGGCGGTGGGCACCCCGGGACACTGCAGGAGCCGGCCCTGGGAGGGCCCTGTCGCCAATCTTTATTCTGGCAGTTGGGTTATTATAAAGGATGCCTACCATTTGTAAAAATATCCCCCCTAGCCCCAATCTAGCCAATACGTGGTTCATGAAAGTCCATTCGACCGAATCAAATGCCTTCTCCTTATCAAGAAACAGGGCGATTGCTTGCACATCTTGCCTTGTATGTTGAATTGCACCGAAAACTGTTCTTAAGTTGTACGTCATATTTCTACTCAGAACAAATCTAGCTTGCTCCAGGGCTGCAAGCAGCGGAACTAGCGGGGTCAAGCGGTTTGCCAGTATTTTAGCATACAATTTTGTGTCAACATTCAGTAGCGACAATGGGCCATGCGATGCACACTCTGTTAAGGATTTATCTGGCTTCAGTATGGCTACAATTAGTGCTTCCCTCATAGATGGTGGCATCGGACTGCTTCCGCTAATCTCTTCGAACAGAGTGCTCAAGTGTGCAATAAGTAAGTCTTTAAATTCCTTATAAAAGGATACCCTTAGTCCGTCCACGCCTGGAGCACTGCCAGCCCTCATACCCGACAGCGCTGCTACTATCTCCTCTTGTTCTAGTGGGCGCAAAAGATATTCCTGGTGCGTGTCCGTCAGCCATGGAAGTTTGAGGTGTGCTATGTAATCTAAAATCTCTGTGTCAAGTCCCTCAGTTCTAGAGGCTTATAGCGTAGTATAGTATTGTATGGTCGAAATCTGTTTGCAATTGCTGTTAGAGCCGCGATAGGTTCTCCTAACTCATCATTAATTACTGCCACCCCCGCTGTCTTCCTACGTGTTTCAGTTCCGAGTCTGCTGTTTCATGGTTCTCTTTTAGTATCTCTTGGAATTCCTCCTGCTATTTTTCATCAGCATCTGAGAGGAACCTACATTCCAGTGCTGTTAATTTACCTTCTAGGTCTGCGAGTCATTGTCTCAGCGCCCGAAGGACGCCGGAGTGTTTGGTCATAGTAATGCCCCTAATGTAGACTTTGAAAGTTTCCCAAACCACTGAGAAGGAACGAACCGACCCTATATTGTGCTAAACGAAATTTGTATCCCTTCACGGATTTCAGATTTAAAAACGGGGTCTAATAAGGAGTGGGGGGGGAGAAGTGCCAAGTAAAAGGCAGGACATGTTTACTTGGAGTCTCCAAGACCAACAGCACTGGAGAATGGTCAAAGAAAGTGCGCAGAAGCACTACGCAGTCCCGGACCTATGCATACAAGCCCGCGGAAGCCAGCCAATAGTCAATTCTAGTGTGTAGGTTGGGATAGGAAGAGTAGTGTGTATATTCCCCCCTATCAAGAGATCTCGATCTCCAGACATCGTTTAAGTCTAACTGCGTCATCGCCCAATGATTACTCGGGCAGTTGCTGTGAGGCGCCTGCCCAGGCCGGCCGACTTTTCCAAATGCGGAACTAATATGCAATTAAACTCCCCACTCCATAACTGGAAGGCCTTCCCATAGCTCCGCATCTTTTCCATTATCATTTCATAGAACTTGGGGTTATCATAATTTGGACCATATATATTGCCTACGATCAAACCCAGCCCTTTCCCCCAACATCTCGAGAGAAGATATCTCCCCTCGGAGTTTGATTCTAATGGCTCCAATCGTAACCCTGTCTTCAGGTTAACCCAGGTAATCATGCCTCGGGCATGAGACAAAAACCCGCTACGTGGACATTACCCATCAGCCCCCTGCAAGTAAGCATTCTACTGTTGATTGGCAAGTGTGACTCCTGCAATAGAGCAATATCAATATTATTTCTGGTGAGGTAGGCCAGAATCTTCCTCAGCTTTGTATTATCAATCAGGCCTCTAAAATTCTAGGTCAAAGTGTTAATCTTACTAGTTAGCATCAGCTCCAAGTGATAAAGAGTAGTGCCAGTGTTCATGCAATGGTAGTGTCGTCTCGCGATGTCATGTGATGTGATGTGGGTGTTCTACTCAAGAACTGGACTGTTACTTCTGTGACTGTGGTATAACTTTTAGCGTGTCTCCGAGTCTCCCATCCCACGTCATGCATACCCCAACTCTGCGCTGACGGAAAACCCCTAACACACCCTTTGCTTCAACTAAATAAGCAAACAATTATATCAAACAACAAATGCAAACAAAAAAGTTCAAGTTTGTAGGTCACACTCTTGGGCAGATGTTGCCTGAGCCCTATACTCTCTTTCACACACCAAGTGTGTTGCCTAGTCTGTTCGCTGCTTATAGTGTGCTTCATGTCAGCTTCGCTACAGCAGCATGGTAGGACTTAAATCTCAACATGCGGGTCAATCCTTACGCAACCTGTCGCACCATTATTTATACAACGCTAAGAAACTGCACAGTACCCTTTCAGCTGCTAAGAGCCATTCACATCTCACTAAGTTTACGTCAACTGCTCCTCTGAGTTCACTCAATTATAACATTTCCTGCCACCCCACCAGACGAGATATTAACTGGCAAGGATATGAAAACATCTTTCAGTCCTGCTCCTCTAGACCGCTTCCATTAGCACCCTCATGAATCGGCGAGGCAGAATGGTGGGCTCTGTCCTTTGCCCATTCCTTCAGGGCTCTCTGCAGGATTGTAGGGTCAATAAAAATGCCGGAGCGCCCGTCTATTGACTCGCAACCTTGCAGGAGAACATGCGTAGTTCTGATTTTGTTCACGTAATTCCGTCTTCAGCGGCGCAAATTGTCTGTGCGCCTCCTGCACACGGACCATAAAATACGGATAGAGTGAAATGACAGACCCCTCATATTGCAGTAATTGTTTTGCTCAGTTTAACTATTTAGCGATGATAGGCCTCAGTGCTGCACCAGGGGGGGAGAGAGGGAGGGGGGGCAAAGAGCGATGCGCACCCTCTACTACAAACATCGTACAGAATGTCTCGTGCCCCAGCAATGTCACTAGGAGCTTCTCCATAAATAGTTCCATATTGCCCATATTGGTGGACTCCGGAAGGCCCGTAATTTGTATGTTGCTTCTACAGGAGCCAGCTTCTACATCCTCTGCCTTATCTCGTAGAGTCGAAAGCAATTTTCCCATTTGCTTCTGCTCAGTCTAATTCTGTCTGGGTTTCCTCTACTTCCGTGACCCATCGTTCCGTCATGTCTTGCTGTTCTGCTTGCTTATCCATGCGTTCTGTCAGCGGTCTATGCATTGCGCCAGAGAGTCAATCTTACTGTCAATAGTTGACAAGCTCTTTTGCAAGCTCTTTTGCATCGCGGCTAGCATGGAGCCGATCCAAAGAATCTGGTTCCTCTACGTGAGCATTCAGGCCCACTTCTGGATCCTGCTCACGGAGCCTAGATTTGCGCTGTTCGAAGTGGAGCTTTGGCTGCATCTAATCAACCTTTCCCATGGTCACTGCGGCAGAGTTTCTGCTGCTCCTCCAGTGGCGTCTCCGTGCACCCAATCAGGTCGCTAGGTTACACCGCTATGCTTCACAGCTATCTGCCGCCACTGATTTCACCAAGTGGTCGTGACTGTGGCCACCAGTAGGTACAACGTCGTACTGAAGTCCTATGGGGAGGAGGCCACCCAATACTTCTTCCATTTGGTATAAGCGCTATCAACACTCCAGATGCGATGGCCGTCTCCAACACACCAGCTCTGCGTCAGGCAATCCCAGTTGGCAGTGGGGCTGTGTGACATCTGATCCAACAGCAGCGTCTCGTATATTCCAGCTAGTATCCCGTTCCAAGTTCAGCTCATATTGTTCACCAGTTCCCCACCGCGTTGCATAAATATGTCAGCCAAACGTAGTTAGCCGTCGCATGGTCAGTTATTCACTGCTATTTATTATGCGCTAATGGTTCACTGATTGGGTTTAGATGTTGGGCTGAGGATGCCCGAAGTCCGCCTCTGTGTGGTGTGGGTTATAAAGAATATCCCCTATTCTAGACTGGATGGCTTTCTAAAATGTCCGCCCGCACAAACTGTCTGCCCGGGGAAGAGGAGTGTATCAAATATACTGTCAGCTCATGAGAGAATGTGAAAGCCCCAAGGACAGTTCACGCAGCCAGTCGTTTAGTGAAGACGCGGTGGCGCAAAGTGTCTTTGGTTAGGGGCCAAGCACCGGCTGTGTTATCTGAGCAGCAGCAGTCTGCGGTTATCTATTTTTAGGTAGTCCGCCTCACCGCAGTTTCGAAGTGCGGATCGCTTTCGTACATGCAGCAGGGTAGGTCCCAGAAGAACAAGTTACCTACCTTCGGTAACGCTTTTTCTGGTAGATACAGTATCTGCCTGTGGATTCCTCACCTTGTGAATATCCTCCTTGCGTCAGCAACGTTCGGAATTTTTCTTCGTAGCACGCCGGCGTGGATGACGTCATCGGAGTACAGCATCGCACGCGACTCCGTCTGACGTCACCGACTCCTTATTAGACCCACGTCGGCGTGATGACGTCAGTTCCGCCCTTTTTTCCGTGCCTTCGAGGCACCCGGACGGACCAACGACAGTAAATATACATATATACAGCGTACACAGTACATACAAATCAAAAACTGCACACAAAGTGCGCAGCAAAAGTATCAAAAACCAGAAAATATAAATACATAAAACCAGATATAGCAGAGTGGACAACGGGGAGGCGGGTGGGCTTGTGAGGAATCCACAGGCAGATACTGTATCTACCAGAAAAAGCGTTACCGAAGGTAAGTAACTTGTTCTTCTGATAGATACATCTGCCTTGTGGATTCCTCACCTCGTGAATAGAGTCCCACAGCAGTCCCCACTCCTGGAGGAGGGTGTCCACTCTGCTAAACCAGGATATCTTGGAGGACAGAGCGCGCGAAGTGGCCGTCCCTCCTCACCTCGGTATCCAAGCAGTAGTGCTTCGCGAAAGTGTGGAGGGAGGCCCAAGTCGCGGCTCTGCAAATGTCCTCAACAGGAACACCTCTAGACAAAGCAGATGTTGCAGACTTTGCTCTAGTTGAATGTGCTCTAATACCCTCAGGAGGGTCCTTACCCGCCAGGGAGTAGCAAATCTTGATGCACAGGATTATCCACCTGGAAAGTGTGCGCTTGTGCACCGCTCTGCCCTTCTTGCAGCCAGCAAAACCCACGAAGAGCTGATCGTCAATACGATAGTCTTTAGTCCTATCAAGATAGAAACTAACTGCTCTCTTAGGGTCCAAGCGATGAAGCCTCTCCTCCTCCTTGGAAGGGTGCGGGGGAGGATAGAAGGTAGGAAGGGTAATGGATTGACCTAGGTGGAAGGGAGTTACCACCTTAGGAAGAAAAGCAGCCCTGGTCCTGAGAACCATTCTTTCAGCATGAATGGTCAAGAACGGGGGTTTGGAACTAAGAGCCTGAAGCTCACTTACCCTCCTTGCCGAGGTAATTGCAACCAAGAAGACCGTTTTAAAAGATAGAAGCCTCATCGGACACTTGTGCAAGGGTTCGAAGGGAGAACCCATCAAATAGGTTAACACAAGATTCAAATCCCAATGAGGAACAATAAACGGAGAAGGAGGAAACTTATTAGTGAGACCCTTCAAAAATCTTAAAACCACTGGAGACTTAAAAAGAGAGGGCTGATCCGGCAAACAAAGAAATGCCGATAAGGCTGAAAGATACCCCTTGACCCTGGCAACAGCAAATCCCTGAATGAATGAATGAATGAATGAATAATGAATGAATAAGATATTTACTGAGCGCACTGTGGCCAAGCGGCTTCCTGGCGCTGGGAGCTCTAAACAACAGAGACAGGCAGGGCCGAGGAAGTTAGCAGATGTAGGCCTGGGCAAACAAGAAGGTTTTGAGCGCTTTGCGGAAGTGTGAAAAGATGGGGATTGAACGCATAGATAGAGGGAGGGAGTTCCAGAACCGGGGGGGCAATCACAGAAAATCTTGTACCACCAGTGCGGGATTTGCGAAAACGAGGAACAGTGAGGAAGGCGGAAGTAGATGAGCGGAGGGTACGGGCAGGGGTATGAGTGGAGATCAGGGTATTGATGAATGCTGGAGCAGAGCGATCAACAGCCCGGAAAACTAGGCATCCTAGTTTAAATAGGGATCGCTGCAAAACAGGTAACCAATGAAGTGATTTAAGGACAGGAGTGATGTGGTGGGTTTTGGGGAAATGAAAAATGAGACGGGCAGCCTGATTCTGGATTGCTTGAAGACGACGAGTTTCGTAGGCGGGGATGCCCACGAACAAGCTGTTTCCATAATCAAGGCGGGAGGTAATGAGGGCCGAAATGATAATTTTAAGGGATTCGGGGGAAAAAAAACAGGAGATTTTTCGGATCAAGCGGAGGGAGAGGAAGCAGGTGCTGTGCCAGAGAAAGAGCAAACTGCAAAATGTCAGACAAATGAGCATTCAATGGGTCAACATCCCTCTCCCTACACCAAGAGACAAAATTTAGACCACCTATACGAATAGATGGACTTAGTGGAGTCACGCCTGGCAGAAAGAATGGCATCCACCACATCGTGAGGGAGACAAAAAGAATTCAAGTTGCCCGGTTCAATCTCCAGGCATGAAGGTGTAATGTCTGGAGGTGGGGGTGTAGAACATGCCCCTCCATCGGAGAGAGGAGGTCTGCCCTGAAAGGGAGACGGAGCGGCGGGTGAGAGGAGAGGTGGAGAAGGTCCGAGTACCACACCCTTCTTGGCCAATCCGGGGCGACCAATATGACTTGGGCCCGGTCCTGGCGAATCTTCCTCAGAACCCGAGGAATCAAGGGTATGGGAGGAAACGCGTAAAGTAATTGATTTCCCCAACTCAACTGAAACGCGTCCCCCAAGGCTCCTTGTGTGGAAAAGTAAATTTTGCCATGTTCCGTGTCCCTACGCTTCATCCATCATATGTTATGTGTGCATGACCAATATGCATATGTTATTCCCCATGCCTGATTAATGACGCAATTCCAGTTGTGTCCACCTCTAGTATGCTATTTTCCAGTCCTCGTGAATACTACGAATATCAGGCCTATGTAGAGTAATGTTGCCACGTTTCTCAGTGTGCACGTTATTCCATTATAAAATCCCCGTTTCTAGGCCTCAAAAAGGCCCGGACCCTGGATTCAGCTCCTGTCTCCTGAAAGCCTCGCTGAGGAGCGATACAGCCCCCACCTGTATCCTCGACCCTTCACTTACTTCCTGCCTCGCAGTGCCCGGTGCAGCTTGGCTCTGCCTCTGAGTCTGCCAAAAGTATGTTATAGTTCCAGTTATCAGTTCAGTCCTCCTCCTCTGCATTCCTAAGCTACTGAACTGCATCAATAGTTTCCGTCATTGTCTAGCCTTCTCGTCTCCATGTTAGAGAAATACTGTATTTAATGGTCATTTAGTATTCTTCATCACGCACTACATGTAGAATAATGCATGGTCCAGTCTTAGAATCAAGTTAGCTTCTCCCCTCATGACTTCTAGTTTATATCAACATGTTCCCTAAACATCAGATACCAGATAGGGTTTAGGTACATGTCGCTCCGACCCTTCAGACTCTAGTCTCTGCTCCTAGCACAGAGTTCATAGCCCCCAGCTTCTCCTAGTAACACGTCATTGCCAGTTTTCGCGCACCATTAGGTTAGAGGTCCCGGCTCCTTAGGTAGCCCCCTCCAAAGTTTCCGCCCATTCATGACATATTCTGTTACGTTTGCATCACATGTCTATGTATACTCCCAGTTACACCTCTTTTTACTGTTATCTCTCGCGACTGCTACGCGTCACGCCTTCTGCTCCACCCACTGCTACGCCTACTGCAATGTAATGCTATGTGTTTGCGCTATGTATATAAGTCAATGTTTTGTTATTGAATGTGAGCGCGCTCATCCCACACCCAGCCCCGGCAGCTGCCGGGCCTTATTGTCCTATTCCTATGCAGGTTGTCCTGATCCTGTCCTTATGCTGTAATAAACCTGCAGAAACTCCTACTACCTCGAATCTTGACTCTTATTTTATTGAGCTATCTGTTATGCTATAAGTCTAGTTAAAAATAGGGTATTATTTATTTATTTACCACATAATGGCGCCCGAATAGGGACTTGTCCTTTCCCCACGCGTCGGTGAAGCCACGCCGACCCCCTGACCCTCTGCAGTCGTGACGGAACCATACCGTGCACTGGCAGATATTTCTGCTCCAAGTATCCCTCAGGCCCACGGAGGAGACGGAGGAGGCGGTCCAGCATCCAAACGAGACGGTGGAGGAACGCGGCGAGTCCCGACCAGAGCCCAAGCCGAGAGTCCAAGGTCCGAGGTATCCGGAGGCCCACCCGTAACTGAAGTCCGAAGTCCGAAGTCCGTCGTAGTCCAGTCCCGTCCGAGGCCTTCCGTTCCGTGCTGCCCGGTGAGTACCATTGCTGGGGTAGTATCTAGACAGGACCAATCTAAATTGACTCCTGGTCCGTGGGTTGGTGGTACCCAAGCCCACAAACGAAGTGTTCACCTAGGTGGATACGGGTCTTGATGCGTTCCTTTGTGGGACCGGTATGTTCCGTACTGTTACAGCAGTGCATCCAGTAACTCTAGTCTGTTCCGTTCTCGAGAATTCTGTTCTGTTTCTGTTTTCAGTATTTTCAGGTAGTATTCTGTTCGAACTGTTATGTTATGATATTGTTTAATGTATTTCCAATGTCGTGGTATGCCTGAATTGTTTTCCCAAATTGTTATTGTTTTTCGTGTATTGTACTGTGTTCCGATTCAAGTTTAGAATGCCGCTCTTTTCCAAGTTACGTCAGTTAAAAACTAGAAAGGGTCTGTTAGAGGAAGCAGTTCCTGTCCCGCCTAGGGACAGTCCAGGTCATTTTATGTATCAGAAACATGGCATAAGTGCCATAATGTATCTAGATTTATGGGTAGAGTATACCAAACAGTTAGAAGAAAAGTATAGATGGCCCGTATCGGGTACATGGGATGCCGAATGTATCATGCGAGTAGAAGAAGCATTATGGAAAAAGAAAGCCAGACAGTCACAGAAAGATGCCATCGAGTTATGGCGCAAGGAAGCTCATAAAAGAACGGAAAAGGAAGTCAGAAAGTCAGAGTTAAGTAGAGAATCCCAAGAACGAGCCCAAGAAAGAGAATTAATCGAGATAGGTGAACAAGTCAAAGCCGAACAGTCAGACAGACAGAGGCATGCCCTTATTAAGGGTATGTATCCTCTTCTTGCCGAGGGCCTGCCAAAAGCGACCCCAGAGGCATCCAGTAATTTCCCGCCGCCATTAGTTCCGACCAAGCTACGTCACAAACCGACCGCAGCTGATATTTTTATTTCGTCCTATCTGGACGACACAGTCCCCGAATATGCAAATCCTGTCCGCGCTCCGCCAGTCCCTGTAAACCAGGTAATTCATGCTCCTCCAGACACCGGGGTGCCCTTAACAGCTCCCCCGGCCCAGTCCGCCATACAAGTACAATTACCGACCCTGCCAGGACGAAGAATGTCAGTCGACGATTCTAGTTTAGGGGCCGCAGGGGGAGGTCTTCCTCAAACCCCGCCGCCACACAAACGTTTATCAGCACTCGAATTACATGCTCAAGCATCACAGCGTACTCCTAAAAGTAATAAGTCTGTCACAGAAATCAGACAAGCCCTTAACGAATGTGTCTATGACGCAGTCCCAGGCGAGTATAATATGGTTTTATATTCCGTACGTGTAAGGAGGGTGACCGAGTATCTAGTCACCTTACCGAATATGAAAGAAGATCTAGACAGAATATATCGTTTCATCCGTACAGGGGATGATCCAGAAAGTATTGGCGAGATTATGTCTCAAAGGAAAGCCGAGATTCAGCTCATGATATTGAAGTTCCTGATCAATTGTTTAATAAGAGAACAAGATTACCCGTCTAAAGATCCCGCCGAAATGAGAATCCTGACAAGGTGGAGTGATAATATAGCCGAGGGTAAGCACAAGACCGTCAGTGCCATGGAGAGTATGTACAAGAAAATTCGTAAAGAAATAATAAGGTTACACGACCAGCGTAAAGCAGCACAAGTAAGCGAGAAAGAAAGTATCTCTGATCCTGAAGAGGAAGAGAACGAGAATCCCGCCAGAATAGCGTATGTAGGAAAATCCAGATTTCCAGATCGCCATTTACGTCTAGAACCCAAGTCTATTTTTCAACATCTAGCACCAGAACAAGGTTCCCTAGAACAAGTATTTCAAGCTACCGATCACATTCTGAAATCACGAGTCGGTTACAGTGAACTAAG
This sequence comes from Lissotriton helveticus, assembly GCF_964261635.1. Classification (NCBI taxonomy): domain Eukaryota; kingdom Metazoa; phylum Chordata; class Amphibia; order Caudata; family Salamandridae; genus Lissotriton; species Lissotriton helveticus. The sequence continues at coordinate 1,842,673,829 of NC_136057.1, read as the reverse complement.
TACTATGCATGAACAAGAACTAGCCCGATCAGCAGTCCGATGGATTACTGATTCTACCACTTTTCCAGACGAAATAGTGGCACAAATGTTTCTGAAATTGCCCCCAGCCGAGCAACGACTGGTGGGTATGTATATGATCCAGCACCTCATTACACTGTATGAGGGTCAACATTCTGATCCAGGTCCGTTACATGATATCCTGAACGAGTTACTCCAGTATAGATGGAGAGGTCTAGGTACCGATTTAGTTAGTGTCATTCTAGAACAGCGCCACAAATATAGAACGTTTCTGAACCCGCATTTTGTTCATGTCTCACCCCCAGAAAGTAAATCATTCTACATAGACAGACAGAATCCGTTACGAGAAGTCCACCCAGTCCAAGGGGCGGGTGGCGTAATGCAACGAGTGTTCGTATACACTCCAATTTCAAAGATGGAACTTCTTGAAATGAAGAAATTAATTCCCTGTCATGACAAAGATCCAGCAGGGTTCCATAGAGAATTAAAAGACATGCTCCGTATGGGAGAATACACTTACCCCGATATCATTAAAATGTTAAAGGTCCTGTTACCCGCAGGGGTGTATGAAAAGTTAAAGGAAAAAGAATGGGAGGTGGGAGAGAAAAAGATCGATTGGACAGCTCTAGAAGCTGAAGACAAGGCAAGAGTACCAGGTACCGGTCTTGGAGATAAATGTAAAGATTTACCAGAATTATTGATTCAAGTTTTACCCAGATTATTGACAACTAGGAAAGAAGACTGGGATGCAATCTCAGCCTGTAAACAGAAACAAGACGAGGATATTAGTGATTTTTATTCTAGATTTGAGAAATGTTTCAGTATTAATAGTGGTCTCAAGACAAGTAGTGAGTCATACCCTCACCTTTTCGTTACTAAATTAGTCGAGAATTCAAGTCCACAAATTAAAAACCGAGTTTTGAAAGTCGAAAGCACCTGGCAAGCTAATACTCCGTCCCAGATGCTCCAGATGCTCCAGTACCACCAGAATAGAATCAGGGAAGAGCAAGAGCACGAGAGAAAACGTATGAAAGACACGAAAATGAAAGTGCTAGTTGCACAATCTGTTCCTCAAGACAGTCAGAAGAGGGGTCCGAATCAAGCCAGTCATCCTGCAGCTCCCGTTAAAGGGAACTGCAATTATTGTAAACAGCCAGGTCATTTTATAAACGAGTGTGCAGTTCTGAAACATAATATAGCTACTGGTAAGACTAAAGAAAGACCACGTCCGCCTAGACAAGAACAAGTTTCACAGACTCCTCAGTCACAGAATGCACCACAGACAGTTACAGTACCGCAGCCTATTGCTGCAACACAGCATGTTACATCACAGATGTACCAGTATGCACAGTCCGAGTATCCAGAGTACCAGTCATATTCATGAAACAGCCTAGAGAGGGAGGTAGGCTTGCCTCTCATCGAGATACCTGTAGATCAAGAAGGTCCCTATGTTCACAGTCAAGTATTAGGGAAAGACAGAAAGTTTTTGATCGATACAGGGGCAAGTAGGACCACAATTAGTCATGCCGAAGTTCCAGGGGCTCCGCTCTCAGGCTCAAGAAATGTTTCCCTTGGATTTTCAGGAAAACCAATAGTTAATGAAATATCTAAGCCAGTTACTCTAGAAGTAGGTCCATTGTCCCGCACTACTGATCTGTTACTTACTAAGTCATGTCCAGAAAATCTATTAGGTATTAAGACACTGAAAGAGTTAGGTGCAGTTATTTGCTGTTCCCCAGAGGGAATACGTCTGTTCCTACGTGACTTTAAGGGTCACTATGTGTTACGAGATTTTGATTCAAGATTGTCTAATGTTCCACAACATTTATGGGCGCAAGGTCCAACTGATGTAGGTTACATGCAAATCACACCCCATCGTGTGACTCTCAAACCAGGTGTAGTGTTACCCCGAATCAGACAGTACAGATTGCCACCTGAGGCTGTAGCAGCCTTATCCAAAATCATTGACGAGCTCATGGCTCAAGGAGTAGTTGTAGAAACTGACTCCAATGTATGCAATTCTCCGATCATTCCAGTCATGAAACGTACTGATCCGAATGCACCCCCAGTATATCGATTAGTGATTGATTTACGAGAGCTTAACAAATGTATTATTCCTCAGTACCCAGTTGTTCCAGACATTTCTTCCCTGTTAACTGCTATTGATTCCGAAGCCATGTTCTTCACTGTCATAGACCTTAAGAATGCATTTTTTAGTGTTCCAATTCATCCAGACAGCCAGTTTCTTTTCGGATTCTGTTTAAATGGAAGGAGCTATATGTTCACACGCGCTCCTCAAGGTTTCACAGAAAGCCCTAGTATTTACAGTCAAGCACTCAAGAGACAACTAGACAACATTCACATGCCAACTGACACTGCCCTGCTCCAGTATGTCGATGATCTACTGATCACAGCCCGTTCTGAACGTGCTTGCGAGCGAGCATCACTTACAGTTCTGTATTTTCTAGCCGAGATGGGGCACAAGGTGTCACCTTCGAAGCTTCAATTCTGTGTCCAGCAAGTGGTATACTTAGGACACTTGCTGTCCAAGAGGGGTAGGCAGTTGACACCCGACCGTATCCAGTTAATAGCGAGTCTTCCCCAGCCCAGAACCCAGAAGGAGGTACGTGCCTTTATCGGCCTTACTTCTTATTGTAGACAATGGATTCCCCAGTATGCATTTCTAGCCAAGCCACTGATACAGTTAACGACACAGGAGGCAGCCGTATCGACTGTCCTCCCTTGGACATCTGACCATACACTTAGCTTTAACGAGTTAAAGAAAGCCCTATGTCAAGCTCCAGTTCTAGCTACACCGAACTACAGTAAGCCTTTTACACTTTTCGTTACTGAACGGGAAGGTACAGCATTATCTGTTCTCACACAAGATCAAGCAGGTCAATACAAGCCCTGTGCTTATTTTTCGAGCACATTAGATCCAGTCGCCCAGGCGTTGCCTGCGTGCCTCAAGTCAGTTGCAGCCACAGCACTAGCTATCAGACAAAGTGATTCCATAGTCTTAGGACATTCCCTGACAGTACAAGTCCCACATTCAGTAGAAGTTCTTTTAAACCGAACACAAACTCAGCACTTGACAATTGCACGTTTAACAGGTTATGAATTGACACTGTTCCAGCCACACATAGAAATCAGACGCTGCAACGTTCTGAATCCTGCTACACTGTTACCATCAGTTAGTTCAAATCCAGACCCACATGACTGTGTGGAAGTAGTTAACATTACGACGAAGCCAAGACAAGACCTGACAGACATTCCGTTACCAGATCCCGACCTGACACTTTATGTAGATGGTTCATGTATGAGAACTAGCTCAGGAGAACTAGTCGCCGCGTATGCAGTGACTACTGACACTGAAGTTATTGAAACACACCGTATTGACACCCTGTCCGCTCAAGCAGCAGAGCTAGTCGCTCTGACACAAGCCTGTACACATGCCAAGAACCTGAAAGTTAATGTTTACACAGATTCACGTTACGCATTCGGAGTTGTACACGACTTCGGAGTGCTCTGGCAGGAGAGAGGTTTCATGACTTCTCATGGAACCAAGATTCAGCATGGTCTCCTTATTCAAGCCCTGTTAGATGCCATACATTTACCGACATCTATTGCTATTATGAAATGCAAAGCACATACGAAAGTCACTGACATTATTTCCCAAGGTAATGATCTAGCAGACCGCACAGCCAAGCTTACAGCACAGACTCCAGACATTCCAGTTAATCTGACACATACTCCAGATCCGATTACATGCATGACAGTTAAGGACCCTACACAAGATGTCATAGATATACAGTTACATGCTACTCCCGATGAAATCAAGAAATGGTCCGAACAAGGAGGGGTCCAGACAGATCAAGGATGGTTAACGAAGGGTAGAGCCACATGGTTTCTCCCCGATTCTATGGTTCAAGTCATTATCAATACCGCACATAGTCCAGCACATTTAGGAGAAAAAGCTATGTTAGACAGTATCCAGAACATTTGGTTCAACAAGCATTTACGAGCTGCAGCCAAGCAGAAAGTCCGTACCTGTATGATATGTTGTCAGTTTAATCCAGGTAAAAGTGTCCCGGTGGAACAAGGTGGTTTCCAGCCCCCTGACCACCCTTTTGAGGTCCTCCAGATGGATTATATTCAGATGGAGCGATGTCGAGGTTTCAAGTATGTTCTTGTAGTTGTATGCGCTTTGTCCAGGTGGACAGAAGCATATCCAGTCCCAGATTACACAGCCGCGACCACTGCCAAGCAGTTGGTTCGTGAATTTTTCCCTAGATACGGACTCCCTAGAGTCGTATATTCTGATAACGGTCAGCCATTCTCCTCAGAGTTAATGAAGCACGTTTCCCTGTTGTTAGGGTACCAGTGGAAGTTTCATTGTGTACGCCATCCTGAAGCAGCTGGACTAGTCGAAAGGCATAATCAGACTCTGAAAATCCGCATTGCAAAAATATGTAAAGACAAGGGTGTGGACTGGCTAGTAGCTCTGCCAGTCGCTTTATTTTATATGCGTATGGTCGCACATTCCAGATCAGGTCTGTCCCCGTATGAGGTCGTATTCGGCCGCCCCCCTAACATGTGGGGTACTCCTAGACCCCGAAGTATTACCGATGTTTCATGTAATATGCTGACAGATTACCTAGCTTCCTTGATGTCTGCCCTCAACTCATGTCGTTCACAGGTTGCCGCCGCATTTCCAGACAATACCGAGGTGGCACCGCACGAGATCGTTCCAGGCTCCCTTGTGATGATCAGAAATTTCGACAGATCAAGTCCGCTGGAACCACGTTGGAAAGAGCCACGCCAGGTCCTCTTGACCACCCGAACTGCCGTCAAGTTGGAAGGCAGGAAGGGGTGGGTCCACCTTTCTCATGTAAAACTTTTCAAAGGATTGAAACCAGCGTCTAAAAACATTTCCCAGGATTCGAAAGACTGCCAAAATATTGCTCTTAAGGACTGTCCCGCACAAGACATTATTACAACCCCTCCCTTGTTAGAGAAAACTCCGCAGCAGGAGTATAAGTTAAAGCTCAGGTCTAATAAGTCAGTCGGTTTGATTGTATAAGTCCTCCCCTAGGTGAAACGGTTAAATTGTTTCTGACATGTATAAAATAGACCCCCATAGTGAGAGAGTCAGTCAAAGTTCAATTAAATGTATCGTTTTTCTGAGTTTCATATTATTTCTCAGCATAATGATTTCCTGCACTAGTTACGCACTTTTCCTGTGTTTTCCAGTTCCTCATGCAAATATGTCTGCTAATGCTACAGTAGAGCACACGTTTAGTGATCTGCCCCCTCATGAACTGTCCTACCGCCTCGCTATGCGTAATAACTCATTTATCCGTATGTTACATTATTCACACCAGACCAGCAATGCCACTAATTGTTGGGTGTGTGGTCGACTCCCCCCTTTTCAGACACCGAAGGGAGTTCTGCCACTTTTTCCTTATCCATTCTCACACAATGGTTCGTGTGGAGCATGGTCCACGTTAACGTCATCCTCAACAGATATGTCATTTCTTAACAGTACATGTTTTCCAGACAAGCAAGGTCTCCCCCACAGAACAGGTTTAGATTTAGAAAATGAAGTATATAATTTAGGAAATTATTCGTCGAATTTCATGGTCCTGAATGTTCAGTCTGATACTACTCCAGACTTACCTGCTATTTCAGTACTACCTGTCAAAGGCGAATTATGTGTCCGTAGTTATGGTTCGGTACGCATAGGTCATAGTGAATGTACTACTGTTGTCAAATATGGTGACAGTGGGAAATCTATTTTCAAAGCTTCACGTCATTCCTATTTTATTTGTGGTCAAACTGCATATGTCCGTCTGCCCCTCGATTGGGAGGGAACCTGTTACATTGCCTTCCTACTGCCACCTGTTTTTCTAGCCCCACCTGACTATCATAGGAATTCCTTCCTAGTACATACCAGACACAAGAGAAATCTCCAGATTGTCGATTATACTGAAACTGCTGCAGAGCAATTCATTGATATTGATAAAGGTGTGTTCCCTTATTTAGGCACAGTTGTAAACAGTAAGCTAATTCGTAGGTTAACAAGAACCCTTGAAGCTGTAGTAGATGAGACTGCCTCTGCTCTAGGTAACCTAACCGAAGAACAATCTGCTATGAGATTTGTCGTTTTGCAAAATCGTCTTGTCCTTGACGTCATACTGGCCGATAGGGGCGGGGCCTGTAGAGTCATCGGATCTAGTTGCTGCATTTTCATTCCAAATAACGCGCCGTCTGTTTATTCAGCTATAACCAGACTCCATAAGATTGCCCACCTGTTACACCAAGATCCAGGCACCTGGACATGGTCCGGTTGGTTCTGGAATGTAATTTCCGTATGGGGATGGAAAGTCCTGTCCTTTCTAGGTATTGCAGTAGCGATCATATTAAGCTGCTGCCTCTGTATACAATGTGGCCCTGCGATTTGCAGCATGTGTGCTACCTCTTGTATTCCTAGTCCCAAGCCCCGTTCTAAATCCCGTTCCAAGACAATTCGAGATGAGCAAATGGTACTGTATGAAATGATAGATGGTATCATGAAAATTGATGTTTCCTGATGGAAACGTAGTGACAAGGAGGGAATGTGGAAAAGTAAATTTTGCCATGTTCCGTGTCCCTACGCTTCATCCATCATATGTTATGTGTGCATGACCAATATGCATATGTTATTCCCCATGCCTGATTAATGACGCAATTCCAGTTGTGTCCACCTCTAGTATGCTATTTTCCAGTCCTCGTGAATACTACGAATATCAGGCCTATGTAGAGTAATGTTGCCACGTTTCTCAGTGTGCACGTTATTCCATTATAAAATCCCCGTTTCTAGGCCTCAAAAAGGCCCGGACCCTGGATTCAGCTCCTGTCTCCTGAAAGCCTCGCTGAGGAGCGATACAGCCCCCACCTGTATCCTCGACCCTTCACTTACTTCCTGCCTCGCAGTGCCCGGTGCAGCTTGGCTCTGCCTCTGAGTCTGCCAAAAGTATGTTATAGTTCCAGTTATCAGTTCAGTCCTCCTCCTCTGCATTCCTAAGCTACTGAACTGCATCAATAGTTTCCGTCATTGTCTAGCCTTCTCGTCTCCATGTTAGAGAAATACTGTATTTAATGGTCATTTAGTATTCTTCATCACGCACTACATGTAGAATAATGCATGGTCCAGTCTTAGAATCAAGTTAGCTTCTCCCCTCATGACTTCTAGTTTATATCAACATGTTCCCTAAACATCAGATACCAGATAGGGTTTAGGTACATGTCGCTCCGACCCTTCAGACTCTAGTCTCTGCTCCTAGCACAGAGTTCATAGCCCCCAGCTTCTCCTAGTAACACGTCATTGCCAGTTTTCGCGCACCATTAGGTTAGAGGTCCCGGCTCCTTAGGTAGCCCCCTCCAAAGTTTCCGCCCATTCATGACATATTCTGTTACGTTTGCATCACATGTCTATGTATACTCCCAGTTACACCTCTTTTTACTGTTATCTCTCGCGACTGCTACGCGTCACGCCTTCTGCTCCACCCACTGCTACGCCTACTGCAATGTAATGCTATGTGTTTGCGCTATGTATATAAGTCAATGTTTTGTTATTGAATGTGAGCGCGCTCATCCCACACCCAGCCCCGGCAGCTGCCGGGCCTTATTGTCCTATTCCTATGCAGGTTGTCCTGATCCTGTCCTTATGCTGTAATAAACCTGCAGAAACTCCTACTACCTCGAATCTTGACTCTTATTTTATTGAGCTATCTGTTATGCTATAAGTCTAGTTAAAAATAGGGTATTATTTATTTATTTACCACACTTGCATCGGATACTGGAGACTGCAGAATGACAGGCAGTGAGCATTCTCGCGAGTGGCGAACATGTCCACCCGAGGAGTCCCCCACATCTGAAAGATGTCGTGAACAACCTCCGGGTGAAGCCTCCACTCGTGGTCGGCAGAGAATGGCCGACTGAGAACATCTGCACGAACGTTCTGAACTCCGGCCAGATGATTTGCCATCAGACAAATCTGATGATCCTGAACCCAGAGACGCAGAGCCTCTCTGCAGAGACACTGCGACCCTACTCCTCCCTGTTTGTTGATGTACCACATCGCGGTCGTGTTGTCCGTCAGGACCTGAACCGACTGACCGCGAAGGGAAGGGAGGAAGGCCTTGAGCGCCAGACGTATCGCCCGCAACTCTAGAAGGTTGATGTTAAGCAACCTTTCCTCTGGAGACCAAAGACCCTTGACCTCCAGATCCCCCAGATGAGCACCCCACCCTAGAGTGGATGCATCCGTTATAACAGTGGCCACCGGAGGAGGCAGCTGAAAAGGCTTCCCCCGAGACAGGTTGCCTTCCACGCCCCACCAAGACAGATCCGCCGCAGCTTCTCTGGAGATCCTCACTGACTCCCCGAGATCTCCGTTGTGTTGATACCACTGCCTGCGGAGACACCACTGGAGCGCCCTTATGTGCCAGCGTGCATGGTTGACCAACAGAATGCAAGAAGCCATCAGACCGAGCAGGCGAAGGACCTTCAGGACTGGAACAACCGCTCCATTGTAGAATAAAGGAATCATTTCTTGTATGTCGCGAATCCTTTGAGGTGGAGGGAATGCACGACATACAGTAGTGTCCAGTACCGCACCTATGAACAGGTTGCGCTGGGAGGGCACCAGGTGAGACTTGGGTACGTTTATCGAAAAACCCAACCTGTGCAACAACTGAGTTGTCTCTTGCAGATGATGGAGCACCTTCTCCGGCGACTCTGCCTTGATCAGCCAGTCGTCCAGATAGGGGAACACAGGAATCCCCAACCTTCTGAGATGCGCAGCCACCACTGCCATCACCTTGGTGAAAACTCGAGGCGCAGTAGTAAGTCCAAACGGAAGGACCGCAAACTGGTAGTGCTGCGATCCCATAAACAACAACGGTACCAGAGGGTCTCAAAAGGGTGTGCCCAAAAGAAAATAGAAAGCCAACCAATCCCTAGAAACCAAAGGGATGCGTCACAGAAAATTCTCAGCAGGATGAGAAAAATACCCATCAGTCACCATACGGATCCGCCCTTCATCATTTGGGATTTTATCCGTACCACCCGTCTGAGAAGCTCGGTGCCACACTTAGAGGTCAACCCGGTGGTAAGGGGGTTCCTCAGAAGGTATAGGCAATGACAGTATGGTATACCACTCGATGTTAATGAGTGGCCAGAGACATGGGACTGGGGTGTGCAGTGCTAGAAAAAGTGAAGGAGTGAGAAAACCAAAAGGGAGTGTGTTAAAATTGGTTTGAAAAAAGCACTTAACAACAATTTTATTCGGTGTGTGCTTAACATACCAAGGTTAAAAATCAATGCAACCTAAGGCTGTCTCATTATGTAGACCACCTGAGGTAAAAATGGTCAACTAGTTTCTGCAATTCTGGGACTATTGTGTCCTTGCATTCATCAGGACCGAAATACAATAAAAACTACTGCACCAAGTGAACTAAGTAAAGTAAAGGGTGACACCAGGATAACAAAAACAAGTGCACAGGTCACCTGAATGCTCCGGGTGCCCTTACAGTCTGTGTTGATCACTCGATCTGTAAGGTAGACTGACCTCACCCCACCTGGCAGCGGCTCAGGGGAAGATGAAGCACCGCTCTATCCGTCGGTACTCCAGGGCCGGCGTCCTGGCCGACTGGGGAGGTGCTGCGATCCCACCATAAAACGGAGATACTTTCTGTGCGACTTCAGAATGGGGATGTGAAAATACGCATCCTGCAAGTCGATCGACACCATCCAGTCTTCTTCCAACAGCGCTTGAAGTACCTGCGCAAGTGTGAGCATTTTGAACTTCTCTTGCTTGAGATAGAGGTTCAAAATCCTGAGGTCCAGGATTGGACGTAACCTGCCATCCTTCTTGGGGATCAGGAAATACCGGGAGTAGCACCCCTGACCCCTTTCCTGCTCTGGAACCACCTCTATCGCACCTTTTTGAAACAGCGCCCGGACTTCCTCCTGCAGGAGAAGCAGGTGGTCCTCCGAACAATAACCTTGGCAAGGAGGGTAATTGGGAGGGAACTCCTGGAAAGGAAGAGCATACCCATTTTCTACGAGATTGAGAACCCAAAGATCTGATGTAACCTATTCCCAATCCCGTAGAAAAGGAGTAAGCCGACCCCCTACCGGACCCGCATGATCCAGAATGGCGGATCTAGGGCTGCTTTGCTGTTGTAGGTGGGGGGTGGGTATTATTGGAGGAAGTAGAGGAGGAGGAGGCTTGGCGTCCACGAGCACGTCCCCTTTGTTTACCTCTGTATGATTTATGGCCTTGCTTATAGGAACGAAAAGTGGATCTACCAAATCCTCTAAACTTCCTAGTGGCAGAACCTCTAGCCTGAAGACCCAAAGACCTTGCTATAGCCCGGCTATCTTTGAATCTCTCCAAAGCCACATCCGCTTTCTTTCCAAAGAGGCCTGTTCCATCAAATGGCAAGTCCAATAAAGTGGATTGTACGTCTGTTGAAAAATCAGAAGATTTCAGCCATGCAGCCCTTCTGGTGGCAACAGTAGAACCCATAATTCTGGCAACAGAGTCCGCCGTGTCCATGCCACTCTGAATGACTAAGCGGGCTGCAGCTTGAGTGTCGGAGACTACTTCATTAAAGTTCTTTCTATCATCCTCAGGAAGCTTAGATGACAAGTGCTTCACAGAGTCCATCAAAGCATGAACATATCTCCCAAGTAGGCAAGTAGCATTAGTAGATTTTAGAGCCATGCTACTTGAGGAGAAAATCTTTTTAGCAGACTGGTCCAATTTTTTTGAGTCCTTGTCTGCTGGTACTTGAGGAAATGAACCTGCCAATCTGTTGGAACAAGCGGCCTGTACCACCAAACTCTCAGGAGAAGGATGTGAAGAGAGAAACTCGGGGTCACCAGGTGCCACTCTGTAACATCTATCTACAGACCTGGAAACCGCAGGAGCAGTCAATGGTCTCTTCCAGACCTCCATTATTGGTTCAGTTAAAGCCTCAGTGAATGGAAGCGTAGGCTCTATTATGGATGAGGGTGAATGTAAAACCTCTGTAAGAATGTTAGGTTTGTACTCAACAGTAGGCAAGGTCAGATTAAGTAGATCCGCAGCCTTTCTAATCACAATATGGTAAGGGGTCACGTCTTTTGATGGTGCATCAGAAACTGATGGCAAACCCCACTCAGGAGAAAGTTCCAGGCCACTGGCACTATGTAGGTCGTCAAAACAGTCCCCTTGATCTAGAAGTTCACCTTCTTCTACATCTGAATCTTCACATCTCTTTTCCTCTAAGAGGTGTTGAGCTCTGCGCCTCGACCATTCCATACGAATCATAGTCGACGGATCCGGTAACGACTCCGACGGAGTCGGATCCGGCGTCGAGAGAGGAGCCGGGGCAGCCGGAGGATGAGATTCATGAACCAGCGTGGTACCTCGATCAGATTCACGAGGTCGATCCGGAGCCGGCGAAGCCGCATGCGGAGTCGACGACCTCAGCGGAGCCGTACCGAGCCAAGGTGTATAAGGCGTCGGCATAAACGGCATAAAGGGAGCCGGGGCGTAAGCTTGAGGAATGCCCAAGTTGTAAGCTAATGGACCCATGGGACCAGCCGGTGCACCAGTGGGGTACATTGCTCTAGTATAGACTCCAAACATCGCATTAAGAAAATGTGAGGGGGCCTGTCCCGGACCAGGAAAGGGAGGGTACGAACCAACTGGCTGTTCCGAAGGAGGTTGCTCCGGCATCGGTTCATCCTGGCCTTCTTGATTTACAGCGACTTCTACCGGAGTCGGAGTCCGAGGAACTTCCTCATCTCCTTCATGATCCGAAGAATGGTGTGATTCCGGATCAGGTTCTTGTTCCGGAGTCGGGGAACCTCGAAGAGACTGTAAAGGAGAAGGAGATACGAAGTCTTTATGATGTCTTCGAGACTTCCTCTTCGAATCTGAAGAATCTTTACCAGAGTGATGTCTTGAGCTATGTTTTCTCCTCTTGTGCTTCTTCTTCGATGAGCCAGAAGCATGACCCAAAGCCGATTTGGATCCGGATCTCGATCTTTCTTCATACCTCGACCTCGCTCTGGACCTAGATCTCGAAGCCGACCTCGACTTCGATCGCGACTTCGGTCTCAACTTCGAGCGTCTGGATGTCGATCTCGATGACCTACCAGTTTCTCTTCCTCTTAACTTTGCCAGAAGAAGTTTAGCCTCTCGTTCTCGTAAGGCCTTAGGGTTCATTTTGAAGCAGGAACGACAGTTTTTTACATCGTGGTCCGATCCAAGACACCACAAACAATCGTTATGTGGATCGGTGATCGACATCATGCGAGCGCATGACCCACACTGTTTGAATCCTGTCTTACTCGACGACATCCTCGACGAAGAAGAAACACTCAACAGAGAAACAGTAACACAAAATAGTAAGAAGTTACTATGTGTCGCAGAAGATCCCAGAAACCGTTAGCGTCGACGACGCGGAAAAAAGGGAACTGACGTCATCACGCCGACGTGGGTCTAAAAAGGAGTCGGTGACGTCAGACGGAGTCGCGCGCGATGCCGTGCTCCGATGACGTCGTCCACGCCGGCGTGCTACGAACAAAAATTCCGAACGTTGCTGACGCAAGGGGGATATTCACAAGGTGAGGAATCCACAAGGCAGATTATCTATCAGAATGGCCACGTCCGGCCCTCCTGTGCTATCTCAGGCTGAGAAGTTGCAGCAAGACAGGCCGGAGGAGAAGGGAGGAGCTCGGGCCATCAGTATCTCATGCAGCCAGGCGTGACACCTCACTTGCCCGGCTACGCACACTGTCTCTACCAAGACCCGAGCCTCTCCGTAAGCGTCTAATCTTCAACCCAGCGAAGTGCGATGCTTGGCACTCTGCAGCAGGGGCTCCAGCAGCGATTGCTACCTGATGTTGCCTAGCCACCCCCCGCAGTAGTCCGGCACTTTCCCCAGTCCCAATCTAGAACACAATTCTGTAGGAAGTTCCTTGGATGTAATCACGGACAAACCAGCATCTGTACCTAGGAGCTTGAGAAGATGAAGAAGTCCTGACATATGCCCTATGAATTACGAATAGAATCAAGTTGCTTTTGCCCACTGGGGCAGAATTGTAGAAGCTGTCCTGAAGAGTTTAAGCCCACTAGGGCGAAATCGTAAGAACAACACTCACTGTATGATGCTTCTTGTTATTTAACAAGATCAAGAGAAAAATGAATTTTCATTTTTTATATACTAATTTGCATATTTAAAAAGAATATAGGAGTGTTTAATTAATTTGGACACAGCAAACTAACGTGATAAAATAGTTTTGTATAGCAATGTGAATGAATTCGAACCTATTACAAAATGGCGGTTCTGGTTAGTCTAAATTACGAGGCAGCAATGTAGTCCTTTGTTTATATTTATAATTTGTGCAATATATCATGTGCCATTGTTGAACAACTTGACCCGTGACCAAGGAACTGTGTGTTCCGAAATGCGTCGGGCAGCGTTTGCCATAGCTTTGTGATGGAATAAAGCTTGCTTTGAATGAAAATTGGGGCTCGGCGCTTTCTATGGGAAAAAGGATTGCATTGCTGGATATATCACTGCACTCGTCCAACTCGAACCAGCACTCCCCAATGTCCCGGGGCACCACCGATCCCGAACAAACGAAAGCTGACCCAGCGTGTGCCGAACAGCCTTCTGGAACTTGATGTTCTTGAAGGGCCAGTGTGAGCGAAGTTGCACGCACAGCAGAAATGAAGTGGCAACTTTCACGCAACCCACTGGGGGAACACTGCATGTAATTTGGATACAAGGAAGGGAACATCAAGTTCCAGAAGGCCGTTCGGCAGACGCCCAGAAGGGCGGGACTTGAGATGCTTATCATGGCTCCCTCTTCTTGCCGTTGTTTTGCCTGCATTTTCGCCCGTGACCAAGAGCACAGGAGTGCTCGAAACGCGTTGGGCATTTGAACTTTGGATTGTGAAGTGCCCTCTTACTTGACTGAGTTTCCTCAGATTAAAGGCATTTCAACCCTCTGTGAAGTGGCGTCTTCTCATTAGGCCAAATGGATTGGATAAATATATATAGATATATAGATATATAGATATATAGATATATATATATATATATATATATATATATATATATATATATATATATATAATATATATATAAAATACATGTTCATGTTGATTGATGTCGTTTGAGGATTTTAACCTGATAGTAATAAGGTATTTTTTATTTTTATATTTTTTGCACTACAGGTGGAAAGGAAGCAGCCTACTCAATCACTGAGACGCTGACAGAGGTCCCTACCCTTTTACTCAATACCATGTCGTTGTCGTTAAGGGCACTGGGCAGATACAAACTTTTTGGATTCACTTTTACAATCTTGGGGTATAACACATTACTTGGGGTTAAAATGTCACACAAAGGTTCGAAATATGTATATGAATGTGGAAATCCAGGCTGACTAGAGTGGACCGCAAATACAAGGTATGATAAGAATAGAAGAACACACTATGCTGTACACTGTTGTGACATTTATGTGGTATAACGGTACATGGGGCCACTAGCAAAGCAAACAAATAATGTGGCAGAGCACGAATTCAATGACACCATGTCTCTCAATGGATGTGTTTAGATGTATGTGCTAGAGACATCGTCCCGGACTAAATGCAATTTCCATTGACAAAATGCAATGGAGTGTAGGAAGGAGATGTATGTTGTTCCATTTACGGCATTATACCAATCGGAGCGCAGCATTATGAGGTTAAGCCATTGGTTTACTCCTTTTATCCTTGAATTGTCATGTAATTTGGTTTACTGTATGGATTATTATACGATGCTGGAAACTGACATTTATTGCATGCAGGACCACTAACAGGATAACCATGAAAGTGGGAGAGCACCAAGTTAACAACACTGTCTTATATTGTAGGGGCCTTGATAATACAATGTATTAGACTTTGTTTCCTACCCAAAACTAGCTTTTATTGTCAGAAGCATTGTAACACCCTGTCTGAGTCAAACAAACTCTCCACCCATAGTATCATACAAACCAGCATGGTAATCAGTAAGGTCAATGGCAGCGAGTGTGCACTAGGCAGATATTTAAACTTTTATTTACTCTTGATATTTATATGATTTTCTTTTTGATATTTGTTATCTCGAAAATCTGTATTTTGACATGTTGTTAGTCTCACGGGGTCAGTAATCGACATGTGAGCCCCACACTCCCTGCATGGCTTAAAACCAGACTTTATCTGGGCAGCTTTGATCACATCTGCAATAACACGCAGAGTACAACAAAGAAACTCCCAAAAATTGAGAGCCCTGGAAATAAAACATTAAGTGTCGACGGCGTGGAAAAAAGTGAAGGGACGTTAGCACGCCGATGAGGTCTTTTTATGGCTCCGATAAAGTCACGCTGAGTTGCGTGTGGAGCTGTTCCAGTGTGATGTCCTTTTCGATGTGGGAGAGCTATGGAGAAAAGTTTCCGTGGAATGCAGCGCATGGGGTAATTCGAAAGGTGAGGAATCAACAGGCAGATGTATCCATCAGAAAAACATTCTCCTACAACTAATATCCGACCACTCATGCATTTCACTGGCAATCACAAGAATTAATACTAAACCCAAAAATAACACATGGCGCTTTAATGATGACTCGATAAAAGGCGACGTATCCGATTCGAATGTAGAATTGACCATCCTTAATTACATCAAAGAAAATAAATTGCCTGATATTACCCACCTTTTAGAACGCATTAGATGCAACAATCAGAAATACATTAATAGATATTCAGTCAAAACTAGACAAAAAATACAACCATAAGATAAGTGCCTTAGAATCTAAGTTTAAGAAACTAGAAGCTCTCTACATCTCGAATCTCGACCCCTCCACCCTCACACTGTTAATGAATAAAAAATACAAATACAATAAACTTTTAAGTGAGAAGGCAGAGGACTGGATCAACAAATTTAAAGCCTGAAACTCTGTGAGGCGAATAGGGCAGGGAAAATCCTTGCATCCCATCTAAAGCATATACAAAACCAAAAGCAAATTAACTCCAACAAAGATAAATGGAACATACAAACGGACCCGCTAAAGATTCTATACGTGTTTGAAGAGTTTTATGAATCTTTAAACTGCCAGAAATTCTCCTCCCCACCCCCACCCTGAGTCCTGTAGAGCCTACCTAGATAAACTAAACCTACAACAGCAGCCCCAAGAAGACAGAGAGAAACTTAACTCTGTCCTTAGCGCAGAAGAAATACAGCTAGCAATTAAATCTCCAAAGACACAGAAAGCCCCAGGTCCAGATGGCTCTATTGCAAATATTTACAAAAAACATTAGCACCCTTATCAATCCCTACAATGGCAGACCTAATTTATCACTTCGCAGAAACTAGGTCAGCCTCTGGAACGACAAGTGGAGCCACCATAGTAGTCATCAGCAAGGATGGCAAAGAGTTAACAAAAAACTATAGGCTTATCTCCCTAATTATTTAGATGTTCATTGCTTATCCAAAACGTTTAGAACCGCTTCTACCTAACCTGATTAGTGGAGCTCAGGAAGGCATATGAAAGGTTGAATGTCTAATGAGAATATCCGATTACTATGCCATACGCTTGCAAGAGCCAAAACTAGGCCTCTGAAATGGTGGCCATCACTCTAGATGCTGAAAGGCATTCAATAAAGTCTTGTGGATTTTTCTTAAAGAAACCCTGTCAAAATTCAACCTTGGCAAAGGCTTCATTAAAATGGGCATGGCCCTCCACAGTAATCCAGTGTTAGGGTGAGCACGAGAGGTCTTGTCTCCATCGTTTAAATTAGCAAAGGACACTAGGCAGGGATGTCCTCTTTCCACGGTCTTGTTCATCCTTACCTTAGAACCGCTCCTCTACAAATTCCAGAATAACAATTTAATTGCCGGTATTAACTAAGATGATGTCATAATTAAATAAAAATGATTATGACAGATAAGGCCCGATCCACCCATTAAAGCAATTGTTAGTACTATTGATAATTATGCCTTGGTTGCAGGCTACAGCCTCAAAAGAGATACATCTGAAGTCAAAGGCCTGAATAACATCTGCCCTAAAGACTTCTTAGGAGAGTCCGGTCCGGCTACCTAATGAACAAGTTACTTACCTTCGGTAACGCTTTTTCTGGTAGATACAATATCTGCCTGTGGATTCCTCACCTTGTGAATATCCCCCTGCGTCAGCAACATTCGGAAATTCTTTTCGTAGCTTCGCGCCGACGTGGACTCGGACGTCATAGAGGCACGGCATCGCTCGCGACTCCGCCGACGTCACCGACGCCTATAATAGGCCCACGCCGGCGTGATGACATCAGTTCCGCCCTTTTTTCCGTGCCTTCGAGGCACACGGACGGACCAATGACAGTAGACATATACACAGTATACGCAGTACAAATATCAAGGTAACATGATTACGTGAGGCAAATGCAATAAAACATTTGACAATAAAATAAATACATAATAGAAACACTGGCATAGAAGAGTGGACAACGGGGAGGCGGGTGGGTCAGTGAGGAATCCACAGGCAGATATTGTATCTACCAGAAAAAGCGTTACTGAAGGGAAGTAACTTGTTCTTCTGATAGATACATCTGCCGTGTGGATTCCTCACCTTGTGAATAGAGTCCCACAGCAGTCCCCACTCCCGGAGGAGGGTGTCCACTCTTCTAGACCAGGAATTCCTGGAGAACAGAGCGTGCAAAGTGACCGTCCCTCCTCACCTCGGAATCCAAGCAGTAATGCTTCGCGAAAGTGTGGAGGGAAGACCAAGTTGCCGCCCTACAAATATCCTCTACAGGAACACCCCTAGCCAATGCAGAGGTTGATGACTTAGCTCTTGTAGAATGAGCCCTTATATACCCTCTGGTGGTTCCTTACCGGCCAAAGAGTAGCAGGTCTTTATACAGAGGACGATCCATCTCGATAAAGTTCTCTTATGGACCGCTCTTCCTCTCTTGCAGCCAGCAAAGCCAATGAAGAGCTGGTCATCCAACCGACAGTCTTTAGATCTGTCCAGATAAAAAGACACCGCCCTCTTGGGGTCCAGACGGTGTAATCTCTCCTCTTCCTTGGAAGGGTGTGGGGGAGGATAAAAGGTAGGGAGGGTAACAGATTGACCAAGGTGGAAAGGAGTCACCACCTTAGGCAGAAAAACAGCCCTGGTCCTAAGAACCATTCGATCAGCATGAATGGACAAGATAGGGGGCTTGGAACTAAGAGCTTGAAGCTCACTTACCCTCCTTGCCGAGTTTATTGCAACGAGGAAAACTGTCTTAAGAGTCAAAAGCCTCATAGGACATTTGTGAAGAGGCTCAAAAGGAGCACCCATCAGAAAGGTCAAAACAAGATTTAAGTCCCACTGAGGCACAATAAAAGGAGTAGGAGGGAACTTATTCGTGAGGCCCTTCAAAAACCTTAAAACCACAGGAGATTTAAAAAGAGATGGCTGGTCAGGCAAACAGAGAAATGCCGACAGCGCTGAAAGATAGCCCTTCACTGTGGCAACAGCAAGCCCCTGTTGCGCCAGAGAAAGGGCAAACTGGAGAACATCAGACAAATGGGCTCTCAAAGGGTCTATAGATTTCTCCCCACACCAAACGACAAATTTTGACCACCTATAAGAATAGATGGACTTAGTGGAGTCACGCCTGGCTGACAAGATGACATCCACCACGTCAGGCGGGAGAGAAAAAGAACTCAGGTTGCCCCGTTCAATCTCCAGGCATGAAGGTGTAAGGTCTGGAGGTGGGGGTGTAGAACCTGCCCCTCCATCTGGGAGAGGAGATCTGCCCTGTGAGGGAGACGGAGCAGCGGGTGAGAGGAGAGGTGGAGAAGGTCTGTATATCACACCCTTCTTGGCCAATCCGGGGCGACCAATAGGACTTGGGCCCGGTCTTGGCGCATTTTCCTCAGAACCCGAGGAATCAAAGGTATGGGAGGAAACGCGTAAAGGAGTTGCGAGCTCCAACTCAACTGAAACGCGTCCCCCAAGGCTCCTTGCATCGGATACTGGAGACTGCAGAATAACAGGCAGTGAGCATTCTCTTGAGTGGCAAAAAGGTCCACCTGAGGAGTCCCCCACGTCCGAAAGACGTGACGAACTACCTCCGGATGAAGCCTCCACTCGTGGTCGGCAGAGAACTGCCGACTGAGACTGTCTGAGACATTCTGAACTCCGGCCAGATGATTTGCCATCAGACAAATCTGATGGTCCTGAACCCAGGACCAGAGACGTAGAGCCTCTCTGCAGAGACACTGCGACCCCACTCCTCCCTGCTTGTTGATGTACCACATCGCGGTCGTGTTGTCCGTCAGGACTTGCACTGACACACCGCGAAGGGAAGGGAGGAAGGCCTTGAGTGCCAAACGTATCGCCCGCAATTCCAGAAGGTTGCTGTGAAGCAACCTTTCCTCTGGAGACCAAAGACCCTTGACCTCCAGATCCCCCAGATGAGCACCCCACCCGAGAGTGGATGCATCCGTTATCACTGTGGCCACAGATGGAGGAAGTTGAAAAGGCTTTCCTTGCGACAGATTGCCTTCCACGCTCCACCAAGACAGATCCGCTGCAGTTTCTCTGGAGATGCTCACTGACTCCCTGAGATCTCCGTTGTGCTGATACCACTGCCTGCGGAGGCACCACTGGAGTGCCCTCATGTGCCAGCGTGCATGGTTGACCAACAAAATGCAAGAAGCCATCAGACCGAGCAGGAGAAGAACCTTCAGGACTGGAACGACCGCTCCATTGTAGAACAAAGGAATAATTTCCTGAATGTCGCGAATCCTTTGAGGTGGAGGGAATGCACGACAAACAGTAGTGTCCAGCACTGCACCTATGAACAGGTTGCGCTGGGAGGACATCCGGTGAGACTTGGGTACATTTATCGAAAAACCCAACTTGTGCAACAACTGAGTTGTCTCTTGCAGATGATGGAGCACCTTCTCCGGCGACACCGCTTTGATCAGCCAGTCGTCCAGATACGGGAATACAGGTATCCCCGACCTCCTGAGATGTGCTGCCACCACTGCCATCACCTTGGTGAAGACTCGAGGCGCAGTAGTAAGAGTAGTAACTGGTAGTGTTGCGACCCAACCGTAAAACGGAGATACTTTCTGAGTGACTTCAAGATGGGAATATGAAAATACGCATCCAGCAAGTCGATCAACACCATCCAGTCTTCTTCTAGCAGCGCTTTGAGAACCTGTGCAAGAGTGAGCATCTTGAACTTTTCCTGTTTCAGGTAAAGGTTCAAGATCCTGAGATCCAGAATTGGCCGAAGCCTGCCATCCTTTTTGGGGATCAGGAAATACCGGGAGTAGCACCCCTGACCCTTTTCCTGCTCTGGAACCACCTCTATCGCACCTTTTCGAAACAGTGCCAGGACTTCTTCCTGCAGGAGAAGCAGGTGGTCCTCCGAACAATAACCCTGGCAAGGAGGATAGTTCGGGGGAAATTCCCGAAAGGGACGAGCATACCCATTCCCCACGAGATTGAGAACCCAAAGATCCGATGTAATCAATTCCCAATCTCGGAGGAAATGGGTAAGCCGACCCCCCACTGGACCCACATGATCCGGAATGGCGGATCTAGGGCTGCTTTGCTGCGGTGGCTGGGGGCTGGGATGGGGAAGAGGAGGAAGAGGAGGAAGCGTGACGGCCCGAGCTCGGGCCCTTTGCTTGCCTCTATAAGATCTGTATAATGTGTTTTGCTGCTGCTGTGGCTGCTGCTGGGTTGACTTATAGGTTCGAAAAGAAGATCTGCTAAATCCTCTTGAACGTCTTCCAAAAGTGCCCCTGGTCTGAAGGCCCAACGACTTTGCTGTCGCTCTGCTGTCTTTAAAGCGTTCCAAAGCAGCGTCTACTTTTTTTCCAAACAATCCAGACCCGTCAAATGGAAGATCCATTAATGCCGCCTGAACATCTGTGGAAAACTCACTTGACTTCAGCCACGCAGCTCTTCTTGTCGCTACGGAAGAACCCATGACCCTCGCCACAGAGTCCGCCGTGTCCAATCCACTTTGAATAACCTGCCTTGCTGCAGCTTGAGTATCAGAGATTACCTCTTGGAAGTCTTTTCTATCCTCCTCAGGTATCTTGGGACCCAACTGTTTCACAGTGTCCATAAGAGCGCGGATATAACGCCCCATCAAGCAGGTTGCGTTTGTGGACTTCAAAGCCATACTGGCAGAGGAGAAAACCTTTTTAGCAGCCTGATCCTGCTTTCTCGACTCCTTTTCTGCTGGGACCTGCGGAAATGCACCCGTAGATCTTTTGGAACAGGCAGCCTGCACCACCAAACTCTCCGGCAGAGGATGAGAGGTTAAAAATTCCGGGTCTTCAGGAGCTGCCCTATACCTCCTAGCTACAGCCCTAGATACAGCAGGAGCTGATACAGGATTTTTCCAAATCTCTAAAATTGGATCCTTTAAGGCATCATTAAAAGGTAGCAACGGTTCAGTCACTGATGAAGGCGAGTGAAGGACCTCTGTGAGAAGATTAGATTTAAATTCTGCAGTTGGTAGAGCAATGTTCAATAAACTTGCAGCCTTCTTTATCACCACATGATAAGGTGTCACATCCTTTGAGGGCTCATCAGAAACCGAAACAAGGTCCCATTCAGGTGACAGTTCTAGGCCACTAGCTACAGACAGGTCCTCAAAAGGGTCCTCCGATTCCTGTAGTTCGCCCTCCTCCAGATTTTCCTCTCGATATCTTTCTTCCTCCATCAATCTCTGGGCTTCACGCCTTGATCTTTGCTTCACATTCGAAGCCGTCGGATTCGCAATCGACTCCGACGGAGCCGGCATCGAACTCGACGTCGGACGAGGGAGAGATCCACGACGTCGCTCAGGGTTCGGCATCAAAGTTGATGGAACTGGCGTCGAAGGAGTCGGAGTCATCGATCTCGGCGTCGATGGCTTTGGAGTCGAAGGCCTCGCCGGAGTCGGATAATGCCAATGCGGCGTCGGAGCCGGCATAAAGGGCGCAGGTGCATAGGATTGAGGAACACCCAGACCATATGCCATCGGACCCATGGGACCAGCAGGAGCCCCAGAGGGATACATAGCCCTTGAATAAATTCCGAACATCGCATTCAGGAAATGCGTAGGATCCTGACCTGGAGCCGGGAAGGCTGGGTACGAACCCCCAAGTTGCTCTTGAGGGCATGGAGTCGAAACGACGTCGATCTCCTCTTCAGGCTGGTGCATCGGAGTCGTACGACCTTCGGGTAGCTGAGCCCCTCCCTCTCTAACCTCCTCCTCCTCACCTTCATCCTCCCGACCTAAAGGATGGGATGGGTCCGAAGATGGAATTGCTTTCTGCTTCGGCGAACTCGGCGAATTTGCATGCGACGCCTCAACTTCGGCATCCTGTTCTTCCGAAGCCGAAGATACTACCACCTTCTCGACCAGCTTCACCTGCGACTTCGGCTTGGAACCAGACTCCTTCCTCGATCGATGTCGGGATTCATGGGTTCTCTTTTTATGCTTCTTTTTTGAAGATCTTGAAGCATGGGCCAAGGACGAATCCGATCGCGACCTCGATCGAGACCTTGACTTCGAGTGTTGAGTCCGCAACCTTGATTTCTTCTTCTCCTTTCCTTCTTTAAACTTGGCAACAAGAAGTTTTGCCTCTCTTTCCCGGAGGGCCTTTGGTGTCATCTTCCTGCAGGATTGGCAGTCCTCGACGTCGTGGTCGGAGCTCAGACACCACAAACCGCATTCATGTGGATCTGTAATGGACATTATCTTGTTACATTCTCCGCAGGCTTTAAACCCGGTCTTTTTCGAGGTCATGTCGAAAGAGAGAAGACAAAGAGACTAGTAAAATAGTAAGTAACAAATTTGCAGCAAAGGCTACAGACGATCCCAGAAAACCGTTAGCGTCGACGACGCGGAAAAAAGGCAACTGATGACATCACGCCGGCATGGGCCTATTATAGGCGTCGGTGACGTCAGCGGAGTCGCGAGCGATGCCGTGCCTCTATGACGTCGGAGTCCATGTTGGCTCGAAGCTACAAAAAGAATTTTCGAATGTTGCTGACGCAGGGGGATATTCACAAGGTGAGGAATCCACACGGCAGATGTATCTATCAGAAATATATTTAGCAAGTGAATTCGGATCAGATCAATAGATACACTACAACATAATGAAAATAAGACCCTACAGAAAGAACAAAATCTTCTGGATAGCTGGAACCCCAAATTTGTCACCTCTGAGGCTGCATTGAGACCATAAAAATGATGATCACACCTACAATAAATTACCTTGTATACATGCTCCCACTTTCCCTCTCAGATAACTCCTAATGCAGAGTAGACAAACTTTTATGCAATTTTATTTGGCAGAACAAACAACGCAGAGTATCAATCAAACTCCATCTCCCTACTACCATTGGTGGAGTAAACAGGACTAATTTCAGAACCTACCAAACCACCTTATTGGCAAAACAGGGCTCCATGTGGTTCTCCCCACTGCTGAACTACACTCCACCCTGGCATACTAGTCGAAAGAGCGATCTTAGAGGGCTACCACCCCATCATGCTACTTTCCACTAAAATTAAACCTTCCTTCACATTTTTCAAAACACTAAAACTGGTCTTGCTAATTCTAGACAGATACCTGGATGTTCCAATAAAGTCCACCAACATGATATCTCTATGGAACAACACACTATTTAAGATTGAGGGCACCCACTATTGTAAATCCTGTTCCGCTAAAGGGTTCCATTTTTTGTCACAGTTAGGCCATAAAAACTTCTCACTGTCTTTCATGAGCTCCAAACCCAATTCTACTTAGAAAATGTGGCTGTTACGATTTAGTTCAACTTAAATACTTTTTATCTAATGCCAGACCACTTTCCCAAGAACCCTCCCTTCCTAAGCTGATTACCAATGCCAACCAGGAATCAAGCTACTACAAACCCTTACAAACATCCTCCACTAGTCTTAACCTAGGCATGCAAGAAAAATGGGATCAATATAACTCAATTTCCCAAGAGTATTGAAACTTAAACAGGAAATAGGTAGTTTATCATAAAATCATACCAGCACTTTCCAGACTAAGTTCTTGCGCCTACATCGAATGTTTTGGACCCCTCACAGTGCATTAAATTGGCACCAAATATGACCCAATTTTTTGGAACTGTAATAAAGAAACAGGTGACTTATCACACCTGATCTTTTACTGTAGCGCTACCAATATATTTTGGACAAAGTATTCACATTTTCCTCACCACCGTTTGGCTTTCAGATTGAACAAGAGTCCATGGGGTTCCTTGACCCTCACCTAAGTTCCTCCAATAATGCACTACTACTAGACATTCTACTAACATCCGCCTGTTGGTCCATACCTTCCAATTGGAAAAACAGTGCGTCCACCTCCTTCAAGTCATGGCTGAACTGGATTACAAATCTGGGAGGTGCTGACAACATCACCTTACAACACACACCTTGAAAATCATAACCTAGACCTTTATGGAGAACACTTAACCCCTACTTCTCTAACATTAAACCCCCATGAGGTCTCATCCTCAATATACAACCCATTTCCTCTTCCGCTTGTCAGTCTAATATTCACAATCACCCTCTTAAGTACGGTACCTCTATCACAGTGAGCACATATCCTTCTTCGCTCCTACGATCCCGTAATACCCAAAGAACTATGAGCCACTGTCCTCATCTAGTGCCTCCAAATGTTTTCTCATGCAAATGTATACGGACCTCAAAGTACGCTATATACATTGTATAATTCACAAGTGGAGCTTTACTTCAGATTGATGTCATAACGTTGGTACTTTCAATTTATGTAATTCATCACAATTCTTTCTCACCGATTCTATTCTGCCACTTATGTAACTCCACATGTATTATTTGCTTTTTCTTTGTGTACTCTTGTTTTTACCTGACTGCTCATGCTAATTACACTTCAGTTCGTATTTTTTTTGCATTATCCTTTGTTTGGTTTATACCCGATTCATGGAAAAATCTAAATAAAATTCCATTGGGGGCAGGGGGAAGGAAAGATAGACTTTGAGAAACACAATAGTGTACAAAGATTATTTTGCAACAAAAGGAAAATAATGAAAAACATGGCTCGTGGATCAGTCTCTCCCACTGTAGTCCATTTATTTTTCACACAACAGTTTTGAACTATTCTCTGGCAGCACCAAGTTTCCAAAGCTCTACTTTTCTCACAATTTACTTCTTTACTGTATAAAATACATGTAAACTCATACATGTAGCTTTCCAATTACCTGTACATTACATTAAAGAAAGTAAAAGGAAAGGAGGTCATGAATCTGGAATGAAGTATGCAATTGTTGGTTAAATAAGCTTCTGCTGCTCCTTCAAGTTAAATTATTTATGTTCCTGAATGACATTTAACATTTCATCTAGATAAATTAAGAATTAATAACGCAAAGCTTACCCCAACCAAGAGCGAATTCTGGCCCGTGGTGAATATTCCTTTGCTTTACCTCCAAATCGCACCAATGTGGGCCCCAATGGGCATTCCCTAATAGAATATAAAAAAATTAACTAAATCTTCAGAATTGAAACACCCTTTTAGGCAGAAGTAAACCAAATGCACATGCTGGTATCCCAGACAGGTGGAGAATTCTGGTCAAAGGAATATCCATGGTGAGTTTGTTACAGATTAATGAAGGGAGTATCCATGGAAATAAGTGACAGTGACATGTGGAAGACAACAAAGAAAACGAGTTCTCCAGCGCTACCATGACGCTTGAAGGATCACCATCACCTGGCTGTTCCCAGCCAAATGATGGATAATATTCAAGGGTGTAAATGTAAAATAGTAACAACACCATCTAGACCGACACTGCAAACAGTACAGAATGTAAAAAAACAGAAACATTACTTGCAGTCGTTGCGATGCTTGTGAAGGATACATGGTTTAAAGTATGTTTTTTAACCTATAAAATTTCTTTTCTTTCCTTAAAAGGTGAACTTTCCGGACAAAATGTTGGTCTATTCAAAGTAGTAAAGGAAAAAATTACAATAAAGGGAGGTAGAAATAACACAATTATTAAGGACTAGTGTGACAATGAACGTAGGCTGGCAAAACAGTAGTTTGAAGTTCAACTTAGGAGCTATAATTTTGGCAGCACAAAGCATTGAGGTAAACAGAAAACCGACAGTCGGAAGAGTGACAAGACATCTGTTAAGGTCTGAGGAAACCTTAATTAACAGTGTGTGAAAAGGACTGCAGCTTTTTTGGGGCAAATGGTGACCCTGGTGACATAGGCTTCCCTAAAATACTAGTGTGTCCGTTGAGGGGTGATAAAGCCATTTTCTCTCTATATGTAAATGTAGAGTCTGGAGATTCTTCAGAACAAACTTGTGCAGCCTTCCCAAAACAAACTCAACAGCACAGTTCTCAGACAAAGCTTTTACTGAGACCTTGTGTTTGCAAAAATCTGATATGGTAAGGGCCCATATTTTCAAACTATGTACCATTTTCCAATACTATAACTGGTTTTAAGGGTTCTTGTGATGCAGAGGAGGTGTCTAGATTCATGGAGGAAAGCCCATTTTTATTTCCATTAATACAATTTTTTTTTTTAAAAGAGTGCGTTATGAATGAGTCACTCTTGTGGTCGGGTACTTGAACGGACTTTAGCGTGTTATTTTATTTTAACCTTAATGTAGATATATATATATATATATATATATATATATACACACACACACACACACACACACGCACACACACACACACACACACACACACACACACACACACACACACCTGCCTAGTGAGAACAATTATGTAGAATAGTACCTTTTGATATAAGCTCTTGACTTTGACATGGCCTCATGTCGATCTTATTCTTTAATCTTGTCTTGCTTCACGGCAGTGCTTGCTATTGGCTTTGATATAATCTTATGTCACCTTGCTTATTAATTTTGCTCTGCTTTAAGCTTCTTTATGTGCATGACAGCGTTTTGCAGAACTGACTCCATTTTCTCGACTGTCGCCATTTCTGTGCTTCATAAGGTGAGGAGGGCATGTTTTGCTCTTCACTTAAATTCACACCTCACTGACCAGAGCATACTGGATATTATCTATAGATTGTACAAACTCCGCCTCAAAGCCAAAATACAGAAGCTTGGCCAGCCAGTGTCTTGACCTTGACACGGGCTGGTACGAGCCAGCCCAGTTTTCCAATGAGACAGGGCAAGGCTTTCTAGAAGCTTTGTTTCACGTTAGAAATGGTATTAAAGCGAGGGGCCTCCGTGGGCTAGACGGAAGTTCACCACAGAATAGACCTATTGCTGTGGATGGGTGGGAACTTTGTGTCCTGACTGAACTCTTGCCTGGCTGCAGTACCGGACTCCCCATAGCTTGGTTGGCGAGATGTTGTGGAAAAATCAGTCGGCGAGGTGTTCCTAACAAAATCTTTGCTATTTCTTTCTAGTCTTGCTATTAGTTTTCCAATTATTTCATGTTCCTTTTATTCGTTGCTATATATAATTTTATTTTGACCATTTATTTACTCATTTGTTACTTGGGAGTCTGCCATGACTAATGCATTCGGCCTGCATTGCATTAATAAATGTATATGCGTTATATTCCATACGTTTGGATTGGTATTATTACCTCGCCTTGGGGAAGTGCTGTGTTTTGCCTTGGTCCAGGGGAGGATTGTGATTAGGATCTGTCCTTTTTGTGAAAAGCAGATACACAACAGAGAGCTGGTCTCAGTGGCTTAAAAAAGCAAGATCTCTAGTTCCTTTTGAAAAAGACGGAAGAGAAGGTAGACTGAAAAGATTATTCCAGACCTTGCTGCCACCGCGAAAAAGCTCCATCATGAAAAGTTACCATCTTGAGTATTTACAGCAACCACTATTTAGTAAATCACAAAGTACATCGTAGCACATAAAAACTATTTTTGGCTACCATAAAATCAGGAGAGGTTTAATAGATTGTCCAGTGGACAATGGCAAGAGACTTCAGTAAGAAATGTTCTCCAACAGACATAGAATTCAGATTTGGGGCAATACAATCCATTTTTCTACTAACAGTTATAATTTGCACTGCTGCATTCTAGACCATGTGCAGCCTTCTTATGAGACTATTGGGAGATCACGATAGACTGAATTTACCATAGTCCAGTTGTTATTGTATCAATGCATTGGCTAGAGCATGTGATGTTCAGAATCAAAGAAGGTAGAATAGTCTATTATTTTAATGTTTCATAAGCAGGCAATAGGCAACTTTTCAACTTGTGCCTTCTACGAGAGGCCAGAAATAAGAAGAAGGCAAAGGATGTAGACTGCTTTTAACCCTTTTGGTGCAGATGTCTGCTATTTAGGGAAACTGAAGACTACAAGGAATCCTCCGTTGCTTACACCGAAAAATAATAATTCAACCGGGGCTCGGGCGAAGCAGCATTGCTACCACGTCACCACCCCATGCCACTTCCGAGTCTTCTGGTCCAAGTCTTGACTTCAGTCGCAGTTTGCATTCCACTTCTTTAGTACATGGTTTGGTCTTCCCCAGAGACCACTGTGTATTTGCGCTTACTTACCTATTTTACATTTGAAATACTGTGTGTATTGTTTTGATATCTCCAGGTAGGAGATATACCAATGTGTTAGTGAGTGTGTAGAATAAATGTATCCATTTTATAACTACACTGTGTGGATCTTTTAAGTTTAACCTACACTATACGATTACTTCTGGTGAACAAATCTGCTTAACTGTCCTTCAGGACTAAGACTGAAGGCTGCTCTCCATAGCTACCACTTAGAGAGCTTTCTATGGTTGTCTAAGACAACTAAAATCACCATAAGGGTAGTCTGGATTAGTGCAAGGTGCTTCCGTTAAATATGTGTGCACCATATACTAAGCCAGCCTCCTACAGCACGATACAATGCGTATGTTGTTTATCATCAGCCCACCACTGGAAGACTTATGTTGTTCCTGGAATTTCAGTTGACAGTCACTGAAAGTCTTACTGCTACAGAAACAGCAGCCTCCTCTTCATATGTGCTGTAGGACATAACTAGGCTGCAGGATCAACACTTGCCGATCGCATTCCTGAAACAGCTAAAAAGACTCAACCATGTTGTGGCAGGAGAGTTGTGGTTACTGTCCCAAGTGCCCATCTCAGCCAGCCCTGTGTTTTCCTACTTGCTTTATGGTGTACCATATAAAAGAGAAGAACTGGGAAACTGACCCAGGTGGAGTTGCCGTAAGGTAAATATTTCAATGGATGTGCATGGATACCTACCTTCCACAGGCCACTACTTCACTAGGCAAGCAGCCACAACATTTATTTTCCTCGACTTGAGGGAATCATGGACTTGCTTATGGTCTGCTTAACCCCTTCCACGCTCATGACGAGCTGGGCTCGTCATGCAGTAGCCTGCTCACACGCTCATGACGAGCCCAGCTCGTCATGAGCGTGTGAGCAGGCTACACATGAGCGTGTGAGCAGGCAGCCCAGCTCGTCATGAATAATGGGTTTTTGAAAATCCCAGCGCATGGTTGTAAATCTGTGAGCATCGATGCGGTTAACACCTTTGTCCGCCGTTAGACTGCGATAGGTGTTCTGTTCGCTGATTAAAAAGTGCCTTATAGTCCCCCACACTGCACATAATGGTGGACGGAACATAAGTCACGTTGTCACGGAATACCCTGTGTGGCAAAAATGTCTTAACTACATTTTGAAGGGCTTTTTAATGAACTTATGCGTATAACTGATTGCCCACAAGAACCAGAGTAAGTGTAATAAATGGAACAAATGTCCTGTAGGACTTATTCACCTACATTTGTAGTCGCTTTGAAAGTGACCAAACTCAATTAGAAACTTGTATCATTATCAATAGTATTGTGTGGAGAAAGTGGTCATACTTATACATACAGGAGTACTCCTACAGAAAGCCAAAATTGCAAATGGGCCTCTTGGTTCCTTAAAAGGTCCCATAGAGGTAAATGGAGTACTCTGAAAAGCACAACTTTGTATTGCGTCACACCACCAACACGATTACAGATCATGCTGCGGCATGACACTATGAAAAGGTGTGTTTTTCATGAGTAATCCATTTACCTCTACGGGACTGTCTCAGGAACCAAGCAGCCTGTTTTGCATTGCTGGCTTTGTCTAGAAATACTCTTGTATGTGTAGGTGTGACCACTGTCTCCACACAATACAAATGTGTACATCTCCCAAATAATTTGTTTAACCTACCGGAACTGTCCAACTAACCATGCGACCCGATATATATTGTAGACTCTGTCTAAGTATTCTTGCACATATTGCTTACAGGATGCCTTATTGAAGGTCTCAATATTCTAAGATGGCGAGGGAACATTAGTCAGACGACTTTTGTTCAGATTACCCGAAGACAAACTACAGGTAGAAAACTTGACATCCCCTCCATAAATTGCTTACAAAACATCTTATGATTCGCTAGGAGATACCATATATGAACAGACAGGATCTCTGCTTACGTTTGTTTGATATCAAATCCTATGCAACCTTAGGATCTATTCAGTGTCTTGTTCTATGTTGTATATATTTTTGTGTTTGAGCACTTCGTAGTCTGCGCTAATTTGAATACATATTGAAATGTTTGTCCTTGTACTAAAAATGTGAACATCATCATTATAAAAGATTGTGTCCTGTACTCTTTTGCAATAACATGGATTATGACACAATTTACTAATTGAGTTTTCACTTTCAAAGCAAAAGTAGAAGCGTTGGTGAATAAGTCTCACAGTACATTTGTTTGAGTTATTACTTTAGGAAACTTAGGCAGTAGTAATCTGTAGCAAGTTTGCCTTAGGTTCAAAGGTAGGTATGCTCACTTAGCTCAAGGAGTAGGCACAGTGAGTGCACTGAAGGTGCATTAAAGCCATGTTTCTTAAGCTTCACGTAGCTAGCAACGGAAGGTGTTAGTATAGATTCACCTGGCAAGTATGCAGGATTAATCAGGACTTTAATGAGAACAGAGACATGAACAGGTAGGACAATCACAGTGAAGGTAGTACAGATACACATGCCATGACTATATCCTCCACTACGGATTCAAACCCATTGGTCCGCACTCGCCCCGAAACTGAATTACTCCCTCACTCAACTAAGCAAATGACTCCAAACCATACAGAATGCAGCAGGCAGCCTCCTCCCTAAAGATCCCAGCACGCATACACCCTGCACTTCAAACAGATTCACTGACTCCTCATCCACAGCTCTTTTCAAACTCCTGAATCACACATTCAAAGCCTTGCACAGCACTAGTCCAGCAATCCTCAATATTGCCTCAGATTTAAGAAACCTTAGAAACTCATTTGCTCAGCCGGATTAATACTCAAAGACATTCAATGCATACTAAGGACCTGAACAAGGAAAAGTGACTTCTCCTGAAAAGGCCCCATAACAGCAAAATGACATTACAGAGAACTCTGCACCCAATGGTACACATATGGATAAAATGTTTGTCCAGCTTGCCATGATCATCCTCCCTCAGAACTAAGTATATGTTAAGTCTACTGTATCACAAGAGCATTACAGTCACAGCAATGCACATAACAGTGGACGTGACATATGCTATGTTCTCACTGGCTACCCTGTGAGTCAAAAACATTCTTCGTAGTTTATGACCTGCTCTTTAGGTATCTTAGGCAGTATTCGCCAGCATGTTTGCCTTAATTTCAATGGTTGATATGCTCACCCAGTTCGATGAATGTAGGCCTCAGAAGGCATTCTCCGACACCGCCATCTTGCACCCACAAATTGGAAGGTGTTGGATTTGTTATAGTGACTGCACTAAAGGCACATGTAAGACATGTCTTCCTGAGCATCATGTGGCTGTCAAGGAAGCCATCAGTAAAGGTTCAGTAGGCTTGCGCTTGTAGTGGGCAGAATGGAGGCACTTACTTGACAAGTGGTAAAAATGCTGTTTATTAATTTGTGAAGGTTGTAGATGCAGCAACTTTCAACATGTCTGGACATATGTGTTTATTGAGGTTTGTTTGTCTGTGCCGTGTTTGTGTGCAATTAGGTTGATGGCAGGTTGAGAGGTGGTCTTGAATGGGCATTCTGTTCTCTGGCGTATGAATGTGATGTTCCATTGAATGGCAGAGGTATGTTGATGTGAGGGGACTGATCTGTTGGACTGGACCATTCTCCGACAGTATAAAAGTCATCTGTCTGGTGCATGAATGGACAATAAAGCGGGTGGTGCCTGGACGAGGCTTTACGGCTCACCTTCAGTAGTCTTGGTTTCCACATTCAGATACTTGAGTATTTGTTCTTTGAAGCTAGCATTTCTGGAGGTGCAAAAATCAACCAGTGTAAATGGTGGATTCACTTAAAAACATTAGACAAATTTATATCTTTGGTCATAAGGATACTCCCTCGCAATGGTTACAGAGAATCCTTACAGTGAATAGAATGGTCTGGCCACCAGATATATATGCGGACAGACCATTGGTGTAAATGCAGGGAAGACCACTCCATTGTATTGTATTGTATTTATTATTTGTATCGCGCAACTGTCACCCTACGGGTATCCTGGCGCCCAAACAGGAAGTACTCCATCTCTGGCATAGTGGCAGCCCTCCCATTTCCCGACTGAGTAAGGGTAATCTTCGGTTGATCTCTATGTCCACGCACTTAATTTAGGTATGAAGACATACAGGTCAGTTTTCAATGCCCATCACCACCTGGAAAACCATGGTGGTATGCAGCAGTGAAAACGGTATAATTCCTCCCTTCGCCATGGGAGATTGTAGTTCCGAAAATTCTGGACTCGAGAATTAAACTTCATCATAGCATGACGATTTCCATATCAAAATACAGAGAATGGCTAGTACACTATGTACAAGCATTTTTGTCATATTCGAGTGACGATTTCACCTCGAAATCGTCATTTTCGTCTTTAACCCTTGGCTTCCATTTTGTATACGGCAGCCATTTTGTGAGTTGCCCTTTACATAGGCTTATGATACAGCTAAAATTGGATTCCAAAGGACACATACACCTTAATTGACTTTCCTGTGACCTGGGCAAGTTGGAACCATTGCCCCAGGCCGAACCTGTTTGGTCAGTTCCTCTCCCAGTGGCCGAATGAGATAGCATCAAGGCACAACAGGCCATAAACCCATTTCATCGCACACACCCTGCCGAATCTTGCTCACACCTGTCCCTGCTCTTTTCTCTCTCACTTGCTTTATGATGGGGAGGTGCCCATTTTTATTGGGGGTCCACCAATATCTGATGAAATGTTGGGCCTTGCCGGGTGATTTGTTGTGGGCTGG
Organism: Lissotriton helveticus; assembly: GCF_964261635.1. Classification (NCBI taxonomy): domain Eukaryota; kingdom Metazoa; phylum Chordata; class Amphibia; order Caudata; family Salamandridae; genus Lissotriton; species Lissotriton helveticus. The sequence goes on along the minus strand of NC_136057.1, from coordinate 1,842,640,450 downwards.
ACGAACTGAAATGTGGGCTGTCATCATGACTCTGCTTTTCCTTTGTAGCGAAAATATTTGAATGGTATACTAAAATTCGAAGAATGTTTGCCTAAAGCACAATATTTTGTATAAAAAGAGAAGCCTGACTTTGTAAGTTTGAATAGTCTCCTAAGAATATACATCCCGTGCTGTTGTAGGTGAGGAGAGGTGTGGCGCCGCGGCCAGGGCGACTGACGCTGGAATCTGGGGATCACGGTTCGATCCCCAGCGCCGGCGGCAGGTTAGCCCAGCACCATGTGACTCTGGGCAATAGCTTGCTTAATCTTCCCGACGGCCCCCAGCGCCTAGAGACCCTTGCGGGTGATTGTGCGCTTTACAAATGTGGATTATTATTATTATATTATACTTCTAGGACGCTTGTTTCTTGGTTGCAGCCAATAAATTCGATCCTTGACTTCACCTACAAGACTGAGTTTCTGTGGTCTGAATCAGGAAAGTACCCGAGGTCTTTGGGTGTACCCTGGCACCGCTGGGTTACCGGTTCGGTATCGGTTCTGAAAAACCCAGTACCTCAAGATAACTTCCATTGTGAGAGGGGCATTTTTTTTTCTTTCAAAATGAAAATCCAGCTTCTGGATTTTGTTTTTGATTTTCCTTTTTTTATTTTTTAAGTGGATGGGCGGCTTAAATCTGCAGGGAGGCATAGGTTTCCTACCAATCCAAGTTACCACATGTCTCCCAATAAAAATGGTACCCCACTTGTGTAGGTGGGTGGGCCAAGAAGTGACACAAAAAGCCCTAAATTGTACGTTGAGAGATAAGCAATAGGGGTAGCTGCTGTATTTGGGGTTGTGCTGTGGCGCCACCTATGCCACCCTATGAACCATAGATATTTTTGGAAACTAGACAATCAGGGGAGTCCAAGGTGGTGTGCCTTACGTGGATGCCACAAGGTTTTCTGAACCACAACACTCTGCAAACCTCAAACTCTGCCTGAAATCACACATTTTCTTTCATTTCTGGAATCCACAAACTTCCAACCACCCTGCATTACCCCACTTGTGCCTTAAGATTCTGGAAGTTTTCATCGCAAATGTGAGGAAAATATGTTTTGGTCAAATGTTGAGGTTTGCTAGGGATTCAGGGTAAAAGAAAACGTGTTGAGTGCCTCACAAGTCACCCCATCTTGGGATTCCCCCAGGTGTCTAGTTTTCAAAAATGTGCATGTTTGCTAGGTTTCCCTAGGTACCAGCGGAGCTGGGACTCAAAATCCAGCTACCCATTTAAAAAAAAAAAAGGGACAGTTTTGAGTGGGAAAATGTGATACATCCATGTTGCTTTTTGGGCTGTTTCCAATTGCGTGGAATTAGTCTACCTACACAAGTGAGGTACCATTTATATCGGAAGACACGTGAGAGCATAGAACAGTAGAACATTTGTTATTACCAATTGGTTTTTCTCTAAATCTGTGCCTTCCAAAAGTAAGTCAGTGTACAACAAAAAAAGATATTTTGAAAAATACCCTCTAATTCATATGCTAGTAACGGCAAATTCAGAAGTGTACAAATAACCACTGCTCCTAAACTCCATATATTGTGCCCATTTCAGAAATACATAGGTTTCCTTGATGCCAATTTTTTACTCTACATATTTCGCAATACAAGTTGCTATATACTCGGTACACAATGAAAAACCATTGTACACTATAGCTGTGTTGTTGGCTCTGAGTATTGGGTTCTTGGAGAACCTAAAAACTTTATAAATCGCAGCAACCAGAAGGGTCTAGCAGATGTAATGGTATATTGCTTTTGCAAATAGGCCATTGTGACAAAAAGTTGCACATGAAAACGTCACAAATAGGCGTTTTTTTCCTACTTATTTTCAATATTTATTTCAACAGTTATTTTTGGAGAAACTGTGAGGGATCAACACATGACCCCTTGCTAATTTCAGAATGTTGCCTTCTTTCCAGAAATCTATAGCTTTTCTGGATCACCCATGGGGTTCACACTGGTTTCCACCACAAACTGGAAGTAAGTTGAGTGCACAAAAAAAAGGAAAAATGGGCTAACTCTTGGGAAAATTCCAAAACTTTGGGACAAAATTAGGTTTTTTGATTAATCTCTGCATGTTCCTGAACGCATGGGAAGATGGTCACTTTAGCACAGAAAACAGTTAGTTGATGGCATTGTCAGGAAAAAAACTGGTACTTTTATCCAAGACACTTTTTCCTATGTTCATCAAAAAAACTCACATTTTACTATATTTTGCCTATTTTCTCAGTCCCCTCCAAGGGAATCCACAAATCCGGGGTACAAGCTACAGTTAGTGTCTCCAAGTTCCATCAGTTTGGTGATCAGAATACAGTGATCAATTGCATAAATACAGCATAAAAATCTACAAAAAGAAGTGCCTAGACCTGATCTTATCTGGAAGGGAAGAAACGCATGTTTGCTTTTAATAAAAGCCTGAACTGATTTGTGTGATTTTTGCTCAAATATAGGAGCAACAAGACTGGACAAAAGTTATGATCACTTAGGGAGACGGCTTAATAATGTCCGTTTTCAAAATTGCTGGTATTAGAAATGGCAACAGTGGGAGGCTCAGTAATTTAATGATTTTAGCTGAACAAAAATACGGGATGAGCAGCTGTAAGAAATAGTTTATTTTAGTTCCTCTGAGGTAATTTCCTTTAAATGAAGCAACTTGTGAGGACTGGTGTCTCAGGTGGTGGTATAACAGGAGGTGCTATGGATTCCTAGATGATGTGGCACCTTATCAATTCTTCTAAAACAGTACTTGAATGCATCCAACATAGGGCTTGTAAAGGGGGAATAAACATTTGTTTTGCCACAGGTGATTTAAATTTCTATTACACTAAAAAGTTATTTCGCAAGGTTTAGGGCCACAGAAATTTGGTGAAAGTAATAGATCTCTTTGGCTGACTTAATCTCTTGCTTCTGAATTGCAAGCAGAGTTTTAAATTACATTTGATTAAATGAAATCTGCTTCCATTTCTAAATTGATGTTGGCAAGTTATGCAGATAAGGAAAAAAGTTACTTACCTGGACCTCGGGTTTTCAAGCACTGGCATAGCTCATAGATTCACATCACGCTTGAATTATTATCCAACACCAGACTGGGAACCCTTGGTAACAATGTTCATTCAGGAGTATACCTGTACACTCTATCATTAGCCTTTCACCAAGTAGTTTCAACCTATTCACGTCATTGTAAATGATCCAAACTACAGCTGATCAGACTAGCATCCTCAGCTGCTCCTCTCTCAGAAGCCTTCAACTGCAAAGTTTTCTAGATTGTAAAAAGTATTTGTATGATAATTGGAGAAGCCTCATGACAATTGGAGGAGTGTGGGTCGCATGTGAATCTATGAAAAATGCCGGTGCTGAACAATTGATCTTTCATAGATTCATATGCTTGAATAAAGATGATCACAGATGCATCAACTAAAGCGGTTGGAGGGTATGAGGCTTATCTTAAGAAAATATGTTTTGAAGCACTGCTAATCCTAAAGCTGCATTGTTGCTGGTATCCACATCAATGCTGTAACACTTTGAGGATCCATGTGCAGTCTTCTAAGTGGCTGCTTTCCAAATGTGTTTCAGAGAAAGTTTAGTAAAAGGGCTGTTGTTGCTTCCATAGCCCTCGTGGAAATGCGCTTTTAACTCTTCTCGTCAATGGCTTGAGAGTAATTGTGCGTTCAGCTGGAACTAGATTTGGGTTTGTACTGACATTGTCCACAATTCTACATACCAGTGCTGACGTGCCCTGGGTAGGACTATCAGTATTATTGTACAGTTCTCCCTTTTTAGGTTCAATAGCACTCTGGAGATAAGAGCTATTTGAGGGAAAACAAATTAATTTTTCAGTCCTATTTATCGTGAAGGTATTCCCCTTGGGAACTGGGCAAAATCAACTCCTTGCTAAGTTCCTGAATTTGTAGTTTTGGTCTGTAGCGAACATGTCCCAATGAGGAGTGCCCTGTCTATGAAAGACTGAACTGAACTGAACTGATATTCTCCCATTTCCGACTTGGGAATATCTTATAACTGTATGCTTAGACGATCTGCCAAATCATTGTAGACTCCGCAGACAGCTCCACAATGTGCTGAATTACTCATTTTTATAATCTCTGGGTTTCCTCTACAACAGAAGTGATTTAGCTTGCACTTGCTTTAACAGATAAAACATAGTTTTGGTGAGCTCTGTCGCTTCCATGTTGTGGGTGTCTTGAAATGTAGGCAGGACAGCTTTTAAAGCCAATCTCGCTGCTCTAAATACTAGGATACTTATGTGCAACTGTCACTCCTCTATTGACCATGTAACAATTTTTTCCATATCTTGTAAATGTGCACTTAGTCCTCTGAGGGAAGCATCCATAGTTTAGAAAAGTTAGGGCTTCATGGGGTTCAGTGGTTTCCTTTTGAATATGTTTTCCGTCTATATCCACTATTAAAGAGCTTGGTGTTACCACCACAAAATTGTTCCAATCCCCCGACACTTGTTGCCAGTGATTGCTTAGTTGTTCCTGGACTGTACTCATGCACAAGTGACAATGAGGCAATGGATAAACGTGTGACATTGTCCCTACAATTGCCTTCAACGTTCACACTATGGTCACATTCTTTCTAACTCAGGAATCCTGTTGCCAAATCAATTTGTTGCCTCTCTCTAGAGACGAATACATGGATTCCTTTCCTGTGCAAATTCAGGCTCCTAAAAAATAAGAAAAAAACAAATCTATGCTTGGAGAGAAATGTGATTTGCTGTTGATAGCCAAGTCTAGATTGGACAGGTCTTTCATGGTCACGTTTACCATTTCCTGAGCCTATGGGCAAGTTTTTGCCCTTATAAGCCAGACGTTTGAGAACAGCTAAACCATACCGCCCTTTCGTCTTATTAAAGCAGTCACTGGTTCTATGCTGATTTCAGACCAAAGGTTAAGGCTCTGAACTGGTAGTGGTAACAAGTAACCAGGAAGCGAAAAAATCTTCTGTGTGTCACATTAATTAATACGTTTAAATATGCATTTTTCTGATCTACTGGTGTAGCTACTCATTCTTTTCAGCAAGGGTTGTACTGTAACCATGTGAATGCTTAGGCTCTTCATGAATCTGTTTTGATTCCTTGAGTCCAGTACTGGTCGCCATCCACTGATTATTTTTATATGCGAAAGAATCTAGAGTAAAAGGCCTGAAACGTTTCTGCAAATGGTACTTCCCCCATGGTTTTTTTCTTTATCAGTTTGGATAGCTCTAATTGTAAGTGCTGCAGATGTTTATGTTTTACTTTGCTTGGTGGAAGTGAAGGTGGGATGTCAACAAAATCTAGGATGTGTGCATGGTTGCCATTGTCGAACACCTATTTGTCACTAGTTTTATAATGCCAGACAACACTGTGACTACTCTCAAACAGTTACAATGTTTACGCGTGATGAGAAAAGATCCAAACTCCAGATCCTAAGAACAAGACTATTTGCTAACACACTCCTGGCTATATAATCTGTTATCCCGAACATTTCAACACCCGTACTATGTACAAAAAACACTTAACAGATAAATGAGGCAAAATGCCAGTGACTGTGGAAGCAAACAGCGAGGGAACGCTCCTTTCATACGCCACTCAACACCTCCTTGGTAAGGAAAAAAATAAGGCATAAGGCAGGGACAGCAGAAGCCCATGGTCACATCTGGGTCGCGGTTCGCAAAAAAAAAAAAAAAAAGAGACACTCTTCCAAAGAAAACGTGGAAGAGCAGCAGGGAAAACAAAAGGTGTTTGACGTGATGGGGGACACGGGAATAAAAAAAATTCTAAAAAGAGAAACAGGACAAATGCAAATAACTATATTGCATTGGTGCATGTCCTAAGGGAAAATGCCTGCAACTCAAAAAAAAAAAAATAGTGCAGGACTAAATATTGCACACCAACCCACACATATATACACACTCCATCAGCACAACAGAGCAAAATATGCTAGCTATTCAGCAGCGACAACAATCCCGAGGCATTACCCATCAAAGTCAATGTGCTCCTCAAGATGATCTGGCTCCTTTCCCAAACTGTATAGTTTAGGAGAGATGCTTATATGTTTTTTTTTAACTTAACTTAAGGATATTTGCTAATTATATATCTATATATATATATCTATATATATATATATATATCTATATATATATATCTATATATATATATCTATATATATATATATATCTATATATATATATATATATATATATATACACACACATATATACACACACACACACACACACACACACACACACACACACACACACGCACACACACGCACACACACACACACACCTCTAGACTTACAGAGAGGCCTAAATTACTGCACACTTTTAAAAGGACCCTGTTGAAAATGACTATCAGAGAATGAATCGCAACCTTCGGAATGTATAAAGCAGGACAAATAAAGTGCAGATACTAGAAAAACCTGCAATAAAAAATAAGAAAAAGAAAAGAAAAACTCACCTTGCATGTAGTACTTCCCATTTAAGGATCTCATTCCAGGCCTGTTCGTTATTTTGATTGTGAATCTTAATGATATTTGACATGTCTTCGCGGTTTATGTCCTCATCCTTCCATCGCCACCTACCAATCAACAAGTTTTGAGACATATTAAATCACCTTTAACATGAAGGTATGAAACACCTACTCTGTTGATTATTCTCCCATTCAGAAGTGACTGCTGCTTTTTATTCACCACCAGCTCTGTAACTGCTTCAATAAAGCGTGTAGAAAGTGAAAAGAATTCTCTCCACTTTTTGTGTACCTTGTATATTCATCTAGGGTCACACTTCCCTTCTTTCTTTGAAATATATATTTTTGGGTGCAAATTAGGTGGTGTTTTGATGGGAATCAGATTTGTTGTATATAGCACCATTATAAATAATTTTCGAACACCATGTATCCACATTTTTCAACCCTCTCCAGAAGATTACGGCAATAAGTTTGTTATTTTTGTTCAGATCTGTTCAATATTATGAATCTAAATATAAATGTTTACATGCAATTGATATGACAATGTTTTAGTCATAAGACTGGTAGTTTGCTGTGCCCCAGAGGGTGCGAGTACTTTCAATGAAAAAATAATGAAATCCTGAATTTCTGTAAGACACAGCTGCCCTGTCAAGCCAGATTTAACAATTCTCTTCAGCATTTTTACATGAAAGGACACAGTTTACGGAAAGGGATCAAATACAAAAAAAGTTTTTATTAATTCCCAGATCATCTCCTTTCATCACTCATGGGAGACTTAAAGGAGAAAAAAAACATTTTCCAGGCAAACAAGTACAATGGAACATCCTCTCAGTGATTAGGATTGACAGCCATCAACATCATTAAAAACGACAATTCTTCAAAAATAGAAGAGTTGCATCCAAGATGTAGTGGAATACAGTACTTTCTTTAAAACGTTTGTAAACTATCCGATCACGTCTGGTTTGAGTGACAGACTGACATTTTCAGGAAAGTTAGCGACCCTTAACATTCATAATGATTCAATGAGAGATTTAGCTGAAATATGATAACCAGACACATGGTGCTATATTTTAAGAAGTCCAATACTGGTCTGTTAAATCGTATTGAAACTACACCTGCTCTAAAACAAGGGTGGGTTTTAGCACCCTTGCTCTTCTCACTATACACACATTATATATCTTCTTTAAGTATACTAACATGTCAGAAATATGTCCCCCTAATCACAGGATATAAAGAGCTTCATAAAGTACTAAACGCAGATGATGTTATCATTTTTACTCAGTCCCCACTGTTCTTCAGCGGTGTCTACTAGTGTTATTTATCTATTCTTCCAATCACTACAAAGACCAAGATATTGGTGCTTTCCTCTCATAATACAAATACGAAGTTTTGCTGGTGGCCAGATTCTGAACCCCTTGAAATGGTATAAAGCTATTTCTATCTAAACATGGTCCTGATGGAAAACCTCTCCACCGGCTCAGTGAGAACATTCAATGGAAAAGTGGTCTCCCAAGCAGCTGAGTGGAGGTTGGTCTATCAAAGAACACAGAGAAAAAACAGTGGCCTCACTCTAAAAAGGTTAGAATACTAAAATAATTCCAACATGCATAGTGAATAGTTTATTTGTATTTTTAAATGCACTGGAGCAAAATATAATGAAATCCCCAATTCCTGTAAGAATCCAAACGCTGAAGCTTGAATTGGAACTCGAACACAAATGCAAGCCCTTGAGTCTTACATTTAATAGGGTTATCATCTAAATCAGGCTTTTAGAAGTGTGTAACTGAATAAATCTACCTGTCCTACATAAAGTCGACTTATCCCATTTGATGGCATGCAGCGAGGTGACAGGTTATCCCAGTGTTCTCATATCAGGGTTCTGAACTTTTCCTTTTTTAATTACGCCAGGTTTCATGTTATTTCAGGGCTTGGAATCTAGAAAAACCCGGACATATCTCAGATTCTAGGAACTCTGAACGTACCAGTGTCTACTCCTGTCAAATATTTGAATATTCATAGGCCCCATTTATGAACGGTCTCTTTTAATGGCTACTAATTGATCACGGTAGGACTAACAGAACATGCTTTAGTTATGCTAGAACAGATGTGCATCCTGAACTCTGCTATAATCATCCAGAAGAGTTCAGGATAGACCCTTCTGTTTCACTGCTCTATTTCTTACTTTAGTTTCTGAGGAAGCATCTTATGAGATACTTTGGAAAAGTTAACATTAAAGGCATATATTCAATTTCACAAAATGTTATTGTAAATAAACTCAAGTTTATATTTGCGGTCCAGTACGCACATTGTTAAAACATCGCTCACAGTTTGACCTTCTCCACTTGAACACAATTGTGAAGTTCTCAGACAAATCACTTCATTTCACTGTGCCTCGCTTCACTTGTTTTGCCATAACTGCGAGCATATACCAACCACTCAATCAATTATATTTTACAACTAGATGAACCATGCAATCAACCCATGCTTGTACAAGGCTAGGAGGCCAACGGCATTAATCCATACCACTATAAGAGAGCATCAGCTCTACGTGTAGAAACTAGAACGCGGTATAACCCTAATCCTCCACAAATGAACACTACTCAGGGGCTAAGGACATTAACCCTTACACCCAAATTAAATTAATAGCCTTTTTGTTATGTAATCTGACCTCTCCCTGAGAACAGAGCGGGAGAAAATTCTCAGAGCGCATCCACAACAAGAGGAAAGAGTGTAAGAGAAAGACAATTCCATAAAGCCAAACAAAAGCATTGCAAAAAAATAGCACAATAGATGGCAGAGACCCCTCTCAGACGGAGAAACCCCCCGCAGAGAGAACAAGCATTGGAAATGCAATAGGTCTCGCATTAGAAAAGTTGGAGCTATTGGTTTTGTAAATGACTTTTGTGTTGGTCTTGAAAATAGCAAAAATAATACCTTTGTTATTTACAATGCCAATACTTTTAAATTTTTCAAATGTGACACCTATAGCATTTCTAATGCAACATGTTTTGTATGTACGTGACTTACATGTATTCATATAACAAATACAAATGGCTTTTAATTTTTTTAAATAATTAATACTTAAATAAAAGTTCTTGTAATTTATAATAGCAATAGCTTAAACTATTGTAAATAACTTTTGTGAAGAATATGTTCAGTGTATTTTATTGTGACGAAAATGCAAGAACCGAGGTGAAATATTAATTGATTTTACAAATAACAATGGCTTTTAATTTTTTTCGAATAATTAATACTTAAATGAAAGTTATTGTAATTTATAAAGGCACTAGCTTAAAGTAAATCCACAAAAAACAAGCATTGGGGTTTATTAGTCAAACAAAGATGCAAGCACAGTGTGAGGGTGAGGGGGCAACGCAGGGGGCAGGATTACAAACGCCACGGGAGAAGGGAGCAATTGGAGTGCGGCGGAGGCATCAAAGGGCTGGGAATGCGTGGGGGGAAGGGGCACAACACGGTGACATGGAGCAAGCTGGCACTGCACGCGTTCAAGCTTGCAGCCAGGGAAAACAGGGGTAGCAATTTGAAAAGCCCCTGTACAAAATGTCGAGCAAGCTCGACTTAAAAAGATGAGGCAAATTAGTATGCTGCAGCCATGACTATGAAGCAGGGGCCACCATGCTTGTGCCGGGTGCGGCTGGCTGAGTGGTGGCGAAAGTTGATATGGGCGAGCCCCGCAGAACCAAAGAAAGGCACAAGGCTGCCATTGTAAAAGTTCAAACCTGGCATGGCGCTGGGAGGTCGCGGTCACATGATGTTTTTGCTGCACGGCGACTGTTGATACATCTCGGTGTACTGTGTGTGTGTGCAGTGTTTCTGCTCCTACCTGCAGTAGACACACGCTCTAAGGTGGTGGGGGGAGGCGAGGCGAGGAAAGGCACCCAGAATGGCCATCACGTGCGTGCAACAGCTATAAAGAGCGTGCAAGGGATAAATCCTAATCTTAATGGTGGAGAAAGTTGATTTGCGCAAGCCGGCCAGAACCAGAGAAAGGCACGCAGCCGCCATTGTAAAAAGTTAAAGCCTGGCATGGCGCTGGGAGCTGGGAGCTCGCAGGTCACATGATGTTTTCACTGCATTGCAACTGTTAATGATGTCGGGAGCAAAACAGCAGTGACCTCGGAAGGGTGGTGGGGGCTTGGAGCAGGATTGTAAAAGTTAAAGCCTGGCATGGCACAGGGAGGCCACGGCTCACATGATGTTTTTGTCACATAGCAACTGTTAATTATGTTGGGACAAAACAGCAGTCACCGCGGTGGGGACGGAAACATGTAGAAATGACGAGCAGGGAGAGAATAAAACAGATGTGGAGAAAAGAAGGGGTTTACGCAGGAAGAGGGGAAGTAGGACGCTGCAATGCGAGGAAAGAACATCGGAAGATGAGAAAGAGGGGTGGGGAGAACAGAAGGAGATGAGGACGGATAAGCCATGCTATGGGGAGGGGGAAAGGGGGAGGATAAATGCGAGACACGGCCTAGCGGCTGTGTAAGTGAAAGTACGGCCGACCGTGAATAATTAGGGGAGGAGAAATGCCTGAGGCAGAGCGCACGCTGGGGGAAGCTTGTGGGAGGAAGGCTGGTGGCTTTGATGCGTGCACGCGCTTTTCACGGGCACTGCATGAAATCGCCCGTGTGGTTAAGCTCTCGTTAAGCCCCTATATCTCTCGCCAGCAATGCGCAAGCGCATTAGCAGGCGAGACCTAAAAACACCCTCCGGGACTACAAAACGCATGAGCCCTTAGAATAAGGGAGTGGAAATGCATATAGCAACAAACAGTTCAATGTTGATCTAAAGTCTCAAGAAGGAGTGCAGGAACAAAAGCAGACATACACTCCTCTTGTACATACTTATAACATATACCTGTATATACATGATCAATATGTATACAAATATGGAAACATACACTCCTACACACAAGACCATCAGGATACCACGTGTATCATCATCCTCATCAAGAAGTAAACCCCCAGTCGTCCTCGACAGACTGGGAGACCAATCAGTGTAGGAACAAGAAACTCTTTAATAATAGAGGTATTCATTGAAAGGTAGATCGAGCTACTAACAATAATGGTAATATTCCAAGAATGCAACAGCACAGAGTGAAAACTCTAAATATATAGATATTATCAATAATCGGGATCACCATCAATCAGAATACTATGCAAGAATAGTGAGAGGGTGTGAGGAACATTACCCATCCCAGAACAACCATGACTATTGCATATAAACAAACCTCACCGCCTGACAAAGCTCCCAAGAGGGAGTTATCCAAAATTCCTGCCATAAAGGGGAATAAGGCCATCAGCAAGGTCTATTCAGCTATAGTTGAAATAAAGGCTAACACACGAATGGCCCTAACCAATCAATGATTTTAGGTAGCCAAATCTGACTAACAGTCTTGACAAGAGATGAAGCATCACTGTCATAAAGGGAAAAAACCCTATGAAGCGGAGAGATGGATGGCAGCGATACAATCACCACAAGGACTGAGACCAGAAAGTAATGTCCCAACCTTAAACAGGAAGTACACTTTAGTTTAAAAAAAAAGGGAATAAGAAGACAAAATGTGTCCAATCAGACTAAATTCATAATTTAGGTAGAAAATGTTTAACAGACCTTTAAGGGACAAAGTCCATATCACACCAAATAAGGAGGGCAAAGAACCTCCAGGGAAAGGATTGTAAGGAAGACCTCTGCTTCCTTAAATACCTTGAAAGACAGGAACTGTATCATTAAAAGTAGCACGTTTCAAAACGAAATCTTTGATGAAGTTTTGCCAACTATCATTGACAAGGAGGAGTAAGATGGCAAAATCTAAGAACAACCAGACAGTAAGAAAATACCCTGATTGCAACCAGAATTGGTAAAATTACCAAGGTCTATGGAAAGCAACAAATATAAAGCATTTCAGGTACTAAAAGGAATTACATACTCTCAGAGAGGAAGAAGAGAAAAGGTGACAGGGAGAGTGGCACCAGACCAAGGACATCTCTAGGCAGATGTGATTCTGAAAGATTGCATTAGACAGACCTTCACCCCTCATAGCCTCTTGCTTCCAAAATAAACTGCCATAAAAAGTCCAGGTCTAGGCTAAATCCGTCCAGCCACAGATTCTGCTTCCCTCTCTAAAACTTCCCATATGGAACGAAGCTATTGATAAGGGTAAAAATACCTCATGGCCAGAAAAAGGAGAAATTAAAATTTCACAGTTGAGTATCGTAACCATAACCACTAACACACCATGTTCAAACATAGATAACAGAAGTCTCAATAAGGGAATTTTAGCTTACAGAGGAAAACCCAAAGTGCCCACAAGGCAAACCAATTATAATCCCTGCAGAGCAGGGAACATGGTCATAGTGCATCAGCACAACTCAAACAAAGTAACTCATAATAGAAAAAAAAAGCACTGGGATAGAAACCCAGACCCAGCACGAAACCTGTACGAGTGTACATAATGTTACAAAATAACACATGTCACAGATTACTGCAAATTTAACCTGTCACTGACAGAACAACTGAACAAAAGATTAACTGCAGCAAGCAGGAATACCTCACCAGGTATCACCCTAGAAAGGGAAGTTTTAAAGGAAAAGCCAATGGGCATCACCTTATGAATGGCTCAAACTGGAACAGAATTTTTCCCCATATAAAACATTACAAGAAAACCAGGAAAGAGTCGGCAGGATTAAGACTCTGCTGCACCCCGACTATCTCTAAATCATCACAAAGCAGAGTCAGCGTGCGCACCAAAACAACATGCGCCATCAAAAGGCATATCGCAGAAAGTGCCTGAACTGCATCTGAAAATCGTGAAGTGCTCAACCAGACAACGAAGGAGTGCTACTGAAGAAGCTACTGCCCAACCCACAGAATCAGTAGTGTTCATACCACAATGAATAATCGGTTTAGCCGCCTGCTGGATGTCCTGTATCAATGGGACAAGAACGTTCTGTGTCTCCTCCAGAAGGGAGGTTAGCAGGTGCTCTTCCGAGTCCCATAATGCATGGGAGAAGTGTCCAAGGACACAAGAGGTACTGAGAGAACACAGCGCTGCACTAGTGGAGGCGAAAATATGCCAGTCACAGGTATCTAATTTACTAACCTCCCTTTTCTGTGGGCTCAGTAGGGAACGTACCAATATTTTAGCCGGCCAAGGCAGCCTGCACCACAAAACTATGAGGAGTCGGATGCCTATAGAGACATGTTGGATCTCCAGGGGCTTGCCTGTGTCTGTGAGAAGATCCACAGTGGCCCCAGTTACACGCTTAACTCAGGACCCCAACAGAATATCATAAAGAGCCTCACTAAAAGGAAGTACCAGCTCTACCAACTGGTTCGGAAATAAGACTCTAAGTAATGGACCTGTTGTTAATTCCAAAGAGGGAAGCAATACCTCCAGAACGGTAGAAACCTGTCTGAGTATATCTGCTAAAGAAGAGACCACTTTTGTACCCAAACTAGGAGGTGACTGAAGGCCTGAGAAGACTCCAAACCACCAGCTTCCCCAACCAAATAAGACTCTATAGGAAGTTGAATTGTATTAGAAACGTGCTTAAAAAAAACTCTCCATCTCCCCTATCAGCTTCTTCTGGAGGAAAAGCAGGAGGGGCAGTCAGATCCACTGACGCAGCATCCAACGCCAAAAAGGAGACACTGAAGAGGCGACTTCTCAGTGTCGGAGTGGAAAGAAGGTGGAGTGTCAAGCACCACTGACATTGAAGTCATTATGTCGAACCTTGATGCCACTGTCAAAGTCGGAGGACCAGACCTGACGACGAAGGTTGTAACCCCCGAAGGGCTGTGCATCGGCATCGAACCAGATTTTGAATCTGGTAACCGGACTGACGGTGAAGATGAACCTGCCAGCGTGGACACAGTCACTGTGTTGTGCAGCTCCTTGGGGCCAGAGGGCACTCAAATGGGAAGATGAAGACTCAAAGTAACTATGTAGAGAGTTTTAATATTCTCTCATCTGGTTGAGTCTTGCCCCGGCTCTAGGGTATGTTGGGAGGCGTGGGGTAGACTTATGCACTGAGTCTTCCACCGAAGACCTGTGGCAGTCCTCATGTGACCGAGTTAGTTCAACGCTGTGACTTTGATTGCCTGCGTAGAGGTTCACCTTTCAACATCAAAGGAGAGTGACGTCCACGGGAACGGCTCTTAGATCAGTCCCGCAGTCAGTCCTTGGTGCACGAAGAGCACAGAGGCCGATGGGACGTCTTTGAAGACTGCAACAGCAAGACGTTTCATACCATGTTCCTTCAGCACCTCTGATTGAAGCGGTTTACATGAGTCGCACTTCTCAGAGTCATGATGCTCTCCTGCTCTCCTAAGCACCGCATACAAATACAATGGGTGTCCGTGGCTGACATTTGTCGTCCACAGGGTTTAAAGCCCAAGGACTCATATGGACTCAATTGACGCAACATCCAGAGGATGACATCGTTATGGAGTCTTCAATGCCCACTAATGACGCATAGAAATAATGCTGTACAAAAATTCCTGAATGCAGTCTGGCACCTGCGTAGAACTCGAAGGTAAAGAATCTGTAACTAGATGTCTTAATCAGACAAATATTTTAATCTGTTTTTGAAACAGTTTTAAACAAATTTAAATTTTTTTTTAATGCAATGGCTTATGATACCACATGGTGGAGTATCTTAATTATTTTTACAAAAGTCTTCTTTCCATCATGGTAATGCGTTTTGAAACCAATCGTACAACCAGAACGTAAATGTTTTGTTGATCACTGTGAAAGTTTTTTTTATCAAAACTAAACAAAAGGAGTTTGGCAGTTGCTGGAACTTCCTTTGACACTTTAAAAAGGTATTACTTTTATTTAGGTGATAAAGCAGGCAACCTTCTTGCCTGGCTTGACAGAAGAGACCTGGCTAGCCGCCTGGTTCCAGAGCTCGTAGATGATCAGGGGGAATCAAAACAGATCCGCAGGCGATTGCAAATTAGTTCGCCGACCATTACCACAGAGTGTACCACTCAAGAACTGATTTGCCAGAAATGTACTCGAAGGCATTGCTCATGGACATACAGCTTCCTGCCCACCCGGCCGAAGAACGGGAATCTTTAGACGGCGCTTTTACGAACGACGAGTTCGCACAAGTGATAAGAAACCTTCAATCCGGTAAGGCGCAAGATCCAAATGGTTTACCTATCAAACTCTACAAGCTAATGCCAGATTCCATTGCTCCACACCTGCGAGCTATATTCAAGGAGAATAGGGAGAGGGGGATACTTCCCTATGATCAACGAGTAGCCACCCTAGTGACCATCTACAAGGAGGTGAAGCGAAGGGACAGTTGCCCATCGTATAGACCTATCTCTGCTAAATGCAGAACCCAAGATCTTGGCCAAACTGTTGGCGACCCGACTAACCCCAGTTCTTAGTAAGTTAATACACCCTGACCAGTCGGGGCTTTATGCCTCATAGAAACACAGCCCTAAACTTACGGCGGCTTCATGGAGTGATGGGCAGGATCAACACGATCCAAGAAGCGGAGGCGGTGTCGTCTCTGGATGCCACAATGGCATTTGACACCATCGAATGGGCTTATATCTTTGCGGTCCTGAAAAAGCTAGGTTTCGGTCCCGAATTCATTGGGTGGGTGCGGCTATTGTATAGTGAGCCCTTGGCTCAAGTAGTGGTCAACAACAAAAAGTCAGAAGTGTTTGAGTTGAGCCGTGGGACACGTCAGGGATGTCCGTTGTCCCCACTACTATTTGCTCTTTCCCTCGAGCCACTTGCGGCATGGAGCCGACGGGATCTAACAAACCTGGGCCTCAAGTGGGTACACACTTGGGAGGACCGTGTCTCTCTGTATGCGTATCTTACCTCCCCAAAAGCCTTGTTTCTTAACGGCATTAACATTTTTACAAACTTCGGGAAGAACTCAGGGTACAGGATCAACTGGGCCAAATTTGTCATCTATGTTCTCAGCGGTGAGCCCCCAATCCCCCTAAAGAACTGTCCAATTCAGGTGGCCCGAGACTGCTTCAGATACCTGGGTGTTTTTATTTCGGCTGATCCAAAGACAAGGCATGCACAGAATCTGCCCCCCCCTCTCCAGCGCTTGAAACAGGACGCTGCACATTGGAGGGCACTCCCGCTCTCCCTACTGGGACAAGCAGCGCTTTTTAAAATAATGGCTTTAGCCCAATTTCTGTATGCCTTGCAGAACCACCCGGACCCTGTCCCAGCTCGTTATTCTAAAGAAATTGAAAGCCTCCAAAGAGCTGCTCTGGGAAGGCAGGCCACACATAGCTTTACAAAAACTAGTGCTATCATGGTATGATGGGGGGGGGGGGGGGGGGGGGGGGGGGGAAATCGCTCTCCCTGACATAAGAAAATATTACTGGGCTGCTCATCGAGCAGCAATTAACCATTGCATGTATAGGTGCGAGAAGGACCCCGGGTTTAGGATGGACAAATGGCTACTTCCGGGGGGTAACTTTAATAGAGCCATCTACTCCTTTACTACAAAGATTCCACGCACTGGACCTACCCAACACACAGTACGTCTAGAAAGCGGCGGACAGAAGTTTGGGGTGGGACCGGCAGCTTACAGAAGCAACACCATTGTGGGATGCCAAGCAATTGGGAACTCTGCGAATCTAAAAAGGGTTTGGAAACTGGAATTTGATAGGGATCTCAAGGATTAGGGACCTTTGGCAGAAGGGGGCAGTGATGTCCTTTGCCACCCTGCAGAAAGAGTATGAATTAGCCGATTCTGAATATTTCCGATATTTGCAGGTGCGACATGCACTACTGTCCAACTTGTTTAAAAGGGAATCTCCTCCGGAATCGTCTCAGTTGGAAGACAGATTGTTGGATGCCCACATACCCACAAAAGCGATCTCCCTCACGTACAAAAACTCATCAACACCACCTCTGATCCACTTGTCCAGACCAGGGGGTGGTGGGAGAGAGACGGGTTAGAACTTGATTAAGAATGGCAGGAGAAGTTGTCTTCCCCGAAAGAAGTGGCAATCTCTTCCAGACTCTGCCTGGTTCAATTGAAGATCCTGCACAGGGTTTATGTGTTGGGGACTAGGCTCGTTAGCATGGGAAAACGTCTGATGGGATGTGCAGCAGGCAATGCGGCCAAGAGGGTAATTTCCTACACATAATACAGGAATATGTTACTATCCAGAATTACTGGAGGGGGATACACGAATGTATAAATGAGGTGCTTAAGGTGAGGCTCCAACCTGAAGCCAAACGGTGTCTATTAAACGTCTGGGAGCCTACTGATGTGAACAACAGGGGGAAAACTTGGATCACACTGGGCCGGATGGTGGCTAAGAGGAAAATTGCCCGTCTGTGGGGGATCTGGAGTGTCGCCTACTTTAGCTTCATGTAAGGCAGACATGGACTGGGGCATGCTTAGGGAAGAAAATGTGTATGTAGCGTGGGGGTGTCCCAAAAAATGCTCTGCAATTTGGGACAAAGGGAATGTATATATAGGGAATATTTGTGTCCTGCCCGCCGTACCATCTCTGGAGGAGCCTCTTACACACAGAGTCCCTACATCCCTGACCTGTCGTTTTGATTTGCCATAGCAGTACTGTCTACTTATGTTTGGGATAATATCGGTTATGTAACAAGAAATGCCGTTCTCTGTGTTCAATAAAAAGAAAGGTATTTAGTTGATAATATAATATCCCAGGACAGCAGTTTAAGGAAGGGTTTTAGCAGCTCCAAAATATTTTCCAACACATATGTGCTTGCTTACACTATCAAATACACATCTAACTAAAAAATATTATATCCTTCTAGTAGGCAAGGGGAAAAACTGACATATGTCAATGAATAGAGACAGTCCAAAAAAGACCAAGTGACTGTGTAATACTCATCGTTCTGCCTTTTGGCACACCGTTAAAGGGGTAAGCATGAAATCAGAGTGACAGCAGGACTTACACTAGAGCTTACAATTAAACAGGTCTGAAAATATGCAACACAGTTACACCATTTTTAAACGTTTTGTTAACAATGCTCTTTTTTTGAATGATGGTAGTACAGTTTTTCTAGATATATATGTGTATACCCTTTTCTTAGCATTGCATTCCAAAACATCTGCTCAGATGGGTAGACCCATTTGGAATCAGAAAATGCTCTTGGAATTGAGGACTCTTCCCTGACAACAGAGAGAGGAAAAGGCTGATCAGGAGCTGGCTTCTGATTTGGTGGTGGCATCTATAAGAAAAAGAAAAGATGTAAGTTACAGAATAGTCAAGCAAAATGTAACCCTCCCCACCGTGTTGGCAGCCATTCAGATTATGGTATAACAAATATCACATTCTCCATTACTAACTTCCTTTTAATTGAAAGGCAAGACCCCCCCCCCCTATTTTTCACCCATCTTCAAACACATTTATGAGTTTTAACAAACACAGTTAGGATATGCAGACACTTTATGTAATAGAGAAAAGAGAAACCAAAGGTGGGGGATGGACGGAGCGTTGACAATACAAACACTCACCCCGTTGTATTGTCAACGCTCCGTCCATCACCACCTTTGGTTTTTCCTTTTACTTTATGTAATAGAACAGCTATATAACAATATTAGCACATACAAATTAAGAATTCTAGAATGCTCAGGTGTTAAGAGGATATGAGAACCTGAGCAAAAAGAGAAAAAAAAAAAAAGTTATCCACAGTTGGACCAAGGCGACATGATCCAGCCACTTTTTGAAGATTATACTGACTGCAATGTTTTCTCTTTAAAAAGCATTCTCCACTTTCTAGAGCTACTTTGGACATGCCTGGGCTAAATGTTTTGTGAACTATACCCAGTAAGCAAAAGGCACTAGAGAGGGACAAGTACTATGACAATAATGGCCTTCCTTCCCACACTCACTTCAGAAAATCCCTTAAAACATGGCTTTTTTCGTTAGCTTTCATCTAAGCTCTCCGGTTTAGTATCAGATAGCCTTCCCACCCCAGCGCCAAGATACCGTAGATGAACGTGCGCTTGACAAAAATAATATTTTTAATTTCATTTCATTGGCAAAAATGTGTATTTTATTTTTTGCAAATACTAAGCATTACCATGTTACTAGGGTCAATGTCATCTTTCTTTGTAGATGAGGCACTAGGACATTCAACGTATTCATATGCTCTTTCTTGATGCGGGGGCATAACAGGGCAGCCTACATTTTCAGCATCTGTCCCTGGAGAAGCTTGTCTGTGCATTGGGCAGCCTGAATTAAGAAATGCAAACAGTCATTGAATTGCTTCCGCGCATTTAGAATTCAGACATTATCTGGATACAAATCAAGACCAACCCTAGTAATGCTTCAGATATTTACTAACATTTTATTTTCAGTGCAAGTCACATTTGTGAGGTGGGGCATTAATGCTGAGATTTCACAGGTGTCTAAAAATTGTTTAAGAGTGGTTGCTAGGTTCCCAGCTACTAAGAGTGTTTGGCTGCAAAAAGCATTTTATGAATGTGCAACAAGATCCAACAAAGTAGTGACAAATAAAAAACAACATGACCTTTATGTAAAGATCTTTACTTTTAACTGTCTGCTGTGTAGGTAGGTGTAGAAGCTATAGTAGGCTTATAAAGTTGTTTTTAATAATTGCTCACACTTCCGCTTCAGCAGTCCCTCTGTTTGGGCCTGGGTGCAATAAGTGTAATGCGATGGAAAGCATGGACCGGTATGAAAGAAGTTGATGAGCAGTCTGTGTTTTTGGCATTGGTGAGATGGTTGATGTCAATGGCATGAGCTTTGCCTGACCTAGCATTAGTCTTCCAAAACAGCTAAAGTGAGTTCTTGCAGTTTTACTATGCAAAGAAGTTGTTTCACCATTTATCTGCTTTTCTCCGAATACAACCTATGATGAGAAGATATTTAGATGAAGCAGGAAAAAAACATCATAACGGAGTCAATCTGGGGCAGACATCTTGGAGGTCTCAGTATGCTTACAATGTGGTTGCAGCCAGTTTCAGGACTTGTCCTGCACATCTCTTCAATTAGGCATACTGGAGATCTTTTGCCTGTTCTGGCATGGCCAATACTGTGAATTTTGCCCTACGGAGGCCTTTCTAGACCACATAACAGCAAAAACGGGTTCACCACTCACTGAACCTATAACAACTTAATACTAATAACTAAGTCACTTTCCTAAACTCACAAAAACTTTGAGCATCTTGTAACTGGCAATCCCCGTTTTTCACAAAAAGTTTCTAAAAATTCATGAGAACATTCAGTCTATCATGAGAGCACAATTAAATATAATCAGACCTCCTTCGAATCCCGGAACCATGACTAGCCCCCTTGTGGTCCAAGTGTCATTCTCATAAGACCAGGGCCCTAAGGATGCTGGTTCAAAGAAACTGCTTAGTGAAAATCTTTCCATCAGGTTGGTGAAGAACTTTCACAGTCTGGTCCACTATTCTGGTGCTAATTCTTAGGGAACATGCAAGTTATACCAGACAACCAGAGCAGATCGTAGGAAAAAAGGTATTTAAGGCAGAAATGGAGTCCTGCTACATTGTTGCATTCAGAAAATGTGATAATTGGTTGTATTAGAACATTAAATATAATGGGGTTGCCCTGTCTCTCAGAACCCGGGAATACAATTTATGAACTACAGATAGTTCTGTATGGTGCCATTATTCTTGTGCAAGTTGTTGAAAATTCAACATCAGTACAGAAGGGTCAATACCTTTCAAAAAGGGGATTGTCCTAGTATTAAAAGACTCAGCATTTTCAATCCTGGAAACCAAAAAAAAACACTGGTGTGCCAACTTGTTTTGCAAAAATTAATCAAAAACTTTAAATCCACAAAAACGACACACAAGGCAAATTCTAGTTTGGTATATTCATTGTCATATAACAAACATTACAAATAATATAACAATTTTCTTTTACTCTTGTTTTTTCAATATGCTGCTCATAACATGCATCAAATAAAATGAATCAAGAGACACATAAATGCTGAGAATGAAAAAAATCCCACTGTACCTACGCACAATACATGAAACAATGAAAACATATAATTTCTAATGACCAAAAATGAAGGTTTCAAATATCCTTTATCTCAGTTTTCTGTTTTAGGATAACTGACACAGGACATTCATTTAACAATGCCATTGACGTTTCGACCCTATGGTTCTATGTTACTAACTACACATCACAGCGGGTCCTCCTCAGGGCTAAATTAATAAACAAAATGGGAGACAGCCTGCAAGAGATGAAATTCAAACAAGGAACACACAATCCGTTTGTCTCCCAAAAGATCAACATCAATGTATGTATACTTCCATCATCGACGCCAGCCCGGGGTTCACTCAAACTTATTTCACAATTCCTTTCAATTTGCTCCCTTCGTGAACACTATGTGTTTACTTTTAGTAGATTTCAAGGTGCAGCTTCAAGCTTACCCTTATTCCAATGTCATCAGTGACTGCAGGATATGTTTACCTTGATTTTTTTAACATTAGACATAATATATTGTCATTGTTTCTTGTACTGTGTGTATGTACACTGTTTTTATTTACATTCTCACCATGTATGTGTCTTCTGATTCATTGTATGTGATGTATATTTTATGGGCAGAATGTTGAAAAACAAAAAAGTAAAAGAAAATTGCTTTATTATATGTAATGTTTGCTATATGACAGTGAATATACCAAACTTAAAATTGTCTTGTGTGTCGTATAATTGTGTTTTTTTCAATACATTCAAAAGGTATAATTTTGTGACTCTTTGGTATGGATGTTGAATGTTCAACAACTTTCAAAATCCATGTACAAGAATTGTGGCACCCAAAAGAACTCTGTAGGTTATACACTGGTCATAGTAATCATACTCTAAGCCAAGAAAGGAAAAAAAAAAAGTGGGGGGAGGGAGGAGATATAAACCATTACCCAATGCTAGAAGGTAGGGGGTTGCTCTGACTGTTAACCTGCCATTTATGCGTCCTGTAAATGTAGGTTACCTCACCCTACTTTGAGGCACAATGTCAGTGGTCACAGCAACAACAGCAACTGTTGGGGGGAGAACATGGCGGCAGACGGCTGAGCTGCCGTGGTGCTCCGTGAAAACGGACTCCTGTTTGAGCTTTCACTCACGGACCCGACCCGCTGGAAATTTGAGCCATGAGCAGCAGAGCATTGGAGAACGCTGAGCGGCATTAGAAAACTGAGATTTCGACTTGATTTCAGAGTCTTTTTACCATTTCCATCCATGCCTATGTCGGGGAGCTGCGGCCGGATCTCAGCAGCGGTGGCGTTTTTTGGTGTTTCTGCCATCTCGGCTGTTGATCCTGGAAGCAGAGCGGAGGCGGAGCAGAGGCGGATCACAACGGAGTGGAGTAGGAGATGAGCAGCCGAGGTGCAAGGTTTTCCCGCTGGTTTTGCGGCAGTGGTCCTTAGCCGCCCTGGAGCTGAGGAGGGGTAGACGAGCACGGAATCTGGTGCGTGTGTCAAGCGGTGTATCAACGAGGCACTGTGGGGGGTCAGTCCCCTCTGAGACAGTGACGGATGGGGAAGTGGAAGGTGGCCCCGAAAACGGTAAGGAGAGCATCGCTGAAGTGGGTAGTTTAGAGTTAAAATCAACTCTCCGCCAGGCTAAAAATAGTTCAAAAGAGCAAAGCACGAGGCATAGCTCGCGAAAAAAGGGAAAGTCAAAGAACACCCCCTCAACCAGTGTTAAAGCAAGGGCAAAAGCAAACAGTATCAACGTCGTTGCTGAAGGAGGCTCTAAAATACCGCCATCCTTGCGCTCCTATTTCAAAGTTCTACCACAAGTGCTACACCTCCCTAAATATCAGGATATGGCGGCACTTAAAGACAGGGTATGTGTAGACAACATAGACGATTTGGCTCCAACCACAGCTCCAGTCATGGCTACTAAACCCGTTCTTAGTCTGGCCCCAACCTCAGCGTTGGACCTGGGTAATCCCTTAGCCCTCAATGGCGAGGAGGTAGCATCTACATTGTGTACTGTAGTTGTTCCGGTGGACACCATAGTCCCCCCTGGGCCGGAGGCGGTCCCCCCAATAACATACAACCTTTTATTGGGACAAGACAAAGAAAGGCAGTCTGAGTAGTCCCTGTAGTTTGAGGGGGGGTACATGCCTGGAAGACGACACACAGGTAGAGTTGGAGTTGGAGCATCCTGCGAGTGGGGTGTTGGCCTCTGGGACTTTGGTTGATTGTAACGAAGGGTGCAATGAGGGGTCTATATCTGGAGGAAGGGAGCAAGGACCACCGGCGCATGAAGGTGAAGGAGAGGAGCATTCGTCCCACGACGATCCACCTGTCTCAGCTAGCTCGAGGACCCCCCAGCCAACATTTCCGCTGCAGCATTAATGACAATGTTTTCCACTCTCTCCCAGGATATAAGGAGGGGGTTTGAGGAGTTGTCAGCAAATCAGGCCGAGATAAGGAGCTATTACGAATCCTTATATACTAAACTTGACGGCCTAACATCAAGAACTGGGGTACTGGAGGAAAATATGGCGGCGTTCTCACTTCACGTAGACAAGGTGAAAGATGACATTGTTAAGTTGAAGCGAGAGGATCAGACCCTGTCGGATAGGATGGGTGTGTTAGAGAACAACGCTAGACGCGGTAACATTTGCATCCTTAATATGCTCGAAGGGTCAGAGGGCACTGAGATCAAACTGTTTATTACTCAACTTTTGAAAGACTCATTAAGTCTCGATTGCTCACTGGAGGAGCTGGCCACAGACATCCAAAGGGTACATAGAGACCCCTTTAGACGCAATCCACCAAGACCCAAACCCCGTAAAATGTTGGTCAATTTTCATACATACGCTCTTAAAGAGCAAATTCTTAACTTAGCCCTGAAACAGAAATCCTTATCAGGGAAAGGATTCTCTTTTTCTATAAGATCTGATTTGGCCAGGGTCACACTTGAAAGGCAGTGGGAGCTTGGAAGGCGTTTAGATGCCTTCAGGAAGGTGGGGGCAACGGCCCAATTGACATTCCCCGCTGCACTAAAAGTGATGTACAACAATAAAATGTTCAACATAAGGACAGTGCAGGCAGCGGACGAGCTCCTGTTGGAGCTGGGAAATAAGGCCTCTTCGGTATAGGGGAAATTAGTGCCTTTGGAATTCTGTAGTTACGTAGAGTTATGACCGCTTCGAAACATGATATCAGGAAACGAAGAAGAGGCTAGATAAGAGAACAAAATATAAAATACACTTACTCAAAATTAAAAACACGCCAAAAAAAATAATCAAAACATAAAAATCAACTAAAAACTAATCATTAAAAATTAATCAAAAAAATTTAGCAATTAGCACTTAGCTGCACACTTAGTCGCACATTATACGATCATAGGTGGGCATTTTGTAGGTCACAAGGGGTTTTGTTACGGGTCGGGTCCGGGTGGGCCAATAGGAGTCCGTAGTGGGGTGCCATCTACTGGATTTCATCCGGTTAGATACATCAAGGGTTCTCCATGGGTGGGGGGGGGAGGGCGAGTAGGGAGAGGGGGGCGGGGGCGAGAATAAAAACAAAAAAATTCCTCATCTGTCACTTCAGCAGGTTTTTTATTATAATGTTTACTTAGTGCTCTATGACGGGCAGTTGAGTTCACCTTTGGTAGGACAGTGTGACGGTATTCCTTCTTATCAGCGTTTTTGCTTTATTCTGTGGCTGGTCCTTTTTTTTCCTTTGCCTAGAATGTGACGATGGCTAATTTAAGAATATTTTCATGGAATATTAATGGCCTGCGCACTAAACCCAGGGCCAGAAAATTGTTCCAGTATCTTCGAGACATAGATGCACAGGTCATTTTAATCCAGGAAACTCATCTACCTCAGTCTGAAATAGAGGCAATGGTAAAGAAGAATAGGTGGATTGACTTCGCAGTCTCCTCCTCCCAATCCACTAATACTAGGGGTGTCTCTTTGATCGTTATAAAACTAAAAGCAAGATTGATAACTGCTATGGTAGACCCAGGTGGCAGATGGGTTATAGCCTTAGTAAATATATTAGGGGTCCATTTCCCATTTGTAGGTTATTACGGCCCGAATCAAGACGACCCCTCGGTATTAGAAATGATTTTCTTTCACCTTTTGTCTTTTCCCGATCCCGTCATATTTGCGGGAGATTTCAATATAGTACTCGACCCAGCCCTAGACAAGTCACATAATAATCGTTCCCGTGCCCCTTCAAAATCTAGGTCTTTTCTACTTAATGCTATGAAGCAGTTTGGGTACATGGACATCTGGAGACATAGGTCAGGGACGCAGCAGGGAGTCTCATTTAGGAACTACAAGTACCATCATCAATCTCGGATAGATTTTGTTCTGATCAGTCACAGTCTGGTGGAAGGAGTAAGGAATATTCAATATCTTCCCATCCATTTATCCGCCCATGCGGCAGTAATACTGGAGCTCTCAGTGGCTCTTAAAGTTTCACCTAGGACCTGGACATTCGATCGTTCCTTGCTCTCTCATACTGATGATGTTCTGGCTCTCAAAACTGAAGTCCAACACTTTCTTAGAGAAAATGTTGGGTCAGCCGATAATGGTATGGTCTGGGACTCCCTAAAAGCATTTTTACGAGGCCTTATTACATCTAAGGTATCTTATAGAAGTTAGGAGTACAGAGAGGCCGTGGCCTCTATAGCGGCTGATATAGTTAGAACTCAGAGCGTAATTGATACCAACTTGTCTTCCCCGGCAGACCTTTTGGCACACCTCAATAATAAGTTACTCTCTTTAAAGGCCCAATTAAGCCCAGTTTTAAATCAGCGGGTTCAAGAAAGATGGGATGCCAGTAAGATCGCTCACTTTGAATACAGTGAAGGCGCAGGGAAGTTATTGGCGTGGAAAGCCAAAATGGATCGAGTACGTAACAACATAGACTTGAATAAGATCAATGATGTTCCAAAGTCCTCAGATTTGGACATAAGACAGGCTTTTAGAGAGTTCTTCCAGGACATATATCAGGAGGATAAAACGGTCGACCCTGGTTTTATCAGGGATTGGCTGAATCAAATCACCCTCCCGGCTCTATCAAGAGAACAGAGTGAGGTCCTGGATAGTAAAATCTCAGAGGGGGAAGTCAGAAAGGCCATCCAAACTGCTAAAAAGGGAAAGGCGGCTGGGCCCGACGGTTTACCAGCCGAAATCTACAGAGCACTAGAGCAAGAATTAATTTCCTTTTTGACTGTCCTATTTAATCAAATTTTATTGGATGGTATTAGCCCGCCGGCATCCTGGGATAGTGCATCTATAACCTTGATACTAAAACCCGGAAAACCCCCTACGTCATGCGGTTCATATAGACCCATATCGATATAAATGTGGACTATAAAATCTTTACCACAATACTTGCTAAGAGATTAGCATTGGTGGCCCCTGAAATTCTTCATTCCGACCAGAAGGGTTTCGTGAAGGGACGTCATTTATATGAATTAACTTATGATTTAGTGGGGGCGATCGATATGGCCTTATTGGAATCCCTTCCCCTGGCGGTCCTTACGTTGGACGCAACCAAGGCCTTTGACAGGGTGAACTGGGTTTACCTGTCGGAGGCCTTGGCCAAGTTCAATGTGGGTGAGAGAATGAGGCGGGCAATTGATCTTATATATCAGAATCCCAGCGCACGTATCCTGGTAAACGGTGCCTTAACTGAGCCATTGAACATCTCGAGGGGTACAAGGCAGGGCTGCCCTCTCTCCCCGCTTCTGTTCGATCTTTACATCGAACCATTTGCCCAGAGTTTAAGAGATAATAAGAACATCTTACCATTCACGTATAAGGGGTGGGAGAGAAAGGTGGCCTTATACGCCGATGACATCTTAGTGTATACATCGGAGGTACAAACTGCACTCCCAGCAGTCCTTAAAGCAGCCTCGGAGTTTGGTGAAATCTCCGGGTATGAGATTAATGCTTCAAAGACGGAGATGATGATATGGAATATAGATCAGATTCCAACAAATATTTTAATATCCCTCGGTAATAAGATGAAGTATCTAGGGGTTAACATCGTCAAGGATATTAACTAGATCGCCAAGATAAATTTTGATGCTGTGGCTAAGGAGTGCCGTAAATTGTTACAGTCATGGGCACATCTTCCTTTATCTTTTTTAGGTAGGTTCAATTTAATTAAGATGTCCGTTTTACCTAAGGTTTCTTTTCTTTTTAACACAATCCCGTTATACTTTGATCCTACATTAATTAATAAATTGCAGTCTGACATTAATTCTTTCATTTGGAATAAGCGTCTTGCGAGGATATCTTGGAAGAAGCTTAGGAGGCGTAGAGACAAGGGGGGAATCGCAGCCCCGGATTTTCAGACCTATGCATGGGCATTCCAACTGTCCCATGCCAGAATGCTCTTAAAAAACCCATCTGAGTATGGGGTGGGGTCCCTGTACTCCCCCCTCCTTACAGGAGAAGGTGTTAGCCAATCAGGGTTCTTGTTCAAATTTGGAGACCCAAAGTTTAAAAAAAAAATTAAGCTGAAGATTCTGCAGGGAATGGCTAAAATGTGGGCCCAGTTAACCAAAGGCATTAAAATAGGGTATTACAGCAGTCGGACGCCCCTTTGGGATCTCCCAGAAAGCCCAGATTGGTTTAATGACTGTCTTGCGGCCCCGATCAAGGATGCTGGGCTGGCTGTATGGGGCGATTTATTTTTGGAGGGTGAATTATTTTCATGGGAATACCTGAGAAACATCATTGGCCTTAACTTTGCTAGGTTTAAGTACATACAAATATCTAGTTGGTCCCATGCACATACCTCCAGGCCAATCCGTGGAAACAAACTCCCCCTAGGTGGGCATAGCCAGTTAATATCCCTTTTGGTTGATAAATCTTCTGCCAAAAAAGAAATCTAAACATGGTACAAACAGAGGAAAGAGATGGTGTCTTTTCACTTCCTGACGAGCTTTGGTCTTCCTCTATGGTAGACAGTAACTTGCAAGAGCTTTGGATTTCATCTTGTGGAATGTTGTGGGATGTTGTGAAACCATCTTGGCTCCGAAGAAATCACATTTTCTCCATGCATAGAGCCTACTATTCCCCTCTAAGGCTTTCAAAGTTCTCTCCGGAGAGCGTGGTGGCATGCCCTAAGTGTGGCTTGGCGGCCGCCTCTGACTGCCATATGTTTTTTGAGTGTCCCACTCTGACCACATTCTGAGAAGCTGTAAGTAAAACTCTGTCATCGTCCCTGAACTTGAACATCGTCATTGATCTTCCACTTGTCATCTTTGGTATCTTGGATGGTGCTCAGAGTCTGGAGAGGAAGCTAGTTTTCTATTCTATCTTGCTGGCCAGAAGGGAGATATGTAGGAGATGGAAAGACTCTCTGCCCCCCACAATTGAAGATTGGTTTACCTCTACATTGGCAGTCTCCAAGCTAGATCTGGGTAGGGCTGGCAATTCGAATAAAAGAGCGTTCTGGCAATTATTGGTCTGGGCACATTGAGTATCCGGGATTTGTTTTTTTCCCCCGGGTCCTATGATTACGCCACTAAAACTCAATCCGGGGCGTGACACGATTGTGGCAAGTTTCTCCACCTTTCACTGGTTTTTGTTTGATGTTTACAATTGGTTGAAGTTGGAAGAGCTGAGGGCAGAGCATCGTTGGACAAGTTAAGCCCTGCCAGACATTAACAATCTGAGACAGCACTCCGCTTGTACACCATTGGATTTTATCATAAAAACAAAACCAAGGTGGCAAATGAGGACAAAAACAAAAACAACAAAAAAACAGCAACTGTTTCTGGTTTGGACTATAAAACCTAACATTTGAGGTGTGAAAAACATTTTATTTCCCATATCAATTGGATTTGAAATGGAGCAGCACTGTTCAGCCACTTTGGATTACACAGAGTGTCTCCTCTCCTTCGGGGTCTTCAATAGCTCACTTTGGCACCTTTTTTTGTTTCTAAAGAGTGCATAGTGCCCTCCAATCTCTGCATGAAATTTCATCAAAATAAGAACAAAATAAACTAACCCCGCTAGCGCACAAGGATGGGAGATACTTCTCAACCTATACAACCACCTTGTTGACCAATTTCCATAGCTTTAAGCACATTCGACTGAAGGGTGTAATCGCAAATCTTTTGAAAAGTTCATAATCACCATAGAGGAACACAAGATCATGATTTTTAAACAAACATGAAAACAGCTTATCAATTGAAACAAGGATGTCAACATAAATGACGGTTCACTAGGTTAATAGCTGATTTAATATTTATATAATAAAAAATGTACAGAGATACCTTCCATTCTCTTTTGCTGCATCGGACATCCTGAAGATGCAGGTGCTTGCTGAGGCTCCGCTGCAACATTGGATGGTTGCTCCTGAGCCGGTAGAGTTGATGTTGATGCCCCCATGGCTCCTTAAAAGAAATTCTGAAAAGAAACTGGTTTCAGAACTAAAGTTCCAAAAATGTATACTTATTTTTTAAATCTCATGATTTCTAGATGAGATAATCAAACTATGCAAGCGGAAGAAGAGGGCACACACATTAAGCTTGTTTTTCTGTAAAATATACATATACAATACATGACCCAGTGAGTGTATGGTTCCCAGATCTGACAAACTACAGTGTGCCATAGGTCTTGAGTTTGAACCACAGCAAGGTAGACTCAGTTAGTAAAATGAGTACAATAAACTGGGTAATTAGAACATTTGTCATTTGCAGCACTTGGAAACATTAGAGGTGCTAACAAAACTAAGTAAATCATCTGGCAGCATAAAAAGATGCTAGCCCATTGAGTTACATCTTCAAGGCTGTAGGAGCAGACGGACAGGAGTGTTAATGATATGAAATCAATAAAGACTCAATAAGCAAACAAACGTGTGTGCCCAAAAATTATATAAAGTCAATGAAGTTGTTGACCTTCTTAAAAGGGTAACTACATTTGTATGGTTAAGAGTTAACTTTTTGTATTTTCTCTGAAGAACATTTACCATAGACTTACAGAAAAGTTATCTTATGCCTCACCTCATTTGCTTTCTAGACTTACAAGAAGAAGTCTCACAAGGTGGGTCACAGTCACAGCGATCATGTAAAATAATAAGCTGAGTAACAATATTTTTTTAAGTGAATCCTTCCTAGATTGCCAAGTCTAACAAACAAAAAAAAAGAGTTCTGAGTGCACTGGGGACGATAGTGGTGGTGATACTGCTTAGTAAATGTAAAGGAGATTTTTGGTATAAATCATAAGTGTTTGTGTTCCTCCTCCTCCTGTTTTTGTCTATTAGAAATGTTGTCAAGAGCCCGTTACAAACTGCTGGGAACCACTATTTTGTGTAGAAAATAGATCCATGAAAGTTGGATAAGTGGCCAAAATGACATTGGCACCATTATACAAAACATGTCAACCTTATTTTCAGAACAGTGTTGCGACAGGTAGTATTTTCAAATATATGAAGTGAAGCAGAGGTTCTCAAACCTTTTAGAACCACGACTTATGTTTTAGATTGACAAACCTTCGCGACCCACCTACCTTTAATGGAAATGGGTGTTTGTTTGCAATGTTTGTTGTGATTTGCAGAAATGACATCCTACAGCCTTTCTTTCAGGCTCACTTTACTCCGACAAGATTATCATATCATTCACTTTAAAAACTCTTTTCACTTTGCAGTCGGAGAAAGAAAAAGTAACCACCAATCCCACTTAAAGGAATTAGCAGCAAGATGACAGCATGACATAAGAGAAACACAGATCTTAAAGGCATCTTTATTTATTGCTCGGACTTTCCAGGCTCGCCAAAAATCAGCTTGCAACCCGTCCCACAGTTTGCTAAACAATGCAGTAGAGTGTAGACGGTGAATTACAGACCTCAAAATATCTGCTTGCCCACTCAATGTGGAGATGTTTTAATTAAGTCACATACCTGCACGGACCCCTGCATGGAGCCTCTATGCCAAGTGATACCAAAAGAGGGTTCTAGCTTGTTGCAAAACAGCACTTCACACAGAGACTCATAAACACCCACAATTGCGAGATTTTTAGCTATTGGCATTGTAAATGACAATGTCTTATTTTTGCTTTTCTTTTTAAAACATAAATAAAATGCATCATCATTTACAATGCCAATAGCTCAAAGTTTTGATCATTTCTTCAATCTCCGTCAGAAACACAGAACAACCTCGACCCTCAATGTATCTGCCCCTCAAGGTAAACAAAGGAGGCTGTAGCCTTAGCGCTGCGTCTTGTTTTGGTGCAGAATTTGTAATTTAATATGCATGAGTTGGAGAGGAAACAGCTGCAGCTCGTTGAATTATCAGCAGACAGATGCCCCTACAACGTTTACATTTGGAAGCAGCTTGTAAACTGCGTCAGTTATATTCACTGCGCAGTTGCCGCGAGGTTGCTTACATAAACCATTAAGAAGACAATGTCTTCAGTGAATGTCTGCTTATTTATAATCACCACTGCAATTCAATAGACTTTAGCATTGGCTCGTTGGATGCACAGAGCTGCGTGCTTTCTGCGAGGTCAACAAAATGTAATTTCAGCTTCAGAAGTAAAGTATCGGTCTGGGACAAAGCACCAATGGTAAACACGCAATATGGCTACAATTAGGACGGTCGGTATGCCTCGTGAAAAACACCTCACGAATGGCGCACAGACTAATGAAGAAGGCTGCACGGCCGAATGAAACGCAGTCCGAGCCGGGGGGAAGCGAGCTCCGTGTGCCGCCGCTGCTGAAAGCTGAGCTTGCAAAACTTTGCTAGAGCGTTCCTCTGCCTCCTCCTCTCCCTCGCACTCTCTGTCTCCGTCAGAAACCAGCCCATACATGCACGGCTCCAGTGACCTGCAAGAGCAAACAAGGCAGCCTTTAAAAACAAGCTGTCGCTACGCCTTAAGGGGGGGGCAAAAAGTGGACAGGGCGATAACCAGGAGGGACTAAAAAGCCCCAGTCACAATCAAAAGACACCGTTTACCATAACCAATGACGCAAAATGAGGCACACCAATGGAAATAACGGGCGGAGCCAAAACTTAACTTCTCAAAGTATATTGATTCCAAGAAGCCATCGCGGAGCGAGCAACGCTTGCACGCTGCAACGCCAGGCGAGACCTAAAAAGCAAAACTACATGTCCCAAAACGCAGAGAACGGCTGGCTAAAATTCTGTACGGGCTAAGAGTGTTGCACAGCACTCGGTTGTAGACAATGCGGCGTACTATTTCTGGACCGCAGCACAGGGCTAGAATAGGGTTCTTGTCTAATACAGACCAGAGTTTGCAAGTCTGGAATAGTACTGCGGTTCATGAGAACCCACAGTTTTTCGATAGCTGCATCTTTTCTGAGCAGGGATGAGTCTAAAGTAGCACCAGAGCTGACAGGTCTGTGTAAAGTACAGGTCCGGTATGGGGGAGACTAACCTAACTTTAAATACATTTATTGTATAGTTATTTAAAACCATTACAATATTATTACCATCATAAAAGCCATGCATCATAATACAGTGTTTAAACTATCAAGATAAAATAGAATTCCATAAAACATTAAAACTAATTGGAGTTTCTAGTGATATAATTATCTGTAGATTTTTAAACGGTCAACGCTAGTGAAAATAGTCAACAACTCGACAATAACAGAGGATTATTCAGGCAAATGTCAATAACAATACGAACAGTAGTCAGACATTCCTAGTAAGTAGTATTTTAGTAAATAGCTAAGTTCATTCAGTAGAGAAGGGCAGAGACACAGAATATTAACCACGTCTTCTGTCCAGCAGCCAAAATGCCAGAAGTGACCAGACATCAGTATAACAAGCATTGACATAGACAATAGGTCTCGCCTTTGGGACTTATTCGCTTTGTCAATGTTTTTGCCATGCTGGCACAGAATCCCCGATGCGGATGCTTCTTTTCTTTGTACTTACAGATTAATGTTTGACCAATAACTAAAACTGGAATAAAATGCAGAGTATTATTATTATTATTTTTTTTTTTAAAGAGGATGAAGGGAAAGCAACAAGGAGTCTGGGCAGGAAGAAACACGGTCACAGTTGGGGGAAGCAGAGAGACAGGAAAAACGCAAAGTGGAGCACGGAGAGGGGAGCAAACTGGAAAAAAGAGTAACGTGTAAGGTGGGAGAATACAACAGGGGAGCACACGAGGCAGAGAGCAACACGAAGGGGACAGAGAGATGCACAAAGGCAGAAATGTTTATTTGCCTGATGACGTAGAGTATGTGCAAATGTTCATTTAGTAAGGTATTCTCTTCTAAGCACTCTGCGTGCCAAAGATCACACAGAGTGCCAGCTGGGGCTCATCACATGAGCAGATTACAACTCAGAAGGAGGGCATCTGAGGGGGTGGTGCTGAGAACCTTTCTGATCTCTGCGGTTGTCGGCCTGCACACAAGTATTTTTAAAGTGACCAAGCGAACACTACAAAGTAATGCAAGTAGCCCAATATCACACGGTGAGTACAACAGGAGGCTGCAGGATTACAACGTTTATTACAGTTGATCCAATCAACTACATCACTTCCTCCTAAAACCCTGCACACTCCTTTTATCAACCCCAGACAGGAAGGATAAAAGTATGAGGGGACGCGCTATTCCGACAAGTGTCCTGCAGCTTTCACATACATGCTAGCAGAAGGGTGTTAGTGAACTGGGCCCCGTTAATGGCCGGTAACTGGGCCTCACAGGGGCGCGTTAGCAAGCAACTCCATCAAGAGGTCCTGCTCAAGTGAGGGGGGCAGCTGGGACTGGCCAGGAATGCCTCAAGGGGATAGTGGCAGGGGCTTCGAGGTAGGGGGCGCTCACTGCACCCCAACAACGTCTTCTTTTCATAAACTGAAGTGCAGGGTTGAGATGTTCTCTGCCTGTATGGGAGCCCTGGTCAGTCTTGCTAAAACACGCAAGAAACAATCCTATCACATGCAATGTCCACAAACACCATAATACACCTCTGCTCAATAACAATTTTATTTTTTTTAAAAAGCAAATTGCAAGTATTCCTGTGAATCTATGATACCCAACGCATATACACACAAACACACAGAAAGACCAGACCGTGGTATAAAAGGCCTACATGCATTTCCCATTCGGAGCACCGGATGGGGGCGTGTGCTATGCCGCGGTATAAAGAGCTTCTCTA
The DNA here is from genome assembly GCF_964261635.1 of Lissotriton helveticus. NCBI lineage: Eukaryota > Metazoa > Chordata > Amphibia > Caudata > Salamandridae > Lissotriton > Lissotriton helveticus. The sequence goes on along the minus strand of NC_136057.1, from coordinate 1,842,605,831 downwards.
AGCGGCTTGGAGGCTGGAGACAGTAACTGTTCTCAGTGTACTACCAGGGGCAGTGAACTGTGATAAATACCTCGCATAGCACCCCACACGTGCTCTTCACGTATTGAAGGTAACAGTTACATGGAGTTGTTTTTCTTCCTTAAAGCCAACAAAGCGCGCTACAAGCTTGTGCTTGGCTGCGGGCTGGCCAGCTGCTGATATTCATTGTTGTTGGAGCCCATAAGCTTTCCCGTGCACCGAATCAGCAATTTCCAGGCCACTAATGATTCAGAGCCTTCAATAAATAAAGCACACTTTTCTGCACTGAAGATATTTTCTACAGAATCAAAACAATGACAGCATGAATAAGCGCTGCAAAATGAACCATACAACAATATCAACTGGCTACAGAAGATTTGAAGACCATGGTAATTAAATAAAAAACAAGCGGGCCACTAAAGTGAATGCGACCGCGCTGTGTTTAAATAGTAACCTGGTCCACGATGCGACGAGGAATGCAGCTGCCAAGCTGCCAGCCTGCGCGCCGCTGCTCGCTCCAGAGAGCAAAACGCCATGGAAGTGAACCTTTAGAAAGGAGGTGGGACATGCACCCACCTTTGGCCATTTGCGTGGTTTCATTATTATTATTACACACAAAGGCCAATCGAATGTGTGGGAGTTACCAGACCCACACGGAGAAGTTTCGGGGAAGTTTGGAGTGCTCACAAGAAGCCTCCAATAGAGCAGCGCATGCGCGCTGCGCTAGGCTCGACCTAAAAAAACACCACCCTCATCGGCATCAGCCTACTGTAGGCATCTCTATTTAGTAGCTTGGGAGCTAAAGGTACTCACCTTACTAAATAAGAACCTTTTTCTTGATTGCACATATGTATTATGCCAAAATGAAATATTAAAGACAAAAACGTGTATAATTTTCAGAACTCATGAGCTGATGTTTGGAGAAAAATTACTGGATTTCCAAAATATATAAAAAGCTGATTTAAGAGTGATAAATCATGAGAGGCGACATATTACTATTATCAAACTTTCGTGCCAGGGACATTGCAACTCAGGCTGTTTTGTATTACCTATATGAAGGCATTCTAAACTAAAAAATAGTTTTTTTTACATTACAGGGGTTCAGAGTGAAAGTCTTGTGCATTCATAATCCTATAGTTTACTACGGTATACTTGGCTTGATTGACATTGCATAGTGAGGCCATGTCTACAGCATCGGAAAAGGTCAGACGTCAGCTGCTCGTGTTTAAAACCAAATAGTTTGAAACACAAGAGCAAGATTCAATCACGTCTTGTCTTTACTCACTTTCTTTAGTCAGTCACCTCAAGGACAAGGTAAGGAGGCAACTGTCTGAACACTGTCTAGGAAGAAGGGAGGCATATCTGGCTCTATGGCAATATTATACAAAACTTGCCATTTGCAGTTAAAGCTTACTTAATCAAAGCAAATTCTTATCTTAACCAACATCCTAACTTAAAGGAATGAAGATACCTAAATAAGGAGCACAAGGCTAGGTCCAACCAGTTGAAAATTTACCTGGAAAGCCTTCGAGCAGATAGGTTAGAGACATGAGATACTTTGCTTGAATAACTTTCAATATAATGTCAGATGAATGACTTAGCAGCAAAGAATATATTCTGCAGGCGTTGATAGAGCAGAGGTTGTGTGTTTCAGCTTTTCATGGTGGTACTTTGAGCTACCTCCTGAATTCAGCGATAGTATGTCCTGATTTCAGCATACCCAGTAATATCTATAGGATGACTATTTCGATTCGATTTTTCCCAAAAGGATTAAGTGACTATTGGCAAAAATCAATTATTTTGGTTTAACTCAACTGAGTACAACTTTTGTATCACATTTTAATTTATCTAAAACTGACATCACGTCGCCCTCCGTAGACCAACTGTGGTGATCTAAAGTAGAACAATATCACCGTATCACAGAAATGGGAATAACACGTGGTGTAATTTTGGTGGAAAATATATTTATGACATTAAGATAGCTGATCAGGCAGAGGTCTATAGCACGCAGGGGGTGACAGGTTTGTTGGGGATACAAACGCAAAACAAAAACAGCCTGCCTCACAAGGATAAATAACGTAGGAGTATCTTACTAAATATCTAAAGTGCCAATGATTCGCAATAGAGCCCTGTGATTTAAAGAAAAGGATTATATAATTCAGAGTCATATCAAATTGTGATTTCAATGTATTCAAAATACTCTTTACTTACGTAAACATGCAGAAAGATAAATAAAACAAATTTTGGGAGCGTCCCTTGGGATCACTGAAGTATACATGCAAGACAATAAGCGAATAGGCAATACTTCTACAAAATAGACATTAACAATCACCCTGAAAACCTCCCTATTCACACCCCAAATACATTTATGCTATCAGTGAGACTCATACATCGCATTCAAACCTCCTTCGTACCCCATCACATCAACATACAACAAAGCGTAATAAAAATAAAAAAATAACAAGGACCAACATCAAAATCCCATTTCGCATTCAGTTGCATACAGCTATACAGTTTGTATAAGAGAAATAACATTTGTAAACAAGCATTGGCATAGCCAATAGGTCTCGCCTTTGGGACCTTATAAGTGTTTATTTATACAGCACAATATCCTTAGTGCAACAACATCAACTGTTGTATAGCTAAACACATAAGGTTCCAAAGGCGAGACCTATTGGCAATGCCAGTGCTTGTGTATCAGGACGCCCTACATAGTTGATAAAATGGGCACATTCCCAAGGTCGCCAGGGGTCACCATAGTAGCAGTGCACATTTAACATCAGTGTGTGACCCTAGCAGACATGTCCAGTTAGTATAAAGATAATACCCACTTGTCACGGGGACCAGAATAAACACTACAGCCGACTTTAAAAAATTAAAATCTGGACGAGAAAAAACACATGGCTACATTCCACACAGCAAAACAGAGGTTATTTATTTTGCCCTACCAAATATTCGTAATGTTGTTGGATCAGTTGTTAATCCAGTATTTTGCAATTTTTAAGAAACATTTGCAACAAGCACTAGCAAAGACAACGGGAGTAGGTTGCAGGCTTTTTAGCATGCCAATGCTTATTCTGTTTGGGACTGTTTTTTGTCCGAAAGCAAGCGTTTTCTGAAAACAACCATTGTTGTTACTGCACAAGTATTCCCTGGCATTGAAGGTGACGGTCTATTGCACGGATGTGCACACTGTGCAAGACAGATCCCGTCATTCACACTAAGTAAGCGAATGGCTTCAGTGGGCGGATCCTGTACCCCATGCTGCACGCGGTGGTTGGCGGGAGGAAAATGTGAGTGACACTACAGCAGGCCAAGGGATGGCGAAGGCCGATTAAAAGCACTTGGAAGTATGACTATATATATATGTAAATATGTGTGTGTATATATATATATATATATATATATATATATATACACACACACACACACACACACACACACACACATACAAAAAAGGAAAATGTTGTTGCGGCTAACGCCAGAACTAAACATTTACGAAAAGCAAAGAATGATGGTGGGAGGTTGGCAGCTGATCTGCCCCACAGAGATCATATGTCTGATGCTCGAAAACTGCATTGCTGTTTGCTGCAAGAATCAGTCAAAGGCCTGTGTCTGATATGCAGTTGTATCTCTGGCACATCCCCAAGCACTTAAAAAAGAAATTAATTCTGACGCTCGTAAGAGGGCATCCTTCACCCTACAGCACATCCCCACAAACATATTCCGACCGTGGCCTGGAATGGCCACTGTGAAGCATTTAGAAGGCCACCTCCAGACTACAGAAAGCACTATGAAGTAATATTATTAGTGGCGCTACGTAAATGCAGAATACCAAATAAAATTTGCCTTTAGTGGGGCGAGAGAACGCTTTGCTCTATCTCGGCATGATTGACTTGTTGTTTCAGCAAAATCTCTTAAGGAGGTCAGCACCTCCCTTAACCCTGCACGAGAGTTAGACCTTGCAACCAACTTCCCTCAAATAGATCAGGTTTCACTTTCATGAAATGCATGATTTTATAGAGAAACTCACTTATTTAAATCCACATATCTAGTTTAACGTACTGTGTGTCACACAGAGATGCTTAACAAATGTTTTTCATTCAGGGGAGAGAAGTCACGTGGTCTGCTGGATGACTTCTGCTCCCTAGGGGAAGCGCATTCACCCCACAAGCCTTCCAGGCTGCTGGCCACAACATTTGTTTATTTTTATGTTTAGGCGTAGCCCTTGCCACCCATTTACACTGTGATATTATGGTCATTAGTAAAAGCAGGGCAGCTTGTAATGATAGGCAGTCACCTCTACTGCCCCTCCTGAGGGGGACAGGAACCATCGACCGGAAGCGGCGCAGTATTTCTTCAGCAGGTCTGAAGCAGTGTGCACACATAATGGCACAAAATATGTGCCTCGCCTAAAATGTTTTGAGATGGCCCGTTCCATAAGTAGGAATAACCAGTGTGTACAATAATAATTGTATCATATGCTAATGTATGTACATCTGAAGCAAAAGTTAAAAATAAAGTGTAAAAATTCACACTTTCTAGAGTCTTAAAAGGCAATGCGCCACTTGAGTCTGGAGAGTACTGGGCTGAAAAGTAGCCAGAACAAATGTCAAATAAATTCATAATGGAGGCCTGCGAAGGTTAAGGCAATCTGCTGGGCTACAGGCACAAACAAGCCCGGGAGTGGTGCGTGCGTGGTCTGCTCTTTTTTGAAGCATATACTCGTGCTCATAGCATGCCCCTGCTCGCTCTCGCAAGGTGGATACCGCCACAAGCACGAGTGTGTGCTTCCCAAAAGAGCAGAGCGACAGCTAAAGGTCCGCCTATGCAGCACGCATATGCAACGCATGCACGCTGCGTAGGCGAGACCTTAAAATGCTATTGGTGGCTGAGATCACCTAGAATTAAATAAGGGCGGTGAAAATAGACAACATTCAACATCACAGATAATTCTAATGTTATATTTTAAACACAATCATTTAATTTCAATATGATAACAATCAATGTTACAGGTCCTTGTATTCAACAGAAGGTACGTGGATTTTTGTGAGGACCAAGGGAAAGTCACATCTTTTTCTGGGCATCAAGGGAATTAAAAGCCAACCAATGTGGGGAGGAGAGCAATATCATATCCCAGAGCGAAGGTAGATCCTAAAGTTTGTAACTGAATAAATAACTGTACTAGAAACAAGGCCAGACATATGGCGCGGATGGGTCCAAAGGAAAAGAGAGGGACTACTTAGTTGGCCCACGTCCACGCCGATCCATGGGAGGGCCAGCTGATTATTCAAAAAGAGGCCGCGATACACTTTAACATGCAATGGTGAAGGGCAGAGCTTTAAGTGGGATGAAAAACAGGGGGGGGGGGAGGGGAGGGAAATTAAATGAAAACCAGTGCTTTAAATGGGCCGGTACTGAGTACCGGCACTTCTGAATTTTCAGGTCCTCAGTACGGGCACTTCTCATTAGCCAAGGGAGAGTACTGGTACCCTAATAAACGGGACAGCAGGCTCTGGTTATGACTCCCCTATTGCAGAGGGTAGATGCAGCTCAGCTTTACAGGAGTTATAAGCGCGTCAAGCCTTTCCCTGCTGGAGATTGCAGCAGCGCACATGTGAATGCCTGAGACCGCAGGGGTCTAAGAGGGCTTGCTTTGCTTCACGCTGCGACTATTCAGCTGAAAGTGCTTCAGCCTCACCCCCGCCCCTCTCAATCAGGTGTGTAAATGGGTTAAGAAAGAGACAGTCAGTAATCCAGTTGTATTTAAGATATTGATGGCACTGACTGTACTGAAGCGAGTGTGTAACGGAGTCCCCCTTGCGCGCCCCGACATAGGGCGCGACCTGATCAAATATGACCCCCCCCTCTTCTCTTCACAGCCCACGCAGTATTCCGAGTGGACCGGACACGACTCCTACAGCTGTGATGAGGAAGACGCCTGGCCCTTTAACCAGTCCGGAGGTGCAGCAGAGGAGGGGCCCAGCAGTTGGATAAAGGAGGAGAACGCCCTACACCAGGGGTGTCTATACACCGGAGGAGCGGTCAGAGTGGAGCAGAGCGGAGTGGCGGGAAGCAGCGAGGAGGAGCAGAGCAGAGAAGGACGGGAGAACAGAGAAGAAGAGAAGAGGAGAGGAGGACGCGACGACAGCGAGAGTGAGCGGCACGGCTGTTTCAGGTGGATCAGCGAGACCAGTCTCACGGACGGAGAAGAGAAGACGAGTCGGGATCAGAACTGGGAGCTGAACGCTGAGAGCAGCCCGGACCGCACATTGCCAAAGAGAGGAGCCGCCGAGAAAGCCGAGGAAGAAAAGGGAACGCCTGGAGGCCAACACCACGAGCCGCCCAGCCGTACGCCAGGAGGGGTACGGCTCACAGAGGTGCGTAACCGCTTCCTGGGGTGGTTCACAAAAAGAGCCAGACGGCTAACCGAAAGGGGGGGAGAAGCCTGAGGGACGGCTCCTGGGTACAATTCACGAGCACCTGCCCTCCTCATTTACTTAACCTCACGTACCCGCCGGGGTTCACTGCACTGTGTGTTGTCCCTCACTACCCCTTCCCTGTGTTGCCACTTTAGTACCTGTTGCTCCGCACTGATACCTGCCTCTCTTTTCCTTTCCCCTATCGGTGTCGGCGTGGGTGGACAGCACGGAGCCTCCAGAGCCCCCTAGAAGGCGGAGCCCGGTCAGGAGAAAAGAAGGAGTAATCAGGAAAACCCGCAAAGAGAGAAGCAGATCGCCGCGACGAGCCGCAGTTCGCAAGACCTGTACTGATGCTCTGTATGATCAATTAAAAACTAGTATCACAAAAACACGTCTCCTGCCCTTACCTGGTCCCGCGGTTACAGAGTGGCAGCCCAACAAAATCCTCTGCCTTCGCCAAAGCCGGTTTACTTTGCATCTTTTTGTTCAGGACAGGACGCAGTGCTTAATTTGTGCCGGTGTTTAGCACCAGCACTTATTTTCTAGGGCCGGCACTATAGCTATCTTTTACGCAGACAGCTGTGGTGCAGATAATTTTTCAAAGGGGAATGAATGCATGCAGCAGGGCTGCTGTATTTTTCGCATATCATCTTCGAGCTGCTTTCACTTTTACCCACTTCATCATAAGGCCTGCACCCTGCATGAGCCTCTAATTGGATAATTATTGGTAGGGACTGGCTCCTGACTCTTCTGGGGCGAGGCAAGCTTGGAAACGCAGGCCTAGGACGATGATGGAACGTGACGAGCAAATAAAAATATGCGTACATTACACTAGCCTGTTTGCTCAGCTTAGCGTCTCGTAATAAAATATTTCACCGAGGCCTACGACGGTTGCTCCCCAGCTGAGCCAGCAGTAGGGCGGAGCCCACAGTTCTTCGCACCCCTTAGACATTGCCTGTGTCATGAGTGCTTCAGAAATGTAAGTGGTGGGTGAGGGTAGGTGGACAAATACATGTCACTGTGCCTTCTTTTTTTTCCAATTAGGAATAATACCTTCATTTTGGATCTCGTTTCCCTCGCCCAGTCATGTGCAGTGGTGACCAGACATTGCATGCGTCTCTCCTCCTGGGACAGCCTCTTGGGCTCATTGTTGCCAGAGCTGAGCTGGATGGGACTGCTATGATCGACTTCACTATGAATCTGCCAGTGAATGCCTCTTCCTGCCTCCTCCTAGACTGGGCCTTGGTGAACATGTTCGGTTACACAGAAAGGGAGAAGCCTTTCAATAACTAACTAATGTCAGCTTAGCTGCGGTAACACATATGTGCTTGCTTTCTCATGACCGAGGGCTGCTTACTTTAAAATATCAAGTAAGGCCGGGAGAGCCAAAGTCGAGGCCAACACTACCATCACGAATACTATTTCCAGTGCATCATTTGAGTTTGTGATTGCAGGTGGTGGCCAGCAGCACTTATTTTCTGGGACCAGAAGGCACGGGAGAGAAAGGTAAAAAAAAAAAGGGTAAAGATGCAAGAAGGCAACAACTGGAAAATAGAGACAACAGGAAAAAGTAAGAGTGAAAAGTACCTGCAAAACAGAGATAAAGAGGGAGAGAGTGTCTGGTGGTAGATGAAACAAATGTCAACATCGCTGGTAATGAGGTTCTGAAATAAAACTTTGAGCCCCAGCACTTATTTTTTTACAAATTAAGTACTGAAGCTGCTCCTCTTTGTGAGCCCCTCCAACACTAATCACTGTATTTACAAGATACCAGTGACTGACCCGAGTACTGGCTCTGTGGGTGTGAAGGTAGCCCTGCTCATGGGGCAATGAATAGCAGGGAACGCTGCAGCACTCTAGGAATGAGCTACATGACAACTGGCAGTGTCTTTGGTTGGGGATAAAGATGAGGTGAACATAGCAGGAAATAGGTGGCATGAAGGTAAAGAAGTGAGGTGCCAGGTGAAGTTAGGATGGCCACTTATTTTCTGATAAAAAAATACCAGATATTTGTTGAGTTCTGTATTCATGAATCGTCTTACAAATAGAATTTCTTTTAAACACACATTTCTGTATAGTCATAACTCTGGTACATTTCTTATAATTCACACACCCACACACTGACACACATACAGACACCCACACACACTGACACACATACACACTGACACATGCACACACACACACACTTAGGAGATGAGTACAGCATGGAGGGGAGAACAGGAGACAAGCAGCGAAAAAAACAGTGAGGAAATTGAAGACTTGTGGCGAGAGTAAGAAAAAAGGCAGGAGGAAGAGGAGCAGAACTAGAGAGATAAGCTTAGAGGCTGAGTAAAGATGAGAGGTGAATGGAGATGACATGCCTATGTAAAGGCATGGAACCAGGAAGAGCCTGTGGAATTGTTTTAAATGGGCTGGTACTCACAGGTACTGTGTACCAGCATTACTTGTTATTTTTATTCCTGTTAGTACCGGCACTTCTCTCCTGCTGAGGAGAGTACCAATACTCGTGAAAGGTAGGCTCACTGGCTATGTATCATTATATGTTGCTCTTAGCCCCGCCCACTTGCCACACCTCTAGTTCATTTTAATGAGTACCTGCACTTATTTTTTGCCATTTAAAGCACTGAGCGCGACTAAACCCAAAGGCATCAAGGCGCTTAAGATGGTAAACTGTTTCTCAAAGGGGCTTCTCAAAGGGGCGTGGCCAATGTAATTAAGGGCTTGGCTTAAAACACATATGTTAAAAATCTGTGCTTAGCATAGTGTACCGCCCGACTGGTATTTTACTGCTTCTGTCCTTGCATCCAGATATATAACACAACAAGTAACGTTTCAACTTCAACAAGCCAGGACTATTAGCTTTGTCAGTGGTTGTTAGCTTCATAAATGAATAAGCAACAACTTTGCCTTTTTTATACATAACATTGAATATGCTTCTGTTCTGAAATTATGAGACTGTGAAAGAACTATAACGAGTCTCTTTGACTTTAGGTCAAAGGCAGAGAAGGGTGGTACTGCTGCAAAGTTAAGATTTATTGGTCACCCTGAGGGTGAGGGCATATATGTAGAGTCGGATAAGGACCCGTCTCAGCACCTGCTTTTAATAACTGCTCAGCAAAGGCAGGACCCGGCCCATTTAAAGCCCTGGTGAAGGGATTGCTCAGGATTTTAAACATTCAGAATAACCAACAATGGCTTCAAGCAGTCCAACAGGGAGTCAACGAAAAAGAAAAGACAAAGTCCAAATGCGTCCAGCGTCGGTCCAAAGCAGGTGCGAATGATCATCTTGCTAGAGGCCGCAAGTCCTAAACGGGAGCACGTTATGGAAGGGCTTTGTCCAGAAGTCAGAGACGGACCAACTGGCACAGGTCCGTAATCATTCAAGGTTAGGGCACTGGTTTGGGACGGACCTAGGGACGACCGAAAGGAAGCTGCTCTGTGGCTGAGCTGGACCTGAAGGCAATGAATGGTCTGGGACGGTGCAGTGGTGGACGGAGAGCAATGGTTTGAGGACTGGCACGGGTCTAGGATAATGCAGAGGTGGATCTAAGGGCACTGGTCTGAGGACAGGCGTGGGGACACTAGTTCGGGGATAGGATGGACTAAATGGCACTGGTCGGGACACGAACGATGACAAGCAGGAGTTTCCCAGCCAGGGCACATGACAGCAGAGTAGTACCATTGCAGATAATGGTACCATGTGCCACAGCACCACTGTTTATTTATATCCGAGATTCAATGAGCCGACGAATACTTACCCCAGAATGAGAAACCAAAGGAAACAAAGGTTGCGGAGAAGCGGTTTAAAGCGATTACAAGGAATCCATCCTGCTCAGCATGACCTCCACAAGAAAGCAAAAAAAATGAAATTAGATGCCGCTAGTCTGACATAGCCATAGACAACGAAAGGAGACTACGAACACATCTTAAATCACAGAATCGGACATAGAAGAAAGACTACAAAGCGAGCAAGCAGTGTAGCAATCCTAATTAAGCCTTTGAAACCGTGTTATGTAAATTCATACCCCGATCTCCCTTGTAAAACTAGAGGGAATGCCACAATTTAAAGACGAAATACACATGTCAAATGATCTGGGGGAAATTTCGACAAGGAGTCATCCAATACCAAAAACGAATATCCGACAAGCAATTAAAGCAAACATATCCACCTATTAGTAGCTCATGTTTCTCTTTCCCCGTCCCGTGTCACCAGGTTCCAACATTTTTTAAAGTAATAACGTTTTGGAACGGTCGCGCCGACTTCCGGGTGCAAGAATAGTCCTTCAGGCGTCACTAAAAAACAACGGAACCCCACATCACGTGACCTTTACGTCAGGTCATTCATGTTGAAGCATTTTCTTCTTAACGCCTAGCTGATGTTTTGTAACCTCCAACGAAAGCGTACGCAGGCTGCGGGGGAAAGTGGCAGATAAGTAGAAAGAGTGGCCAGTACGGACTTCTAATTGGCTATCCTGCTCCAACAAGCATTGGCAAATCCCAATAGTTTTTTTTGTTTATTATTCCTGCAAACATGCGTGTCTAAAAAAGGAAAAAAATATAAAACATGTTCCTGTCTAGGCATGGTGACCATGTGCTTGCAATACAAATGTTGTATTTGGGGAAAGAAACATTTTAATAGAACAGAACAGGTGCTTCCTACCAGGCAGATGTACTTGGAACAGTTCTAGAAACTCAATTTAAGTTTAAGGCACATCAAAGGTGATTTTCACTGGCACAAAGAAAATGTACTATTGTTTTTTAAATTTATTTATTTATGTATTTGTATTTATTTAATGCGATTTTATATAGCGCGAACATTACCAGAAGCTGTCAGAGCGCTTTACAAAAGAACCAGTTGCGTTACATAAGGGCTTTGGATTAAATGAGTTACATAAGAGATACAAACAGAGAAAAATTGCAAATGTACAAGTTGTAAAGTCACTCAAGGAGAAGATATAAACAGAAAAAAAATTGCAAATGTACAAGTTGTAAAGTCACTCAAGGAAGAGATACAAACGGAAAAACCCTAAAATCACACAGGAATGGTAGTAAGTACAAAGGTCTACTACATATACTAGTGGTTAGAGTTCTATATATACAAATATTAAATTCACTACGATTACATTTAACAGCGATTAGACTTGGACAATTTTATATTACCTATTTACATATATTACCTACTGGCGGTCGCTAGTAGGTAGTTATAGTTAGGACCTACTTTTCATAGGAAATCCACAACATTCTATTTGGAATAACTTTGGCGCTGGTGGACGAATCTCCGCGAATTTCTCCAAGAAAATGGCCTGCTCCGTTCCGCTCCTTCCCTTAAAGTTTGGGGTGATTCGTCAAGTGGGGGCCGAGTAAAAAGGGGGGTCCCAAAACATGTTTTTCCCATGCAATTTTCCATAGGGACCTTTTTGCAGGGCTACAGCCCGAATGGCAAAACGGAATTACACCAAATTTGGCAGAGAGGTACAGTTCAGTTCGCAGATTGTGCTTTTTGTTAAATGGTGTAAATCCGTTCAGTAGTTCCAGAGAAAATCAAAATTAAAATCATAGTGATATCTAGAGACAAAGTACGGCACGCGTACGGAAATCCGTACATTTACGAGCATGAGCTGCATGCTGATTGGATGTCAACTGTCTGTCAACACTCCAAACCAGGAAGTGTTGGCAGCCATCTTGTGCCTCGGTAGCGCCGAGTCACAAGAAAACTGTAAAGAAAAATGAAAAATAAGGAAAGGGGGCAGTATAGAAACATGTTGAACCTCTAGGCCTGCTCAGGGGGTCCCACATGGATCTTTTGGCCCAAATGTATTTATTTTTTTTTAAATAAAAAAACGCAGTGTAGCGTATGTACTCGTATGTGGTGGAAAAGGGAAAAAAACCTAGAAGTCCGTTTTATTCTTATTTAGCTCCCGGGGGGGGCCAAATCCCGGGGGGAATTTTTTCTATAATGGGGGGCTTTTAAGGTGCCCCGGGGAACGCCACCCCGGGGTTTTATTTTGAAGTATGCGGGGGGGGCTCATGGCCCCCCCCCCAGCCCCGGGGACCACCACCTCTCGGGGCTTTTTAATATTGGGAGGGGGTCGCGCGGCCTCCCTCCTGCAGCTCTTGATGGCCCTGGGCTCCTACCCCTCCCAGGGCCGGCTCCTGAAGTGTCCCGGGGTGCCTACCCCCGGGACACTGCTGTTTGCTATGGTAGGGCGGGAGCGTCGCGGCTTCCACTTTAGCACAGCAAACCGCTTTCCTATTTGAAAGAGAGAGGAAGTTAATATGCTGTCTTTTTTAAGTGGGAAAGCAGATTGCTTTTTGTTAGAGAGAGGAGCATATAAACTGCTCTCTCTGACAAAGCAATGCTGGCTCTCGAACGACACGGGGAGTTGTCTGGGACCGTGGGGGTATTGGGGTTCCCCACATGGTCCCAAATGTTATTTTTTGAGTCCCGGGGAATAGGGTCCCTTTGCAGCTCCTTAAACATTCGTGTGGCGACGTGCACTAGTTTACCAGAGCGTGCGCCCAGTGCATTCTGGGAACGTATGCGGCCATGGGAGTTGCCGCAAGTCTAGCAATGGGCAAGTAGCGTTCCCGGCGCTCGGGACATGAAATCCTCACATTCTTAACACAGTGTCCGGTTGTGTTTTTAGTTTTCTATTTTTTTGTGTTTTGTCAACAAGTTTTTTTTAAAACCAAAAAAATGGAACTGGAACTCAAAAAGTAGGAACAAAAGAACGAAGAAAAAAAACTAATGTCGAGGACAGCGATGCTCCTGCTTCCTGCGTTTTATCAAGTCAATAGACTGTTCCCCATAATACAAAAGTTTATTGCAATAAATGCATGGAATTTTAACTTTAGAAAAATCAGGATCAATTTGTGGGTGTGGACTGCTTGCTGAAAATGCTGGTGCAGCAGTTGATGTGCTTGGTGCAGCAGCAGGTGGGTTGTACTGCAACCTCCGTGTTGCAGCTCGAGCAAATTTGTTGGGGTGCAAGTTCTCCACGTGTCGCTCCATATTTGCTGTGCCAAAGGAGTATTTTTTAGATGGATCACCCCTTGAAAGAGCTGTTTGGCACCTTTTACAGGTTACTTTTGGAGCATTAACCTTTTTTTGCCCTTCTGGAAAAGTAAAAAACTGCCAAATTAGAGCTTCTTTCCTCTTCTTTGGAGGTTCTTCAGAAATGAAATATTCCTCTGAAGAATGTTTGGAAGATGAGTCCATTGCTGTTATTATGGTAATCTTCCTTCTATTTGACAAGATTCTCAGAAGAGATGCTTCTTCTTAGAAAGTCAAAGCAGAATGATTAAAATGGAACGGAACTTTCAACAGTTGGAATAGGAAGTGTTATGAATCAATCAAATCTCTTCTTTTAAAGTCACATGGCTTTGCGTATGCTTACGCTGTGCTTACGGTGCTCTTACGATGCGATATACGATTGTTCAAAGTTTAAAAAAACTATTTTCATAACTACCCTATACAATGTATTCTGTTAGTATGTTCATTAAATACATAAATATATGTTTTTAAACAATTAAAAACATTCGCGTCTTTTGCGTACGGGGTGCCGTACATGACGTCACACGGAAGCTTTGATGGGACGCGTAACGTGAAAGCGTATTTGTAGCGTATGTTGAGAATGATTAGCAGTACAAACTATGGTGCGATCACTCTCTCACTGTCAAATCAGAGCACAGGGCGCGCTATGAGAATGGTTACAAGTGGTCACTCATTGGAGATCGGATTCAGCTGTGTGGCTTATCCACGGTATTATAACGTTACCTTTTAGCCTGTTTAAGTTTGAGGTTTGCATGAAATACTATGCTATAGGCAGATATGGATCTTTAAGCAGCGCTTATTTCCATGAAGCTTGGTTATTACCATTTACATATAGGTGCCTGAGGGAGGGAAAAGAAGTTTATCTGAATGGCGAGGATTGCACAATAGCACCAGATCACTCCTTAATTTGTAGACACATACAATTGCATGGCCCTTGTAATCAAGATGCGCCTAATTTGGCCTGAGTTTTGAAAGGCACTCCGACACCTGCTATCACAACAACGTTCAGTTTACTGGCAAACGGGAGTTATTTACTTTGAAATAATGCAGATTGTTGTGCGATGTTAGCAGGCATCGCTTACATGATTACGGTAACTGAGCGTGTGGTTTGCTATAAAAAAGTTGTGTTTACTCCTCTGCATGGGAAGCTGGATGTTTCCATCTGGCCGACGATTCCGACCTTGAAAGCAGAGTCAACTAAAAGAGCCATATGAGAACGCTATTGTCTCAAAAAGAGGTTGCTCTTACATCTGCTAGAGAAACACTTGTCCTTCATGTAGCAAATACCCGCACAGAAGTGCATGCTTTATTAAATACAGACGTGCCCCTGCATTTTGGGGATTTAATTCAGACTATCTTTAATGTGTCCTCGACTACGGGGTTACCTTACTTTTTTTAAGGTATAAGCAGTGGCCTTGTGACTTCTTTTCAAACTATATTTGGTGTCTTCTCAGCATTTTGTTAATCGATTTTTTCCAGCATCTTTAGTGGATTCCCCTTAATACTCGCATTAGTTACAGATGTGCTTCTATTAATTTGTTTACTTAAATATGGATGCACATCCTGCAGCACACGACAATATTTCTCAGCTGTTGCTGCTCCACAACCAAATGCTTAGTTATTACGGAGCGCTTCCTCTTGCTACATTGAGTGCTGCTTATGGATTATCGTTTCGATTTTCCTTTTTCACATGCGTTCAACCTGTCTTCCATTGCCTGAGCTGCGATTTCGACGGGGCCCTGGATTTGTGTCTCTGCAGTACGGTGTCTCCCAACGCGGATTATGACCAGCTGATGAGCCCCTTAGTGGTTCATGACTTGCTCTGTTCTGGCGGCGGTATTTTGGCCTTAGCAGCGATACATGGAATAATGGGACGTTGGAATGTTTTTGCAGCGGCGCATGACTTCTTGGCACGCAGTTACATTGAAGATGACCCGAGTTTTCCTCCGATGGTGATAGAGGCTCCGGTCGTTGAGGAACATGTATGTTCATTCCCACTATTGAATTGGATGGCTGAAATGTTTTCAGGTGGAATGCGCACCCAAGATGGAAACATCAATGCCGGCCTCCAACATGAGCCAACGTACCCAGCGTGCCAATGTAGCAGGCATCACAGGCTTAAAAGGCTTTTGTAAAGCAATTAATAATTGACCAGTTAAATCTTGTCTGAAAGGAGCGGTACTCACCTCATAATCCTTAATGCATTGAACTACACACAACTGCGGATTTTGTGGAAAAGAAGGATATGTCACAGAAGACGTATTGCATTTGGTGCATCTGAAAATAGAAAAAGCAACACCATCTGGAGAAAAAGACCGACCAGCAAGGTCCAAAGCCCGAACGTCAGAGACACGTTTGCAAGACACCAAACACAGCAACATTGTCAATTTTGCTGAAAGCTGTTTACGAGATAACAAAGAGTTGGAGGGCCAAGACTCCAGAAAACACAAAACAATGGAAACATCCCAAAGAGCGACATATTTTGGGCAAGGCGGTTTTACCAGCCGAATACCTCTAAGTAATTTGGAAATTAAAGGGTGTTCCCCTGCAGGCTTTCCCTCAACAGAAATGTGGCCAGCAGAAATTGCAGAACGAAAATTGTTGACCGTCCTATAGGCCAAGCCTGACGAAGCAAGTGAGGCCAGAAAATTAACAATCAAAGCGATATCCGCTGAAGCGGGATCCACATCCCGTTGTGAACACCAATCACACCATCGTTTCCAAGCTGAAGCATAACGTTTGTGTGTGTTGGGGGCCCAAGCTTCACTGATAAATCGTGCAGCGTCTCTAGAAAGGCCTGGGACTTACCAGCGTTCCCCGAAATCCGCCACGCAACCAGAAGGAGCTGACCCGACTGAACCAGAGGGTGCGGATTGAGAAGAGGGTCCAGCAACAGATTCCTCTTCTGGGGAAGAAGGAACGGCGTCGAACAACTCATCTCCAGAAGATCCGGGAACCAAGCCTGAGCCTTTACAAAGAGGAGTGATCAGAATGAGCTCCGACTGGAAATACTTTGTGCGAGCCAGGACCCTGGGTATCATCGCGAACGGGGGAAACGCATAACACAGATGGTGAGGCCAAACCTGAAGAAAAGCATCCGTGGCCAGAGCCTCCGGATCTGGACGCCAACTGAAAAACTGGGGTAACTGAGCATTGAGGCGAGATTCAAACAGATCGATCTGACACTGACCCCAAATCCGGGACAGAGACCGGAATACCCGGGGATGAAGCCTACAGTCGCCAAAGTCTTTCAGATGACGAGAATTCCAATCGGCAATCGGATTGTCGCGACCCGGGAGATACTCTGCAATAACAGTGATCTTCCGTTGAAGGCAAAAATGTCAAAAATCTTTTGCAATCTCCGCTAGAAGTCTCGACCTCTTCCCCCCTAGCTTGTTGACATACCGAACCGCAGAGATATTGTCCATGCGGAGGAGTATGCAATAATTCGACATGTGAGGTGCAAGGCAACAGATCGCGAAAGAGCCCGCCAGGAACTCCAAGCAATTTATGTGGAGACTCAATTCTTCCAGCGACCAACGGCAGCCCGTCGAAATGGGTTTTGAGAACCAAACAAGACCCGCCCCCTTTCTTCTCTACCAGAAAGATAGTGCTGACGAAACCCTGTGGATGACATGAAGTCCTAACTATGGCCCCTTTGGCCAGAAGAGACTCGATTTCCACGTAAATTACTGCCTGATCTTGTTGGGAAAAAACAAGAGGCGAAGGAAGGTGGGTCTGACGTGGAGGACTGTAGAATTCTATCTTGTAACCGAGGACAGTCTCCAACACCCATGCATCGCTGGAGATCACACGCCAATTTTGGAGAAAAAATTGTATCCTGCCCCTAGAACAACTTCTGAAACTGGAATCAAGCTCACCTGAATTGGAGGAATCCTGACGTCCTCCCTGGTTTCCTCCATAATGGCCTTTATTGTACTGTCCACGACCTTTGCGGGAGGGGTAGAAGTTGGACATGTTACCGGAGTAGGAGTTATCCTGTCCTTCTCCCCTCTGGGACTGATTGCCACGTTGATTCTGTTGGCCAGATCCACGGCCTAACGAACGTCCCCTGGAACGTCCGGCCCTTCCAAAAACCAGGCGGAACGCCCGACGGAGAGACAACTGTGCCTTATCAAGGCCACTGAAGGTGGCGACAAATTTGGTCAACTCCTTGAGGAAGGGTTGACCAAACAATAAACCTTGAGCAAGGGGTCCAGATTCAGATGTAGCCAACTCAGCCAACATGGGGTCTAATTTTAAAAGGATTGAGCGACGGCACTCACATGAAATGGCACAGTTAGCATTACCTAACTGGCAGATAGCCCGTTGGGACCAACCGATCAATTCATCAGGGTCCATGAAGGCGGAAGACTCCTTGGCCCGGAAGCCCAAATCCAAACTTTTAGTAAGGGGTCCCAGGAGATCCAAAACCTTATCTTTGCACAGACGCCAAGATCTGTCTATACCCTTTTTTGGATCCTTAGCGAATTTTTTAAGATAGGTGACCATAGTGGGATCCACTTCAGGGGTGTCTGCTAACTTGTCCGCCAAGTCAGGGCGAGAGCACTCCGACCGAAGACGGGCTCTCACTTCCTGGTCGAGGTCGAAGGGTTGGCGAATGTGCACCTAAATATATACTCAGCGACTTCTGAAGAAGGGAGCCAGGATTTTGGGTCAGGATGGATTATATCAGAAGGATCAAAGGTAAGTACTTGGGGGTGAGAAGGCGCATCCACAAAATGCTCCTTACGAGCTTTCTGTGCAGGAGGAGGGAATGAAGGACCAGACGAAGAAGAGGAAGAAGAAGCATCGTCATCGTCAGAGGACGAGGGAGCCGTTTTGGACGCCTTCGTAGAAGCAGAGTCCGAAGACAGGGTCTTAGCCAATTTTGCAAAGTCTGAGTGATGAGGATTTTTTGGAGATTTGGGAGAACGTTTTGCAGAAGAAGGAACTCAACCTTGCTGAGAAGCATACTCAGACAAATGGCGCTTCAAAGGCGCAATTGTGCGGACCAACGCCTTATTCACTTGCTGAACTCCCTGGTCCAGAACGTCCACCAGCTCCTGTTCCACAGAACCTGAGGGCTCCTCATCATAGTAACATTCCTCATCATCATAATAAGTCATTCAAGACTAAGCCTGAAGGTTGCACTCCACAGCTACCATTTGGATAGCTTTCTAAGGTTATCTTTGACCTCTTAAATCACCATAAGCGTTGTTTGGACTGGTGCAAGGGGCCCACTTTAATTAGTGGACATCATATAGTAGGCCAGCTTCTCACAGTTATGCTGTTATTGTCCAGACACTGAGGAATCAATTGAAGAAAAAATGCTAAGTATGTTTGGTCTGAGGAAAGTCAGAATGCTTTTGTGTCCTTTAAAGAGTTGATAGAGAATGCACCTGCAATCAAACCTTTTACTCATGGAAAAAGAAGTGTTATAACTGTTGATGCTAGTTCCAAAGGACTTGGTGCTGTGTTAAGCCAAATTGTTAAAGGGCGAGAGTGGACAGTAGCGTTTACCTCAAGAACACTCAGTGAGGCTGAAAAAAATTATAGCACTATCGAATGTGAAGCATTAGAGTGTTCAAGGGCTGCTGAGAAATGTAAAATATATATTTCGGGCAAGAAATTTCAGTTATATACAGACCACAAACCTTTGATTTACATGTTGGGAGATAGTTGTTATACTAAGGCCTCTTCAAGGCTCATTAGATTATTAGCAAGACTACAAGAATTCAATTTTGACGTTAAGTATTTGCCACTTGGAAAGAATGTTAGGGCAGACTGCCTATATTATTTACCGGTAAAGAATGATGATGACCATGATACCTAGAAGAGTGACGATGAGTTTGTGTTCATTGCGGGCGATATTACAGAAGAGATCAAAATTACAGACAAGGAATGGTTTGAGAATTGTGAAAAGGGTGATTGTTTTAATAGAGTTAAGAAATTCCTGATTGTAGGTTGGCCTTGTGATAGATGTATGTCTTCAGATGTAAAGTTTTTTTCTCAAGTAGCATCTGAATTGTCTGTAGTCAACAACATTTTAGTTAGACAGGACATGTTTGTACCTCCTGTAGGTTTGAGAGGAAAATCATTTTGTTGGCTCATGAAGGACATTTAGGTATCACTGCTACAGTTATGAAGATTAAACAAACATATTGGTGGACAGGTATTGATGGTCAAGTCAAACTGTTTGTTAAAAGGTGTGCTGAGTGATTGTGTTTTGATAAACACTGGAAGACATCCACAGCACCTTTGTGTCCTGTGGCATTGCCTAACGGGGCATGAGAAAGTTAGGTCTAGACTTTGCTGGTCCTTTTAATGTTTTCAGTGGTGACAAAAGATTTCTTATTGTCGCTAATGATTATTTCTCAAAATGGTTGTATTTTGTTATTGTGAAAAATGCTGATACCAGTTCAGTTGTTTCCTTTTTGGAGCGTTTGTTTTTAATTGAAGGTATGCCTAAAGAAATTGTTACTGACAATGGGACGCATTTGGTTTCCAAATAAATAAACCTGTTTCATTAAAAAATGATATCAGACATATTCTTGCACCATTGCATAGTCCAGCCTCCAACGGTTTTGTTGAAAGGGCAAACCGTTTGTTAAAAGAAGGTGGGCAAACCGCTGTTGCCAATAAATTGGATGTGGCTGAATATTTACATCACAAGGTTTGGAATTCTAATACTATACCTCATAGTACTACAAATGTTTCTCCTTATGTTTTCTCAAGGGGTAGAAACCCTGTTTCGGGTTTGAGTTCTAAGTGGTTATTGGACAAAGTAGGGCTGACTCACAATCTTGATTTACAGAAAGTGCGTGAGCATGTGAGAGAAAAGCAAGCCATTTACAAACGTCATTATGACAAACGTATGCATGTGAAGAACGGCATCTTAGCTGTGGGTGATTGGGTTTTAATCAGAAACCCCAATAACGTTGGTAAAGGGCAATCTAAATTTTCAGTGCCTGTTAAAGTGTTGAAAGTAACTAAGATGGCTGTTCTTTTGCAAGACAGAGGATGGTAGAACAGGAATGCATTGGTCAAAGAGAGTGAGGAACAAGCAAACATAATTTGTGGGAAAATGAGTGATCAGAGTGATATAAGAAAGAAAGAACTTGTTCGGTGTGATTGGTTTGATTTTGGACGGGTTACTCATTCTGTTAGCAGTGAAAGTGGGAGAACACATGAGGAAACTTCTCTCAGCACGGTTTCTGATAGGGGAGATAATTGCAAGATTTTTAAGTCAGGTATGCATACTGGAAGTGATAATATGGTTTCTGGATGTGAGGGTGACAACTTTCATAGTAGTAGTAGTAGAATTAGATCTGCTCCTGTTAGTTCCAGAGACTATGTGTATTATTGATTTTACTTTCGTTTAATTAATAAAAGGGATGTGTGTGATATGGGGTAGTGATCTGTAGATTTCTGTGTATTGTATCTTTAAATATTTAGTGTATGAGTTTTAGAATGTGACTTGTTTAGAAATTCTAGATTGTAGGAATATTGGCTCATTGACTGCTCTTCTGCTGTGGCTGGCTATTGTGGGCCCTGTTTACAGAATAAACTTCTTTGTGGAAAACTATACTTCGTCTGGCTGTTCTGCTAATTTCCATACTACACACATGTAATATGAATCTAATGTACTGACTATTCATATTGATTTGTTTAAATGTAGTTCTTAGCTATTATCCAAAGGATGTACTGTATGCCACATGTAAGATGAATATAATGCACTTACTATTCATATTCATTTGTGTTTAAATGTGCACACACAGATTAAATATACTCCACTGAGTAATACTTTAAGTTGTCTTTAGTAGGCCTTATTCATGTACTGCCTAAAATATTGATTTCCATTTTCAGCTTACATGCTATTACTTGCAGGTATTTACACACTTTGGTAGTTGAAGAATAGATACATTACTGTACTAGTGATAGAGGGAAAGAGCCAGAGAAGAAGACCTTGACAAAAGAACAAGGACAGTCAGAGCGCTAACTAAAGGACCTTATTCAGCAATGTTGCAACTTAGCCTGTGTGTAAGAAGACAATGTCGTTCCCATGATCAGGGTGGAATACTTTGCAGACGTTGCAGTCTACAGCATGAGAAATAGAGAAAGACAATAGATGCCTGATGATGCGAATAGAGGGATGTTACCTGAGCAATTTTGGTGTAAATAACTGGAGTCTACGGTATCTGATGATAGAGCACTCTTCCCTAGACTTTAAGACGTTTAGACCTCTACGCTTTCCTTGATTCTTTACTGAGTGTGGCTTAGGCTAACACTTATTCCCTGAGCCAAGAAGACTCCTGACAGAGATTCTGAAATTATGAAACCTTCCTACTTATTTTCCTGCCTAGTACTATTTTCCTTTATGGATTTCCCTGATTTTTGAATTTTTTTAGACTTTAGTACCATTCTTTTAGCCTGGACTTTTAGATGAGTTAGGTTTATCCATGTATAGACAAGAACACTCAAGACTCTTCTCTGAGCATTAATCTTTTGTATTGCTTTGACTGAACTTCTTCTGGAGATTAGGCTTCCCCGTTATTATTCTATATCTTTATAGCATGGTGTTACGAGTCGTTTATCTTAACTTGATTCTTAATTCGTAATAAACCTTCTTAACTCTAGCTATTGATTCCTGGTCCTTATTGTGTAGCCAAATGGGTTACACTGTTAATTTATATTGATTGATGTAAATGCTAATGCCCATCACCTCTCTGCGTTAAATAAAAGGTCCATGGGAGGACCAATGGTAAGAACATAGGCCCAGAAAACGCTGGATCAAACTTGGTAGCAGAGTATGGTTTTACACTGACGTGAGGTAGTTCAGGTGTCCTATTTAGAAATTGCCCAAGCCCAGTCCAAACTCCAAAAACCCATGGTTCAAACAAAGGATTAAGTATTTCAACTGGTTTTGCAGTTCCTTAAGTGAAGTAGGAAAGAGAATAAATGTGGTTGGTCAGATAGCTGAGTGAACAGACGAGGGGCCAGCTCCTTTTGGAACTTGGGCCGTCACACACCCAGTTGGGTGTCATGCTTCATCATAGTTCTAGCTCCTTGTCGGGCCAGTGCTGCAATTCCCGACAGGCACCCGTAAAGGGGATCTTTATTGGAGATCTTTTATTCCAAAGCTGTTATGTGAAGGTGGGGTGTAGGGCTGTGATGTGTAGATGTGTGTTGTGAGGTGTAGGTGCCTATGAATGGTGTTAGAATCGACTAAGTAGTTCTCTAAAGTAAGTTTTAATAAGTGAGTCTACTTGTCTTGTTAAAAAATAGTGGTGGCTAACCGTAGAGACAATGGTCTGTGGCAGCTCTAACAAGTCAGAAGTCAGCATGTTTCTTGTCTAGTCTATCAAAAAATTATCAAATGGAAATTCAGCAGGACCAAAGAAAATTGTTTCATCTACACAGTGCTTGGAATGCAGGTTAGTATAACGGGTAATCCAATCACAAATCAGACCTAAATGTAGTGAACCTTATAAAATGTCGACCCAAGTTAGGTGGCTCTCAGGCCTCCTCGGGTAAAGGCAGAGAGAACGCTCATTTAGCTTCTGCGCCATAGTGAAAGTTGCACCGGACGACCACCAACTCTCTGCCAGCTTGGTAACAGAGGATGGTTTTCTACTGACGTGAGGGAGTTCGAATATCCTATTTAGAAATTGCCCAAGCCCTTTCCAAACTCCAAAAACCCATGGTTCGAATGAAGGATTGATGGAGTTCCAGATGTTTGGAAATGAATTGTAGCAGCGGAGTGTGAGTATTAATAGGGTTCCTCGCTGCAATTGCTTATGCTTAGATTGCGGTATTTGCTGTGGCTGTGTGGTGTTCTGCAGAGATAATTTAAGTTGATGTGTGAATGTGGCGCTTAATGCAAAGAAGTGGATGTGGTCTTCAGGTCCATTGTGGCCTAAGATCCCGGGATACATGGTAGGAGTTGTCAGTGCAGATGACTCTGGGTGCTGTTGTCTGCTGCATTGTGATGCTGATTGTGAGACGTCAACAGCATTATTGGGCTAGGACCTTACCTTTGTGTGATTGTCAGATGTGATTGGTATAGTTGATCTCAGTGCAAAGGGAGGAAATGTACCAATGCGAGTGAGACCCCGCTGTTCGAGGTTTCATTTGAAGCGAATGTCAGGATAGGTCGAGAAGTGTAGCGCCAAACTATCTTTTTTATGTATGAAAATCTGTAGTTTCTTTAGAGGAGCCTTTAGTTTTTGAAATTGCATTAATTTGTTTTGCATAAATTGCTTAGAGATCACGCTTGTAAAAATTATAAAGGAAGGTGAGCTGCTGCAAGGAGTGAGATTGACATCACAATGTGCCACACGGGTATATTTCAGTTGGTGTAAAGCTGTGCTGTATGGGTTGCATACGTTATAGAGAGCCTCACTGCTGTTGGTTGCCATCACAGAACAGAGAATCGTGGGTGTAAAGTAATTTCCTTGATTCAACAAAACGCCATTTGTGAATATTGCATATTTGATCGAAAAGGAAATTCTTTAAAGCATTACAGATCCTAGTGAAAGGAGATGCGACAGTGCCTGTTAAAAAGGAAGAAGATGCACCACCCAAAGATACGCCAGGTTCTACTATGGCGATAGACGTGGGTCTTCACATGTGTTTGGCTCCTACAATGGCATGAGATTACTGAGAAAGATGGTCCTTTGACATTTCCTCATTATGGGACATTTAATTTGAGAATCATTGAGCATTTAAGGGAAACATTGTATGACATGAAACCGCCTCCTAGACCCACACAAGGGGGGGGGACATGCATTAAACTAATTTGCGGTGACCAAATAGCGATTTTTACGGAATTGCTATTTGGTGATCGAAAATGCCTATGCATGTAGGACTCGCAATAAAATGTGCGATTCCTTTAGTGATTCGAAAATTGCTAATCGCCCTTAGCTATTGTGACTCTAATCATTCCTATAGGCCTACATTCTGGGTTGAAAATACCACTTTTACAAAGTAGGTATTTTCTTGATTAGCCATCCAGTGTGCCTCTGCTAGGTTGTGTATTGACTGTCTGGTTTTAGAGTGACAGGGGCAGGGGATGTGCAATCTGTTCAGACAGCCACTTGGGGGGGTTGAGGTGTGTCCTGCCTTTCCAGGATGATCAGGGCTGGGCTGAATAGACTTGGGCTGCATTTAGAGTAGGGGGAGGAGATTCCTTTCACACCTGAATGGGCCTGGTCTGTCAAGGACAATGCTCTCTCCACCCCCTGCCAGGAAGCTGCCCCAGAGAGGAAAGAACTGGTTTTGGCTGAACACAGGGCTTCTCTGCCACCAGAGACCAAATGATTTGTGCTCTATAAATATTGGGGCCCAGACCCCAGAACTTTAGACTACTTCTGGAAATCAAGAGGAACCTCTGCCAAGGACAAGAGCTGGGAGAAACTGGAGGAGGAGTACTGCCCCTTTGCTGTGTGCTCTCTAAGGTTGGTCTGTAGTGGCTGTTTCTGCCAAGGAGAGGAACTTTGTGTGTATCCTGCTTGCAAAGTGTCTCCAAGGGCTTGAAGTGGAGCTTGCCCCCTGTTCAAGAGGTCTCTGGAACAGCAAAGACCTCACCGTCCTTCTGTGCACCGTCTCCGGAACCACTGGTTTCAGTCGCCGCAGAAGAAAAGGGCAACTGACTCTGTCACCAAGCCCGTCACAGAATTCCGTATCCTGAAGGCACCGCAGAGAGCTCCACCTCGTTTCGCAGCGCAACCCTGGTCTCACCGACTCCGTTAACGAGCTGCTGCTTGTACTGCGCCCTGTGGGCATCGCACTCCGTACCGCTTCGCTACACACTGCACAGATGTCACCAACTCTGTCGCTGCCCGACCTGTATATCGACCAACTCGGTCACCTGCACCACAGCCTGCCAGCGCTGCATTGAGCACTGCCTCAACTTGCGTCGTAAGCCTTGGCCTCACGGATGCCATCTGGATGATCGTCACCAAGCCACTGCTTGCACCGCATCGAGAGGGGACCGTACCCTGCACCACTTCCATTTTGCAATGCCACCGCAACGTTACCCCGACTGGCTCGTTCCAACGTGTCGGCAGCAATGAGAAAGGTACTGTTTTCAAGTCTGTCTTCGCTTTAGCTGACCCTGCACTGATGCCGTCAGCTGGGATTTTTTAGACTCTGTCCTTTTCAGCATCGAGGTAGCCCCGGACCGAGCTACAGACTGGGGAGAACTGTGTTTTTTAGCTATTTCTGCAATTTAAAGGTTATTTTGCACAGTAACTGTTTTTACAGTATTGTATGTTGGATTCTTGTCGTTTATGGTCTTGTTTGGTTTAGATAAAATGTTACTTATTTTGCTAAACTGGTGTTGTGTCCATTTGTAGTGTTTTCACTGTGTTAATGTGTGCATGCACAAATGGGCAACAGGTTCATCCTGGTCTTGGTGGACCATGCCACCGAGTACCCGGAAGCCATCCCTCTCCGGACTGTGACAGCCCCCGTAGTGGGTCATGCGTTGATGGGGATTTTCTCTCGTGTGGAGTTCCCCAGAGAGGTGGTGTCCGACTGGGGTACCAACTTCATATCCAAGTATATGAACTCCCTGTGGCAGGAGTGCAGTGTTACCTACAACTTCACCACTCCTTACCACCCCTAAGGTAATGGGCTGGTTGAGAGATTCAACTGGACCCTGAAGGACATGATTATGGCTCTTGGTGAACCCATGAGGCGTAAGTGCGACATCCTCTTACCATGCCCGTTGTTTGCTTACAAAGTTGTACCGCAGAAGTCCTTAGGGTTCAGTCCCTTTAAGCTCCTGTATGGGCATCCTGTAAGAGGAACTCTGAGTCTGGTCAAAAAAGGCTGGGATAAAGCTCCCAGTAACACTCCCCAATATGTATATAGCTACATACTTGCCTTCAGGAACCAGACTAAGCACTTCAGGAAACTCGCTCAGGTGAATCTGGAAGCCAGACAGGAAGAAATTAAAGGGTAGTATGATCAGAATGCCACTCGGATTGAGTTTCAGCCTGGTCAAAAAGTGTGGGTCATGGCCCAAGTGGAACCTTGCGCGTTCCAGGATAAGTGGACTGGGTCATTTGAGGTGGTGGAGCGCAAGAGTAAAGCCATCTACCTGGTGGACTTGCAGTCTCCAGGGAACTCTTTGCAGGTCCTGCATGTGAACCACCTTAAGCCCCATTTGGAGAGGTCCAAAGTGGGCATGCTCCTGGCGACAGATGCTGGAATAAAAGAGGAGACTGAGCCTCTTCCTGACCGCCTGTCTGCTAAGGTACATGATGGGTCAGTGGACTGTGTAACCCTCTCCCCCGCCCTGACTCCTGAACAGCAGAGTGATTGCCGCCAACTGTTGGGACACTTTGCTGCTCTGTTCTCTTCTACCCCTGGTATCACTCAGTGGTATGTCCATGATGTTTACACAGGGATAGCCCTCCTGTGAAGCACAGCATTTACAGAGTGACTGACAGGGTCAAAGCTTGCATCAAGGAGGAATTCTCCAAGATGTTACAGATGGGGTGATGGAGCCCTCAAGCAGCCCTTGGGCCAGCCCAGTGGTCTTGGTCCCAAAGGCTGCCGCACCGAATGCCACGCCAGAACTCTGGTTCTGTTTGGACTACCGATGGCTCAACTCAGTCACCAGGACTGATGCACACCCTATCCCCAGAGCTGATGAGCTCATAGATCGGTGGGGAGCTGCCCAGTACCCCACTACGTTTGACTTAATGTCTGGGTACTGGTAGATTGCCTTAACTGATGGGGCAAAGGAGAAGTCAGCATTTTCAAAACCAGAGGGGCACTACCAATTCTGGGTCATGCAAATTGGGTGAAAAAACGCCTCTGCCACCTTTCAGAGGTTGTTCAACCAGGTGTTGGCTGGACTGGAGCATTTCAGTGCCATCCACCTGGATGACATCACAGTGTTCAGTGCCACTTGGGAGGAACATCTGCACCACCTATGGGAAGTGTTGGAGGTGCTGCAGAGGGCAGCCCTCGCGATCAACGCAAGCAAGTGCCAATACTTACCTGAACAGTGCATGTTGGGAATTGTAGTTGTGCATTAGACTTCATTCCCCTGATGGCAGCAGGGTCAGCTGATCTCCCACCAATGGGAGTGCCACGGGATATTCAAAGGAGGGAGCAGGTGACAACAAGCTATCGGTGGCATCTGAAGAAGGCGGAAATGCCTTATGCCGTGCTGAAAGAGAGTGAATAAAAGGCTTCCAAAGAATCCCCGCTGTGTCCTTGGACTTCTTTGCAGAAAGGTGGTCGTTTGTTGATGTTTTTCGTGCTTGCCAGTAGCGAGATAAAAGGACCCGTCCATTAAGCAGTCCTGGGAGATGCTGGCAACTCGGACTTTTGCATCAAGGGATTGAAACATTCCAGTGACTGCCTCAAGAACGGACCTTACCAGTGGCTGCTGCCATTTGACAGCCTGTGACTGCACGGGGAAGTGAGCGTGATTGCAGCTTGCCTCACGGCCCGGTGTGTTCTCATTATTGGGGTTGGACATAGGGGACCGGAGGGAGCCTCCAACACTGTTATTTCGAAATCACCGGCCACCACATGCCCCCCCCCATTTGCGAGGCAAATATCAGCGCTCAAGGTAGCAACATCGTATCCGGCTGCAATACTTACCTGAAAAGTGCATGTTGGGAATTGTAGTTGTGCATTCGACTTCCTTCCCCTGATGGCAGCAGGGTCAGCTGATCTCCCACCAATGGGAGTGCCACAGGATATTCAAAGGAGGGAGCAGGTGACAACGAGCTATCAGCGGCATCTGAAGAAGGTGGAAATGCCAAAATGCATTTTGCCATGCTGGAAGAGAGTGAATAAAAGGCTTCCAAAAAATCCCCGCTGTGTCCTTGGACTTCGTTGCAGAAAGGTGGTCGTTTGTTGATGTTTTGCACGCTTGCCATTAGCGCGATACAAGGACCCGTCCATTAAGCAGTCCTGGGAGATGCTGGAAACTCGGACTTTTGCATCAAGGGATTGAAACATCCCAGTGACCGCCTCGAGAACGGACCATACCAGTGGCTGCTGCCATTTGACAGCATGTGACTGCATGGGGAGGTGAGGGTGATTGCAGCTTGCCTCACGGCCTAGTGTGTTCTCATTTTTGGGGGTGGACGTAGGGGACTGGAGGGAGCCTCCAAAACTGTTATTTCTAAATCCCCGGCCACCACATGGCCCCCCCTATGCGAGGCAAATATCAGCGCTCATGGTAGCAACATCGGATCCGGCTGCAATACTTACCTGAACAGTGGATGTTGGGAATTGTAGTTGTGCATTAGACTTCATTCCCCTGATGGCAGCAGGGTCAGCTGATCTCCCACCAATGGGAGTGCCACGGGATATTCAAAGGAGGGAGCAGGTGACAACGGGCTACCAGCGGCATCTGAAGGAGGAAATGCCGAAATGCATTATGCCGTGCTGAAAGAGAGTGAATAAAAGGCTTCAAAAGAATCCCCGCTGTGTCCTTGGACTTCTTTGCAGAAAGGTGGTCGTTTGTTGATTGATATATATATATATATATATATATATATATACACACACACACATACTCATACTTTTGACAAAGACCGTGCTGTTAAAATGCGTCAGTCAATAAATACTTAACAACTCTTCATTTTCAAATCCTGAATGCGACTATTCTTACGTTCTGGCAGCGTGAGTAAGCTTGAATATTACAGCGGGTCCAGCGGCCGCCTGTCGGCACCAACCCCATCTGCTGGATGTGATCGGAAGCAAGGCTGGACTTTTGCAGGGAAAAAAAAATATACATATATGTGTGTGTGTATGTATGTATATATATATATATATATATATATATATATATATATATATCTTTGTGCCTATGTCTTCTCTTTAATGTTACAGATGGGTAATTTAATTTCTGAATGGCCATTAGTCTAGACTCTTTCCACATTAATGCCATTACTTTTTCTGACTTTAATATTTCAGGCTTTTGTGTTTAAGATTAATGGGACATCCGTCCTCATCTGGGAAACTGATAAAGAAGTGCGCCTCCTCCCAAAGCGTATGGTGGATTAATAAATAAAAAAAGGAAACTGCACACCTCTTTTGTTGTCAAACTTTAACCAGTTCTCTTTTGGACTGTTAGCATCTGCCATATGTCTGGATTATCTCATAAGGGGACATACCGTTTTACACACAACAGCGCCCTGGCTGGCTGTAACCTACATATGCCATAGCCTCACTCTCCTGAGCCTTGCCTGATACAGAGAGTCTGTGGTCACTGTCCGATCAGGTTAAAAGAGCACTAGGTTAGTTCCTTTCCATTTCTGGTGCTTTTCTGCTGTTTTAAGATCTCCTTAGAGTTTCACATTGCTCAAATGGGTGTAATTTCTGTTATTTATATGTTCTCTCTTCTACATTGCTTGATTTTGCTCTGTAGAAAGTGTCACTCATAGTCCTTGAAATGTCACTCATAATTACACTGAAATTATGAAAATGTCACACATAGCAATCTGAAACCTTGGCAGCTATGAGACAGGGTCCGTCTGAACTCTGGGACCTAGTGTTAAAGTTAACTTGTCGCTCAATGCTTGTTCATATATTACAAGGTGCATGCACCAGGAGCCCCGGTAACAAAAATTATGTTTGCAAAATCTCTTGATATCGATTCCGCACAAGAAGCTCCGAGTTACCCCGAAGTCCCCTGTGTGCCACTCATGGCAGAAACCCTTTTTAGCCAAATGTACATGGTACAACATTGTGCCTGGCGGCTAGTTCTATGTCTTGTAGAGCGAGGACATATGTCACTGAAATACCACACCATATGCGTTTTAGGGAAGATCTGCATGCTGAGCCTGCGCATGGCGCAGTTGTGTGGTCTTCAGTCTCAGGGTGGGGCATCAGGTGGGCAGGGGTCAGGACTGGGCTGACTGAATTGTCATGCGCAGTCAGTGTAAACTGTATGTGACTGCACATACACGGACCCACGACTACAGGACCAAGCACGTTACCTGCCAGAAAAGCACAGACACAGGGTGTTATGCTCGTTCTTAGGGTGACTGTGCTGGAAAAGCACTGACCCCAGTGTACTGTCCTGAAGATGCCCAGCCATCTCGCGGACCCGGCTTCTGATTTCTCTCGCTGCGGCGGCGTGTGCCACCGTCCTTGGCTTATTCCTTGCTCCGGGAGGAGCGAGATTAATCTCAACCTGCACTTACCTCAAAATGCACAGGGACACTTTTAACATGTACCAAGTGCACTTACCCCTGCCTGTATCAGGCGTACTAACTACAACTTGTACAGAGAGAAATCACATCACCTGAATTACACACATTTACACTGCAGATATGATGCAGATTTTGCATGCATCAATGACACTTACACATACAACAGTAATTCTGGACGGATTAATTGGTCTCATCTTGCATCTTGGGGCACTTTATTGTAATTCAGCTTTTAATTGTTCCTGGGGCTTTGGCATTCACTAGTTACGCCCCTTACACTGGGACAGTTGCAACATAGGAGCTAGTATGATAGTGCCAGGGGTACTTATTGGCAACACGTACAAGAGCCATGTACGTCCAACTGTAGTCTCTTGAGCATATGCCCTGACCCCACCTCAACTTGGGGGTTAAATATAGTACTGGAGCACTTGAAGATCCTGTACTG
This sequence comes from Lissotriton helveticus, assembly GCF_964261635.1. Lineage (NCBI taxonomy): Eukaryota > Metazoa > Chordata > Amphibia > Caudata > Salamandridae > Lissotriton > Lissotriton helveticus. Next base: position 1,842,574,697 of record NC_136057.1, on the reverse strand, counting down.
AGCACTTGCTTCGCTCTGCACCAGGGACATTTATGTCAACATAAAGCCCCTTCATTTGATGTCCCCAGGGCAAATATTGTATCGGAGCAGTTGCAGATTTCTGTCTCTATATGTCTTGATCTGTCTCTATCTCCATCTGTCTCACCTCACCCGGTTCTCACTCCCTGCTGCCCTCCCACCTCACCCGGCTCTCACTCCCTGCTGCCCTCCCACCTCACCCGGCTCTCACTCCCTGCTGCCCTCTGTCACCTCACCCGGCTCTCACTTCATGCTGCTCTCAGTCACCTCACACGGCTCTCACTCCCTGCTGCTCTCAGTCACCTCACACGGCTCTAACTCCCTGCTGCCCTCCCACCTCACCCGGCTCTCACTATCTGCTGCCCTCTCACCTCACCCGGCTCTCACTCACTGCTGCCCTCCCACCTCCCACACCCGGCCTCTCACTCCATGCTCTGCCCTCCCACCTCCCTCACCCAGGCTCTCACTCCCTGCTCTGTCCTCTGCCACCTCACCCGGCTCTCACTCCCTGCTCTGCCCTCCCACCTCACCCGGCTCTCACTCCTTGCTGCCCTCCATCACCTCACCTGGCTCTCACTACCTGCTCTGCCCTCTCACCTCACAGGGCTCTCACTCCCTGCTCTGCCCTCCCACCTCACCCGGCTCTCACTACCTGCTCTGCCCTCTCACCTCACAGGGCTCTCACTCCCTGCTCTGCCCTCCCACCTCACAGGGCTCTCACTCCCTGCTCTGCCCTCCCACCTCACAGGGCTCTCACTCCCTGCTCTGCCCTCCCACCTCACCCGGTTCTCACTACTTGCTGTGCCCTCCCACTTCACATGGCTCTCACTCCCTGCTCTGCCCTCCCACCTCACAGGGCTCACTCCCTGCTCTGCCCTCCCACCTCACCCGGCTCTCACTACCTGCTCTGCTCTCCCACCTTCACAGGGCTCTCACTCCCTGCTCTGCCCTCCCACTTCACAGGGCTCTCACTCCCTGCTCTGCCCTCCCATCTCACCGGGCTCTCACTCCCTGCTGCCCTCCCACCTCACCGGGCTCTCACTCCCTGCTCTGCCCTCCCACCTCACAGGGCTGTCACTCCCTGCTCTGCCCTCCCACCTCCCTTGGCTCTCACTCCCTGCTCTGCTCTCCCACCTCACCGGGCTCTCACTCCCTGCTCTGCCCTCCCACCTCTCCGGGCTCTCACTCTCTGCTCTGCCCTCCCACCTCCCTCACCCGGGCTCTCACTCCCTGCTCTGCCCTCCCACCTCCCTCACCCTGGCTCTCACTCCCTGCTCTGCCCTCCCACCTCACCCGGCTCTCAGTTCCTGCTGTCCTCCCACCTCTCCCCTGTGTGTCAGCCTGGCTGACACTGCCTCCCGGGCACCCCAGTACTTCACAGGTCTTTAAACAACCATTTGTTTGTTAATGAGGCTTTGTTCACCTCTTAGCGCCCCTGCAGCTCCACTCTTGACTGTGGCTAGAATCGCCCGGCCCCCAGAGAGCAGTCTCTCTGATTACGCACTGCTGCTCCCCGAGGTATTTGCTGAAGTTAAAAAAGAAAACACACAGGTGCGATGTCTCAAGCGCCGCGGGCTGCCACTGAAGGCTTGCCGGGCCGCTACTGGCCTGCGGGCCGTACTTTGAGTACCCCTGCTGTAGACTTTAAGCATGAACGTCCGGTATGTCGGGGTTATGCCTACCTGGTTTGGCAAGTTAACGGGACTTCTGGGAGATGTAGCCATGTTGTGGCGTTGGTCAAAATTAACCTTAATAGAGTTGTGTTTTTGTGCTGGTTATTATTAGCAGAACGTACGGATCTTCTGACACACTTTGGTAGTTTGATTTATATACTCGACTTGCCCATCGTGTTGTTACAATTTATGAAGTTCAGACTTCTCTTTAAACCATCGGCTGTGTGTTAAAATTATCAAGGTCTGTATAAGTCTCCTCCACAAGACTTCCGGGAGATGTAGTCGCGTTGTGGCAATTGCCAATACCTTAATGATAGAAGTTGAGGGTTTTGATCTTTTCATCACAGTTTTGGAGTAGTAACTCAAAACTGGCCATCAATATCTTACAAACTGTAAAGTAAACACATTTCATTTAGTCCGTCGCCTGGTGTGTCGAATTGGACAATTAACATAGCCTCTCTCTGAGTTAATCTATCAAGATCTCCTCCACAGGGGTCTGCTTCAACTCGTGATATTACTGTCCACCGTAATTTATTCTCTACATCAGTGGTTCCCAAACTTTTTTGACCTGCGGCTCCCTTGACCAAGTGGCGGTAGGCTGAGGCTCCCCATAACATTACTTTTTTAGGCAGGGTGTGTGTGTAAACCCGGCCTGGATAGTGCTTTCATTTTAATCCCTGAAAATAATTGGGATGAAGGTATTTAGAAAGGTGCGTGCAATGCAAGGATGTGTCTACTTTCTCTTTTCACAATATTTGTGGGCCCTCGGACCATTCAGTGATTGTATCTGTTTGCTGTTCGTGCGCGCTGAGATTGGAGATGGACACACCCAACCAAAACCAGTCTGGGCACCTGGGTGCTGGGGCACACGGTTCGGAAGCCACTGGTATATTTCCTAACATCTACTAATTAGTGATGAACATAGAATACAATGAGGTATTGCAATGGCTTGTTTGCTTTGTGATTTTCCTTTCACATAATGACATGTCAGTAGCATACTTCTGAGGTTCTTTTGGAGACAAAAGTCCACTCAGACGACTTCCATGTGTCCACTTCAGTTCCAGTAAAGGAAGCTCTAGTGTCAAGAAAGACAACGCCTATTTTTGTAGCCATGGATTCATGTAATAAAACCAACTAAAAGAATGCCAAGGCATTCAGCGTACTGCTGGTGCTCTACCTCCAATTAAGAAAGTTAGTGCTGTTAAATACTGTCTACCTATACAAAGCACTGTAATTACCAACAAAACAGCAGCAATAGCCACAGTATGGAAATGGGAAAAAACCTTCCACAATGTCTATAAATGAACCACAGTATCCTGTTGTACCAGGTCAGTCATTTCTATGCTTCACTTCTGCAAGCCTTTACACTGCACTGACACATACATCAAATCAATCACTAAAAGCCAGCACATTTGCAATGGGAGTAGGCTGCAGTGAAAACATTGGAACACCCATGAAAGTACTAAATATACCTCAATTTAAAGGCAGAGCACAGAGCCACGACGAATAGTGTAGACAAAGCCCTCAATATGGCTCCAGCATCAGAAAAAGCCAACAGCAAATACGGACAAGCATACTGGTGAAAACTGTTATTCTTCAAAAGTACTGGGCATCTTGTTTCAAGGCAGTATCCCAGCCACTTCCTAGTTTATCTTGATGTAATAAGATATATTTTAGCCAAAACCTCCCTACCCCCCTTTAATGAAAAAAAGGGCACCATCTGGTTTGCTCCTCGAAGTTATCAATGATGGGCAAAAACACGGCAGTGCTGTAAGGAAATGAAGACGCTTGTTCTATTCTGAAGGAGTGACCAGGAATTACACAAGGTCGTATTCAGAGATAAAATCAAACAGAGAAGGTTTAACGAGGTAACGTGGGGGCTACGAAGCCCCAATCTTTTGTCCTTCATAAACACTGGAAAAAACATACAGAAACATAAATAAATTAAAATATACATCACTGTGGACAACAATTCTTTTTTGGAAATACAGTGAATCTAAGGGGCCCATTACGATGTCGGGCGGATTGCCCCCGCCAGGCTGGCGGTAACCACCGCCGGCCTGGTGGGTGCAATCTGCCCGGCATCCACTCCCGAATGCCCCCGCCATATTAGTATGGCGGGGGGGGACCGCGGCGGACGGAAAGACCGTCCGCCGCTTTTCCGCCCCGGTCGCCTTGCGGCCGGGGCGGAAAAGGATTAATATGGTGGCGGTGGCGCATAGACACCGCCCGCCATATTAGTATGGGCCAAATCGGATGACTTTTCGTGGCGGCAAGGCATGCGGTCTTCACTCTGGGGAGGGGTGGGGGGTGCACACGGGGCTACCTGTGGTACCCCCCAGCATTTGCATAAACAAAGCGGCAGGCACCGCCCGGTGCCTGCCGCTTTGTTTATGCAAATGCGCGCATTCATTTTTAACATTGTGGCGTGCGGTGCAGTGAACACCCCCGCCACAATGTTAAAAATGGGGGATGTGCCCGCCACCTTGGCGGGCGCATCCTAATGCAGACATCGGGACCCCCGACCTTAAGGCGGGCGGTCCCGTTTTCCGCAAGGGTGCCATCCTAATGGGGCCCTTAGTGTCCTCCTTGTGCCATCACCTTGCGAGCGTCCTCTGAGACGAGATGGCAATTCCAGTGGCATGTGCTCAGTGGAGGTGAGGACCATAAAAACACCCAAATACCGAATCCTTCCTGTCCTGCTGTCCAGTATCTTTTTCAAGTATGTATATATATATATATATATATATATATATATATTACCTACTGGCGGTCGCCAGTAGGTATATATAGTCAGGATTTTTTCTCTATGGGTTTTTTGAAAATTCTATGTCTAATAACTTTGGCGTTTGTGGACGGAATTGGCTGAAATTTTCAGGAAAATGGCACATTTTGTTTCCGAGCAGCCCTTGAAAATTTGGGGGGGGTTCGTCCAGTGGGGGCCGAGAAAAAAGGGGGGTCCCAAAACGTGTTTTTAACATTGAGTTTTCCATAGGGCGGTTGGCCTCACTTTTAGCCCGAACGGCTGAATGGATTTGCACGAAACTTGGCAAAATTGTAGGGACTGGTAGCCCGATGTGCCTTTTGTAGGTCTCAATATATGTGCTCCAGTGGATTTTGAGAAATTAACGTTTAAAAAAAGATATATATCTGTAACAGCGGACCGGTTAGCGCTCTGGTTCGCGGACTTTTCGCGCAACGGAGCTTTGTGAAGCGAAGCTGATTGGTTCTCCGGCGTCTGTCAACATTCCAAACAGTCCGTAGCGGCCGCCATCTTGTCTCTCGGTAGGATCGAGAGACAAGAGGAGGTCAAAACAAAGGGGGAAATAACTATAAGGGGGCATAGTAGATCCTCGCTGACCCCCTAGGTTTGATGTGGAGGTTTTAAAAGGGCCCCGCGGGGCAAAAAAAAATAATAATAATAATAATTGAACGGCTGAATGGATTTGCACGAAACTTGGCAAAATATTAGGGACTGGTAGCCCGATGTGCCTTTGCTAGGTCTCAATATATGTGCTCCAGTGGATTTTGAGAAATTAACGTTCAAAAAAAGATATATATCTGTAACAGCGCTCCGCTTCGCGTAACGGAGGTTTGCGAAGCTGATTGGTCATTCTGTCACTGGGCTATAGTTGGGCTACATCTGGCTGATATTTGGGCTACATTTGTTTTTTTGTGTGTCTGGCGGCCATCTTTGGGCTACATTGGGCTACATTGGGCTTCATTGGGCTACATTCGGCTAATTAGCAAATAGCTCATAGCAAACTAGGAATGGTAAAGAATCGCTATTTATTCCTTAAAGTTCGCTATTTAGGAAATGCAAAAAACTTTGATGATATATATGGCGGTTCATCTCTAACAAGATAAGAAGCATAGGGATACATTTATGATGACTGGCGCATCACCAGGGATGTGTTAGTCATTCTGTGCCGCTGTTCCGTCACCTATGGTGTGCTGCATTTACAATGCGGCGCATCATGGGGCAAAAACAGCACAGATGCGTGATGTATCTGTGCCGTAAAGGTGGCGCATTGCTGGAGTTGTATCGCAAGTGTGATGAAGCTCCAGCAAGGGTCGGGGGTGCCCCTGTCGCAGGGTTTCTGTTGTCACACAGAACTGTGGACAGAGGATTGGAACCTCGGCGAATTAGGGTGTCCCAAAACTCACGTTAGTAATCAAAAACTCCTTAGCAAGCTAGGTACAGTGTCACATTGGATATAACAAACTCTCAATGTTTAGACAATCCAGAATATGAACTTATAGTACCTCAGGATACGTGGAACTCATGAACAGTCGGTCGTTATAGATTTCTTAGAAACCAGAACATGGAGTTAAGAAGAACAGATGTGTATTTGAAATGTTTATTTACTAATGCCGTCTTCTCAGGCGTAGTACCTTAGATAATAAAAGTACACATATTATCAGTAGCAAAATTACCAGCATAGTTACTAGTACATAAAAAGTGAATGGTGATAGTATGTTAACATGCTGTAAATGAATAAGAGTTAGCAACACTTATAAGCAGCCGCGGGCCGTGGAGGGAGTTACGGTGAGGCAGGGAGGCGGGGAGGGGGAGAAGCAGGGTGGAGAATACAAGTACACATATTATCAGTAGCAAAATTACCAGCATAGTTACTAGTACATAAAAAGCGAATGGTGACAGTATGTTAACATGCTGTAAATGAATAAGAGTTAGCAACACTTATAAGCAGCCGCGGGCCGTGGAGGGAGTTACGGTGGGGCAGGGAGGCGGGGAGGGGGAGGGGCAAGGTAGAGAGGGCTCCACCCTGCTTCTCCCCCTCCCCGCCCCCCTGCCCCATCGTAACTCCCTCCACGGCCCGCGGCTGCTTATATCTCACCCTCCCTAATACACATATTATATTATTTGCTAAGAAGGTCTCTTTGTGTTGGTTTAGGGCGTGCCCATACTTTAGTGTCTTAGATTTGAAGGAATCACATCACCATACACCAGCTCTCTCTTCATGTGAACCGCATCAACTGTTGTGTATGTGTGTTCGGCAAAGCAATATAAAACCCGCCTCATGCCCAGAATTGGCAGAAGTTGCACTTATGTTATGAGTATGAAGTCGTGGAGATCAGACCTCATAACAATTCTGTATCGTGTTGTTCTTGAAACTTTAGCACTCGCTGTACAGATATAGTTTAACAAGTAAAGCAGATAGTAGACCAATAACATATTATTCTCATGTAAACCACGATGAACTACTAGGTGGAAAGCTAAAGCAACAACTAAGTGTCGTGTGCAGAAGTTGCAAAAAAGGAAAAATGGCGTTTAAACCGGTAATGAGCCCATGCTAACTTAACACGGTGTAAAGATATCCAGGACCTAGATGACACCTCCTCATGATCCGGAAACGAACTGAATAAGATAATAGAAGTGCCATCTCATGAGAGCAGATTGCAAGTTTATATGTGGACGGTCCGCAAGGTAAAGCATTAAAAACTAGGAAAATGTAATGCTAAAGAAAAATAAAACAGCCAAGTACTTTATCGAGTCTTAAGCCAATAGGCAAGGTAAATAATAAAAACTTGATAAATAAGTCAATGAATTGTCAATGAAATGCTAGTACTCAGCATATCAAACATGAAAAAGGTCTATGACATAACTGTGTATGCAAAATAAGCTGCAACAGCCTCCAATAGGAAGTCACCGTCTTCATCCGAAAACAGTTCAGCCATCCAATTTAAAAGCGGAAAAGAACATACGTGCTCTCCCAGCACCGGATCCTCTATCACCATCAGAGGACAGCTCGGTGGGTTTTCAAGAAAGCTCTGTTCCAAGAAAGACTGTGCTGCCGCCAGTAAATTCCAGGGACCAAGTAGTCCATGCATCAATGCCACAGCCATAATCCTTTCGCCAGGACAAACCAACTCGTGAGTAATGATAGGAGTCATCAGCTGATTAAAGTCGACGTCAGGAGAAACCGGTCCGCAGAGACACAAATCAATGGCCCAATCGAAATCACAGGTCAGGCAGTGAAATACAGGCTGGACACAGGTGAAGTAGGAGAACCGAAAAGATAATCCATATGCCGTGCTTAATATCGCCAACGGCATTGTGCCATAATATTCTAGCATGCGATTGCGGAACAGTGTCAGCAGCTGCAGGGTCGGAGGTTGCATAGGAGGGACATCCATATTTAAAAATGTAAAAAAGCACAAGAGCGTCCGCTGGTAATGCAAGTAAAAATGCCAATCCACGAACCAGAGTGCAGAAAATACAATGAAAGGAAGCAGGGATGACTCCAAAGATTTTCTCAAATGAAGTCACGAGACCACTGGTAACAACTTTAAAAAAGTGTGTCAGGGACTTTGTGGAGGATGCGTTAAAGATAGTCGGAAACATGTTGCTGAAATTGAAAGGCAAATCTTAATTGAAAAGGGTGTGCACCTCTGTACGGGTGTTCGCTATGTGAAGTACGAAAGTTTCACGGGCCGAACTCAAGGCCACCTCTCTCTGAGACAAAAGAGCTCTTATTCTTGCCATGCCGTTGAAACGTGTCCCAAGGTTGGTATTTGTGGCCAGATTGAAAACTCCCTATGTTCATGTGTGGGAGGAAATAGAACATTTCTGCAGCAAATAACCCGTTCACTTACTGTTACGATAAAAGGAATACTTTTAATTAACTCAGAACAATCTTCATTATTGAGCATCAAATAACTACCATTTTCCAACAACTTGAACGTGGGGATGATAGCAGGAACTGGCGTGCCTTGCAACACGCAAGCCATATTTGGTCGGTGTTTGTTGCATGAACCGTGTAACTGTATGTGCCTACACATTAGTGAATGATCTGGCGTCTCAGTGCATTCCTCTCCATTCAGATAAACTTCTTGATCATCTTTGAAACATCTGTATGTGTATGGAAGCGACCAGACCTCATGAAGAAAAGCACTACCTAAAGGTTCATAACGACCTATTGGTATATATTTCATACAATTTGAAAACTTATATAAAGCAAAAGGCAGCGTTATTAAACCGTGGATAAGGCATGTTGTCAAAAAACCCGCAATCCTCTGCTGATGATGTCACTGAGCATGTCATGAATGATGTAATATGTGACATCATCAGCAGTGGATTACGGGTAATAGTATCTCTAGTTTACTCCCCTATAGCTGTCTTTATTTTAACATAAGTGTGTGTTTCCCTCCCTTATACTTGCTGTTTTTGGTTCGCTTCCAGTTCGCGTACCGGCGAGCGAACTAGGAAGCGAACTAAGAGAAATAGAGGTTGGCACAGTTCCAAATATTGTACCAATTTTTTAATAACGGGGAGGTAGTTCTGAAAAGAACTTTTTTTTTTTTTTTTCTGAACATTTTTTTACTGTTTTTGAATTTTTCGGAACAGTTTTATATTTTTTGGGGTTTTTCTTGGAGGGGGCAATGAAAACGATTCATTGTAAAGGGCTCAACAGGAGCAACAAAACAAAAAAAAGAAGTATTTATTATTTTGGGCGTTTCGGACAAACTTGCATATGATAGTCAATAGCTCTGTTGATCAGAGTGATGCTTCTTTCTCCGTAGGAAATGAATCCATCGCAAAATACGCAGGTGTGTTTTACTTCACCAAATCTCATTTGTATATTTGGCACCATCTCCCTGCCCTCTGGTCCCGTTACTTCCGGTACAACAGATCTTCTGGCCATAATAGGGAGATTATCTAGGTCGTTCCGAAACTGTGCAGCACTGTAGTTGTTAGGATGCCACCTAGTCATATGGCGATGCATTGTGTAGTTTCCGAAACTGTATTTTTTGTCGGTCCCTCTGGACAGTCTATCTTGACATATAAGGCAAGTTACGTATCTTGCATTTACTTTTTTCTGACCTTTGGGAATTTTAAAAAATTGCCAAATGAAGTTTTCTTTCCGGTGAGACGTCCTGGGCTGCTCAGGCAAAAACTGCCTCTCTTCGTGCTCGTCCTCCTGTTCCTCTTCTTCTTCTTCTTGTTGAATTATAACTTGAGCAGGTGGTCCACTCTTCCTTGGATGTGGTGGAGGTGGTGGGGAAGCACCAGCTGAAGCTACTAAAGAAGCCATTGCTCAGTGATCACAAAGGGTCTTTCTCTCACAATGATGAAAGTCAGAGTGAGGAAAGAAGGAGGGATTTTCATCATTTGGGAAAAACAAGAGTTCTCAACCAATCAAAAGTGTTCATTTTAGATTATATGACCTAGTCTTACATCATTAGGAAACCAAAAGTGAAATGAACCAATGAAAAGTGTTATTACCAAGTCACATGACTTGCTGTGTTTACGTTAAGCGCTTTGCAGGGCCTCCCGGTTTGCTTCCAGAAACCTGCGCTTTGCGACTCGCTTCGCGTACCAGTTCGCTAACGTAGCACGTCATATGACGTATCACGCGACAACGTGAAACGTCATGCGGACGGGAGGCGTCACGATGTTGTTTTCTAACGCGGCACTTGCGGTAAAGAAACGTTTACCGGCTCGCGGTCTATTTCGCGGCATCAAGGTCAGCTAACGGGAAGCTTCCCGATTCGCGAAGCGGGAACGAAGAAAAAAAAATATTTTAAAAAAAAATTATTCATAAACATATAAAATATATTTTGGGATTTAAAGAAGAATAAATTTTACAGCTACAGATATTAGCTGTTAAAAAACCAATGAAATTCACAGAAAAAACCATAGGTTATAGACCATATATAGTTAGGAATTAGCATTTACAAAACCTTGAAAATTCACTGAAAAAACCATAGGTTATAGACCATATATAGTTAGGAATTAGCATTTAGAAAACCTTATTTTACTCACACAAAACCATTGAAATTCCATATATAGTTAGTTGCACTAACTATATATCGCGCACCCGCAATCCACTGCTGATGATGTCACATATTACATCATTCATGACATGGTCAGTGACATCACTGATGACATCACTGATGACATCTCAAATGACATCACTGATGACATCATCTAGTGTCTGTGTGTTTTTGTAAAGTTTAAATACGTTTTACATATTGAAGAATGACTGGATGTATGGAAGACTGAGTGTGTGTGTGGCTGGCTGGGAGGTGTGTGACTCTGTGCATATCAATGTGTACTTGTATCAGTGATTGTATAAGAGAGTAAGTATGTGTTAGTATATGTGTGAAAAGTATGGTGTTCTGTGTTTAACTATAGATGAGGAAATCGAAGTGTGATTGATTCTTCACAGGACTGACTAGGTGTATGAGTGCATATGATAGTGTTGTAATAATAAGTGACTGTATGTATGAGTAATTGTATGGGTGAATGAGTGAATGTGTGTGTAGACGTACGAATCAGTGAGTTTGTATGTAGTAACTGGTATTGGTGTGTCATGATGTCATCAGTGATGTCATTTGAGATGTCATCAGTGATGTCATTTCAGATGTCATTAGTGATGTCATCAGTGATGTCACTGAAGTATGGTGTTCTGTGTTTAACTGTATAGATAAAGAAATGGAAGTGTGATTGATTCTTTACAGGACTGGCTTGGTGTGTGAGTAACTCCATGGATGAGTGGCAGTGTGTGACTGTCTGCATAGGTGTATGAGTGCATATGATAGTGTTGTAATAATAAGTGACTGTATGTATGAGTGATTGTATGGGTGAATGAGTGAATGTGTGTGTAGACGTAGGAATCAGTGAGTGCTTATGTAGTAACTGGTATTGGTGTGTCATGATGTCATCAGTGATGTCATTTGAGATGTCATCAGTGATGTCATCAGTGATGTCATTTGAGATGTCATCAGTGATGTCATCAGTGATGTCACTGACCATGTCATGAATGATGTAATATGTGACATCATCAGCAGTGGATTGCGGGTGCGCGATATATAGTTAGTGCAACTAACTATATATGGAATTTCAATGGTTTTGTGTGAGTAAAATAAGGTGTTCTAAATGCTAATTCCTAACTATATATGGTCTATAACCTATGGTTTTTTCAGTGAATTTTCAAGGTTTTGTAAATGCTAATTCCTAACTATATATGGTCTATAACCTATGGTTTTTTCTGTGAATATAGACCATATATATATATATATATATATATATATATATATATATATATATATATATATATATATATATATCCAACACTTGCAGAAACCTCTTCGGAATGAGGCCACCCAGAGATGAAATATGCTCGTTTATTTCTGCCAGCTTGCCAGCAGGAGCACATTTAAGAAACCAACTCGCATCTCAATAATCCTTGCCAGACGCGTTTCAGGAAGCAAATCCTTTCTTCAGTGGCACAGTGAAAAACAGGAAGAAACGCCTCAGTCTTTAAATACATTCTTCGCACCTGCCTCCATGGGCGTGGCCTAAAGGCCTTCTGGGCGCTGTAGTTCATGTTTAATCTCCCCAAGTGGGTGCGTTTCTTCGAGTTCAATTACTGCAAAATAAATGATGCCCAGGGTTCAAAAAGGCACCTGCCTTGCTTTGTAGCTGCCAAATGAGCTTCAGACTGGCACCCCCCTGCTCGAGGTCACAGCTTGTCTCTGTTCGTAATTCACAGCTCTAAGTGGTGCTGTGACAGACCTGCTCAGAAAGCAGTGAGCTTCATTCCACGACCTGGAAAGCCGTTATAAATCCAACACTTGCAGAAACCACTTCGGAATGAGGCCACCCAGAGATGAAATATGCTCGTTTATTTCCGACAGCTTGCCAGCAGGAGCACATTTAAGAAACCAACTCGCATCTCAATAATCCTTGCCAGACGAGTTTCAGGAAGCAAATCCTTTCTTCAGTGGCAAGGATTATTGAGATGCGAGTTGGTTTCTTAAATGTGCTCCTGCTGGCAAGCTGTCGGAAATAAACGAGCATATTTCATCTCTGGGTGGCCTCATTCCGAAGTGGTTTCTGCAAGTGTTGGATTTATAACGGCTTTCCAGGTCGTGGAATGAAGCTCACTGCTTTCTGAGCAGGTCTGTCACAGCACCACTTAGAGCTGTGAATTACGAACAGAGACAAGCTGTGACCTCGAGCAGGGGGGTGCCAGTCTGAAGCTCATTTGGCAGCTACAAAGCAAGGCAGGTGCCTTTTTGAACCCTGGGCATCATTTATTTTGCAGTAATTGAACTCGAAGAAACGCACCCACTTGGGGAGATTAAACATGAACTACAGCGCCCAGAAGGCCTTTAGGCCACGCCCATGGAGGCAGGTGCGAAGAATGTATTTAAAGACTGAGGCGTTTCTTCCTGTTTTTCACTGTGCCACTGAAGAAAGGATTTGCTTCCTGAAACGCGTCTGGCAAGGATTATTGAGATGCGAGTTGGTTTCTTAAATGTGCTCCTGCTGGCAAGCTGTCGGAAATAAACGAGCATATTTCATCTCTGGGTGGCCTCATTCCGAAGTGGTTTCTGCAAGTGTTGGATTTATAACGGCTTTCCAGGTCGTGGAATGAAGCTCACTGCTTTCTGAGCAGGTCTGTCACAGCACCACTTAGAGCTGTGAATTACGAACAGAGACAAGCTGTGACCTCGAGCAGGGGGGTGCCAGTCTGAAGCTCATTTGGCAGCTACAAAGCAAGGCAGGTGCCTTTTTGAACCCTGGGCATCATTTATTTTGCAGTAATTGAACTCGAAGAAACGCACCCACTTGGGGAGATTAAACATGAACTACAGCGCCCAGAAGGCCTTTAGGCCACGCCCATGGAGGCAGGTGCGAAGAATGTATTTAAAGACTGAGGCGTTTCTTCCTGTTTTTCACTGTGCCACTGAAGAAAGGATTTGCTTCCTGAAACGCGTCTGGCAAGGATTATTGAGATGCGAGTTGGTTTCTTAAATGTGCTCCTGCTGGCAAGCTGTGGGAAATAAACGAGCATATTTCATCTCTGGGTGGCCTCATTCCGAAGTGGTTTCTGCAAGTGTTGGATTTATAACGGCTTTCCAGGTCGTGGAATGAAGCTCACTGCTTTCTGAGCAGGTCTGTCACAGCACCACTTAGAGCTGTGAATTACGAACAGAGACAAGCTGTGACCTCGAGCAGGGGGGGTGCCAGTCTGAAGCTCATTTGGCAGCTACAAAGCAAGGCAGGTGCCTTTTTGAACCCTGGGCATCATTTATTTTGCAGTAATTGAACTCGAAGAAACGCACCCACTTGGGGAGATTAAACATGAACTACAGCGCCCAGAAGGCCTTTAGGCCACGCCCATGGAGGCAGGTGCGAAGAATGTATTTAAAGACTGAGGCGTTTCTTCCTGTTTTTCACTGTGCCACTGAAGAAAGGATTTGCTTCCTGAAACGCGTCTGGCAAGGATTATTGAGATGCGAGTTGGTTTCTTAAATGTGCTCCTGCTGGCAAGCTGTCGGAAATAAACGAGCATATTTCATCTCTGGGTGGCCTCATTCCGAAGTGGTTTCTGCAAGTGTTGGATATATATATATATATATATATATATATTGGCTTGGCTCGAGGATAATCGTTTTATTCAAAGTAGTATTTAAATTAAATGTAATTAAAATCACAATTTCGCTTCTGTTTGAGTAAAATTTGGAAAATCATCTCAGTTCTTGCAAATTTACATAGGCTACAATTATTTACAATAAGGGTAAAGTTGGTCAAATCAGAATTCAATTTAAAGATGTGTAAAACAAGAATTAGTAGTAGATTTAAAAAAGGCACTCCAAACAAATACTCTGCTATTTTTATAAAAACTATGGTACTTTTTTAAAAATACAAATTTAAATGCTCCCATATACACAAACCATGACTGTATATTACCCAATAGTGCATGATCAGAATTCCATTCCTAGAAAGATATTTTCTGCACATCAGAGTAGAGAAGCTATTATAAAAGATAGGAAAGGAGAAACCCAAACTATAAATTAATCAGTTATTTATCACTATTCCTTTGTGATTGTCATTAAACATGGTGAAAATATGCATTGTAGGTAAAGTTGACATTAAAACCCTCCGTTTGGTACAAAGACGCTAATATTAAAAGATGATAGCAATGACTCTACTTCCTATGAATTCCACATCTGTGCCTTATGATCCAACACCGGTCTAATATAGATAATAATGTTTGTTACAGGACCAACTTAATGTGCCCGAGAGTTTGCTAAGTGCTTGTGATTCAGAGTTATCAGTGTCAGAAAGAAGATTTGTGGTAAGTGAGATACAATTCTAGATTTTGAAATTCACAATAAGGGGAGTTAGGCAGAGATTAAGTGAAAGCCAAATGGTGTCTGAAACAGTGCCATTACAATAAACATGCACATTTTTCATCATGGAACATATCTGTGATAAACCCATATCTGTGAGTAATTGCTAAAGTTTTTAGAAGTTTATCATGCATTGGTTTCAAGTCACATAAAGCTTTTTACATATTTACATAACATTATGGTTGATGCATCAGCTAGCAAGCATGTTATAGAGTGGTGCAATAGAATTAGGAGGTAGAGGATGAGGGCGTTGATAAGAAGTAGGGCTATGCTGGATTTTTAATTAAAATAATTATTTTATAATTATTTAGAACCATAATAAATGATACATTTATTAAACATAAAAATCTCCAATAATACTAAGCTAATTGTTTTCATTTTTTGGCATGTAAACAGGTTTGCAAAGGTAGCAGCTAATGCTATTGTGACTTTTCTAAACCTAAGGGAAGCATACAATCAACACCATATAATTACAGACACGGTATTGTAATGATTTTTCATATAATTAAAAAAGTGATATGTTTTACAGACATATAAAGTGATAAAGGTTAGTGTAATATAGCCTTATACCCCGCCGTAGAGGGCTCTACTGGATATTAAAGGCCCCCTCCAACGTTAAAGGCCCAAGCCGAAGGCCAGGTCCTTTAACAAGGGAGAGGGACTTTAATAGCCGGTATAGCCCAGCTACGAAGGGCTATAAGGCTTTTAGAAGATTCTGCCACTAGAGGGTAGTGTAACTGAGAATGGAGTGTTTGAATAATGCATAATGGAAGGAGGACTGGGATGTTGTTTAAAGATATAACAATGCTAATAATTTAAACAAAAAGTTTAAAAATGAATCTAGAAATGTATTTTTTCATTTGCAATTCTAAATGAAAAAAGTAATTTTTTTAAACATTTTGAGGCTCATTAGGATGACGGGCGGACTTTGTCTGCCCCCCATCATGTCGGAATTCGGGTCCGCCCGCCGTAAGGGTGGGGGTCCCGTGGGGGGTATTAGGATGTGCCCGCCACAGTGGCGGGCACATCCTGCATTTTTAGCATTGTAGCGGGCGGTGCTCTCTGCACCGCCCGCCACAATGCTAAAAATGGATTTCAGCATTTGCAGTAACAAAGCGGCAGGCACCGCGCGGTGCCTGCCGCTTTGTTCATGCAAATGAAGGGGGTACCACAGGTACCCCCCGTGTGCACCCCCACCTATATTTCACTCTGGGGGCCCGCAGGGGCCCCCCAGAGTGAAGACCGCATGCCTTTCCGTGGCGGCATCGCCGCCGCGGAAAGGCACCTAAAGACGACCATCATAATATGGCTGGTGGGGTCTAATAGACACCGCCACCATATTATTCCTTTTCCGCCCCGGCCGCAAGGCGACCGGGGCGGAAAAGCGGCTTTCCGTCCGCCGAGGTCCCCCCGCCATACTAATATGGCGGGGGGGAAAACAAGTGTGGATGTCGGGCAGATTGCCCCCGCCAGGCTGGCGGTGGCAAACGCCAGCCTGGCGGGGGCAATCCGACCGACATCATAATGGGCCCCTTTGTCTTAAAACAGCATATCAACGACAAAGGAAAATCTCATTGTTACAGTACTAGACCAAAAAGAAGATTTATTATATAAAACCAATCTACATACAAGGTATTGTAACTATTTCTTGAAATCAAAAAGGGGCATAGGATAAAGGCAAAAAGAAATTGGAGGAGTGTGTCTTTAAAGAAGGAAAAAGTAGAAATGTGTGTAGGTAGAGAAGCATAACAGATATCTCTGAGTATTTTTAAATAAAAAAATTGTATTCCAGATTTAAGATATGTTGATATCTTAAATTAATACAAAAAACATTACCGTTGCAAAAAAAACGATATATTTGATTCTTAAGTAAATAATAAATGATTTGTGACCGTTTAAAAAACATAACATTCTAACCATTTAGTTTTTTCTGAAATTAAAGTCTAGAGACCTGTGTAGGAGAAACTAAATCAGCTACATCAACAAGAAAACTTTGAAAACTGTTTTAGCTTAAGAAAACTACAAAAAGAAAAGGTAATTGCAATAAAAATTTCTAATTACTTAAATACTTTTAATACTCCAGCAGGTGCAATAGTATGGATACTGTTGGATTGCGAGGTGAGTTTAATTGACTATTACAACTCAAGCAGGTGCAACAGTAGGGAAAGTGTTGGCTAATAGCGTGAGTATTACATTTACTAATCCAACTCCAGCAGGTGCAACAGTAGGGAAAGAGTTGGAAAATAGCGTGAGTATTACATTTACAAATCCAACTCCAGCAGGTGCAACAGTTGGGCAAGTGTTAGATAGCGATAGTATTAAAATTACTAATCCAACTTCAGTAGGTGCAACAGTAGGGAAAGTGTTGGTTTGCAAGGAAGGTTAAATTTACTATTACAACTCTAGCAGGTGTAAGACTATGGAAAGTGTTGTATCGTGAGGTGAGTTTAATTTACTAATCCAACTGCAGCAGGTGCAACAGTAGGGAACGTGTTGGATAATAGCGTGAGTATTAAATTTACTAATCCAACTCCAGCAGGTGCAACAGTAGGGAAAAAGTTGGATAATAGCGTGAGTATTAAATTTACTAATCCAACTCCAGCAGGTGCAACAGTAGGCAAAGTGTTAGATAATAACGTGAGTATTAACTTTACTAATCCAACTCCAGCAGGTGTAACAGTAGGGAAAGAGTTGGATAACAGCGGGAGTATTACATTTACTAATCCAACTCCAGCAGGTCCAACAGTTGGGCAAGTGTTGGATAGTGTGAGTATCAAAATTACTAATCCAACTCCAGCAGGTGCAACAGTAGGGAAAGTGTTGGTTTGCAAGGGGGGTTAAATGTACTATTACAACTCCATCAGGTGGAAAGTTTTGGATTGCGAGGTGAGTTTAATTTTCTATTACAACTCCAGCATGTGTAAGACTAGGGAAAGTATTGTATCGCGAGGTGAGTTTAATTTACTAATCCAACTCCAGGAGGTGCAACAGTTGGGCAAGTGTTAGATAGCGTGAGTATTAAAATTACTAATCCAACTCCAGCAGGTGCAACAGTAGGGAAAGTGTTGGTTTGCAAGGGGGGTTAAATTTACTATTACAACTCCATCAGGTGTAAGTGTAGGAAAGGTTTTGGATTGCGAGGTGAGTTTAATTTACTATTACAACTCCAGCAGGTGTAAGACTAGTGAAAGTGTTGTATGACGATGTGAGTTTAATTTACTAATCCAACTGCAGCATGCGCAACAGTAGGGAAAGTGTTGGATAATAGCATGAGTATTACATTTACTAATCCAACTCCAGCAGGTGCAACAGTTGGGCAAGTGTTGGATAGTGTGAGTATTAAAATTACTAATCCGGGGGGGAGGAGCTTGGCGGGCATCCGAGATGGCCGCTTGAGCACAGCGCTCTCCGGACCCTCGCCGCTCCCGGCATTTTATCCTGACTGAATCCTGATTTCTTGCAAGGATCCTTGTGGAGGACGTTTGGCTGATCAGCCTGGCACCTTTCAGAAATTGATTTGGATCCCGCATTCCTGAGATATGGTGGTCTGAACTTTTCGCCTCCGCCCTTGAGGTGCCCCCGGGACGGGGTGCGGTTCTGTAGCCGTCCTGGAATTGAACAACAACGGCAGGAGATCTGGCCTTGTGGGTCCCCCTTCCTAAGTTTCAGTTTCGATTCTGTTCTGACTTGGGCCACGGGTGTGACTATCGAGTTGCGGCTGAGACCTGGAGGCAGATCGGCTGTTGGGTTTTCCTGCGGACTATTTGCTGGCTTGGCGACCTCTACCCGAGTTGTGCCCCTCATTTTTGTGTACTTTTGATCCTGTACTTTGGGAGTCGGGCCCGTCGACCCTGGTGGCTTGTCCTGTGACGCATCTTCAAAATGGCGGGCAGAGGGGACAGAGAGACGCGCAAGACGAAAGTACCTCTGCGCGGAGCTCCGGTTCAATCCAATGTCATGGATCGCTATACTCATTCTAAGGGGTCCCCCGGAGCTGCCCTGCCTGGTTCTAGTACAGCGTCCGAACGAGTTTTGGAAGAGTCGGCGGAGCCCTCCCTACAAGACATCATGGGCGCCATCTCGGGCGTGAGGGAATCCACCGGCCTACAGTACGAGGCCTTGGCTCATAAACTTGACACCGTGGCTATTGAGGTTAATCTGATTCGTGCTGATCTCGGCAAGACGAATGAGAGGGTGCAATCATTGGACATTAAATCGTCCAGCCTCACGAAGGACGTCTCGGAGCTCCAGACAGAAGTCGGCAATCTCCGTCGAGTGAACGACTTCATGACCCGACGCCTGGAGGATTTTGAAAATAGGGCACGTCGCTGCAATGTTCGCCTGGTTGGTGTACCGGAGAACCCTGAACCCCACTCGGTGGATCTCCTGGTTGAGGATCTGGTCTTGAACCATCTTGCCCCTTCCGGCCTTACGAAGTTCTTCACGGTGGAACGCGCACATCGTGTTCCAGGGGGCAAAGTCCGGCCGGGAGCCCCGCCGAGACCCATTGTAGCGAAGCTTTTTCATTATAGAGACCGGGACGCTATCCTGCAGGCCTCGCGGGTGAAGGGCCCGGTGGCCTTTGAGAATGCTACAGTAAACTTTTACCCGGACTTTTCCCAACAAGTTCAGAGACAACGGATGGAGTTTCGTGGGGCCAAGAAACGTCTTCGGGATCGGGGCTTACGCTATGCTATGCTCTATCCCACCAGACTTCGGGTCGAGTACAATGAGCGTACCCTTTTCTTTGATCGCCCAGATGCTGTTAATGACTGGCTGGATTCCTTGCCTGACCGTACTCCTGAGACTGAATCCGCCGCTCACCCTGGTGGTGCCGAAGGTGGTGTGGAGATTTGACTGTTTGGCTAACATGTTTTATTTTGAATACTTTTTCGGGATTGTTGCCCGGCGTTCCTCTGCAATGTGATTATTTTCTCTTTCTTTTGTTAATTTTCGTTCTTGATGTTTGTCGGGGGCGGGTGGAACGGAGACCTTTCCTCCTCCGGGGTCTTTGTGTAGACTAAGGGTTATGGGGCGACAGGCACACTGCAGGTTGGGGTGGCTCTTTAGCTTTTTGCAGGGGTGCAGGGTGGGGGGTGTTTCCTTTCAGTTTGGGGGAGGGGGGCTGGGAAGTTATTTCTTTTTTGTGTGTTGTTTTCAAGGCGAATTGCTCCTGTGTCTGCTGCTGTTTCTGATGTCTTGCTCATGGATGAGGGGTCTTGGCTCGGGTGGTTGGGATGGGGGGTAGAGGGTTGAAATTTGTTTCCTGGAACGTTAATGGCCTGGGAGATCGTATTAAGCGCAGTGTGGTCTTGAATTGTATACGGCGTTTGTCGCCGGACATTGTTTTCATGCAGGAAACCCATTTGATTGGTAATGTTTGTAATGCAATGAATAGATGGGGCTACCGCCTTGTGGCGCACTCGGGGTTTACCTCCGGATCTAGGGGTGTGGGTATCCTTGTTCGTTCCTCCCTCCCCCTGGCAATTGACGAGGTGATTCAAGATGACCGTGGGAGATATACTGTCTTGGTGGGTAGATATGTGGGCCGCACCCTATCTCTCTTTAATGTTTATGTTCCCCCGGGTTTACAGACTTCTACTTTCACTGATTTGGGCCGTGTTTTGTTAGATCTCCCTGATAGTACTCTCTTCCTGGCCGGTGATTTTAATTCGGTGCTTTCCGGCCTTCACGATCGCCATCCCCCTAGGGATACTCCGCAGGCTCAGCAGTGGTTGGGTGGGTTTCTAGATACCTTTGGCCTTGTGGACTGCTGGCGACTCTTGCATCCCACTCAGCTCCAATACACTTTCCATTCTGGGGCACATGGCAGTCTGTCTCGGCTGGATTATTTCCTGATGCCCGCGGCCCAGTCGTCGGCGGTTCGTGAGATTTTGCATTTGCCAAGGGGTATTTCTGACCACTCGCCGCTCTGGCTTCGTTTCGAGGTTGGGGTGGAGGCGGCGGGCAGAGTGGCTCCAATTAACCCATGGTATCTTTCCTCCCCTGAGACTCGTACCCTCTTGCTCAAGTCCATGGATGCATATTTCCTGGAAAACGAGGGGTCGGTCCCTTCGGCTGTGTCCCTGTGGGAAGCCTTTAAAACTGTGATTCGTGGACAGGCCCTTTCCTTGATTGTTGAAGCCAAGAAGGCCGGGAGGAGGGAGGTGGTGGACCTTGAGGGGGAGATCTCTGCTTTGGAGGACGAGTTGGAATCTGGTGTCACGCCTGAGAAACTCCATGCCCTGGGTCTAAAACAGTTTGCATATAAATCCCTGGTCACTGACGCTGCAAAGGTGATGTTTCGTGAGCAACGAGGCAGATTGTACGATGTGGGTGATAAGGCGGGTAAACTCCTAGCGTGGTTGGACAAGAAAGAAAGAGTTAATCGTGTGGTGCCTGTGATTCAGTCTGCGAGTGGTGAGAATGTGATTGACCCGACTGCCATTGTTGATCGTTTTGCGGAATATTTCCGAGTTATATATGCTCCCGTGTCTGTTAGGGATGTGGCTGACTCCCGCTCCCTCTTGCGCGATATCACTTTGCCCTGTGTCACCGACCTGGACCGTATTGCTTTGGACTCCCCTTTTACGAATGATGAGATAGCGACTGCTATCCGTTCGCTCCGTTCGGGCAAAGCGTTGGGCCCGAACGGGTTGCCTATTGAGTTGTACAAGTTACGCCCCGATAAGATGGCGCCGTATCTTCGCGCCATGTTTCTAGAATCTCTTGAGCGGAACATCCTTCCCTATGATCAGCGTCTGGCGACAATCGTCGTTATCCCTAAAGATGGTAAACCACGTGACCTCTGTTCCTCATATAGACCCATATCCCTGTTAAATGTTGAACCCAAGGTTTTGGCTAAACTTTTGGCGACCCGTCTCCTTTCGGTTCTCGGGGATTTGGTCCATCCGGATCAGTCTGGCTTTATCCCGCATCGCAACACTGCTTTGAATTTGCGGCGCCTTCACGGCGTGCTGGCGAGGGCGGGGCTTCTGACTGAACCGGCCATTTTGGCGTCCCTGGATGCCTCTATGGCCTTTGATACTGTGGAGTGGCCCTATCTATGGGCGACTCTTGAGAAATTCGGTTTCGGGTGCGAGTTTATTAGCTGGATTCAGTTGTTGTACGCGGAACCTCTGGCACAAGTTGTGGTAAATGGTAGAGTGTCGGCTCCCTTCACCTTGGGCAGGGGTACCCGTCAGGGTTGCCCCCTGTCCCCGCTGTTGTTTGCGCTCGCTCTTGAACCATTAGCGGCCTGGCTCCGGTGGGAACCGTCCCTTAAGGGGATTCGCTGGGCCCCGGACTTCGAAGACCGCGTCTCGCTTTATGCGGATGACATCCTTTTGTACCTTACTTCCCCTCGCAAGTCTTTGACTGTTTTATTTGACGTTCTTGTGTCCTTTGGCGCTAACTCAGGCCTCGTCATCAATTGGTCTAAATCCTGTGTGTATGTTTTATCTGGTGTCTTGCCTCCGTTGCCGAGCAGACTTCCTCTTCAGGTGGCCAGGGATGGCTTCAAATACTTGGGGGTTTTTGTTACCTTGGACTCGTCCCTTCGTTTTGATCGTAATCTCCTTCCCCCGTTGCTTAGGCTACGTTTGGACGTTGCCCGTTGGCGCAAACTTCCCCTCTCTCCCCTGGGTCGGGCGGCCCTGTTTAAGATGATGTCATTGCCGCGGTTTCTCTATGCTCTCCAGAATTATTATGATCCTATCCCTAAGTCCTATTTTCGGGAGATTGAGAGCCTTCAGAGGCAGCTTATTTGGGATGGGCGTCCGCGCATTGCTCTCGCGAAACTTTCCATCCCGTGGTATGATGGGGGCATGGCGCTCCCCGACATTAAGAGATATTACTGGGCTTCCCATCTGTCCGCTATCAATCACGCTATGTTTTCGCCAGGTCGTAATCCGGCGTTTGAAATGGATAAACTTCAGCTTCCGAGAGGTGACTTTAACAGGGTGCTTTATTCTCGCTCCGCTGGGCGCCATCTTGTGGGACCTACATTGACTGCTTTGACGGTGTGGCGTGCCGCGAATGTGAGCTTGGGCTGGGAGGATCGCCTGACGTTGGCGACGCCGCTTTATGCTTCGGAACGTCTGGGCGGTCTTTGGTCTTCCAAGGGTTTCGACCGTTGGGACATGATTGGGATTTCTAAGGTGGGGGATGTGTACTCTAAGGGTTCTGTGCGTTCATTTCAGGCCCTCCAGGCTGACTATGGCCTGAGTGGTCGGGAATTCTTTCGTTATTTACAGCTCAGGCACGCCCTGGCTTCGGTATTTGCTCCTGGTGAGGTTCCGCCTGACTCTTCCCCCCTTGAGGACCGTATCCTTGATGAACATCTTCCTGATAGCACTATCTCCCTGATCTATAAAAAGTTGATTAACAATCGGACTGACTTATTGGCCCGACTTCGGGAATCGTGGATGGGAGATGGGTTAGAACTTGATGATGAAGATTGGCAATCAGCCCTCTCCTCCCCGAAGGAGGTGGCTATTCCGGCTCGTCTCCGTCTGGTCCAATTGAAGATCCTTCATCGGGTGTACGTGACGGGACCGCGACTGGTGGTGATGGGCTTTTCCTCCGATGGATTGTGTAAGCGTGGGTGTGGTTTGCGTGCTACTTTCCTGCATATTCTTTGGGAGTGCCCGATGGTGGCTGCTTATTGGGCGGCCGTGCTTGAAGTGATGGCTGTGGTGACAGGGGTGTCCTTGCGTCCGGAACCTCGTCGATGCCTTTTGAATGTTTGGGAGCCCACGGACTACTCGGTGGCACAGACTAGATGGGCCACCCTGGGCTATATGGTTGCGAAGCGAGATATTGCACAACTCTGCGGGGCCTCCAGGCCCCCTGACCTCTCGAAATGGGAGGATAACATGGATTGGTCCATGTTCCGTGAGAAAACTGTCTATGTGGCCAGGGGCAGACCCGGGGCATGGGTGCAGGTGTGGGGTCAATGGAACGACTACCGTGGCGACATTTGTACTCCTCCCCTTGTGGGCACTATCGAGCTTGCCCTGACTCCTTAGGCGAGCGTTCTAGGAACCTTTCATATAGGGGTTGTGCTGGTGTCTCCGGCCCTCCCCCCCCCCCTTTTTGTACTGACTTTTGTGTCCCTCCCCCCCCCCCCGAGCTCCTTAGTGCTTAGAGTTTTGCTACTGTACTTCTGCTGCTGTCCCCTCCCTTACGTCCATTGAGCTGACTTTCAGTAATACACTTTCGCCTTTTTTGTGTGTGTTTGTTCTTTCATATAAATAAAATCTGTTTTTGTCCTGTAAATAGTGATGAGTATTGCGTTGTTGATTGACTCTTACCTCTGCGGGCGTATATTGTATGTGTCTACTCCTCTTTAGCGGCCGGCCCGTGTGGTTGTAGGCCCATCCTTGTATTTTTTGCTTACTCAAATAAAGGTTTTAAAAAAAAAAAAAAAAAAAAATTACTAATCCAACTCCAGCAGGCGCAACAGTAGGGAAAGGTTTGGTTTGCAAGGGGGGTTAAATTTACTATTACAACTCCATCCGGTGTAAGTGTAGGGAACGTTTTGGATTGCGAGGTGAGTTTAATTTACTATTACAACTCCAGCATGTGTAAGACTAGGGAAAGTATTGTATCGCGAGGTGAGTTTAATTTACTAATCCAACTGCAGCAGGTGCAACAGTAGGGAAAGTATTGGATAATAGCGTGAGTATTAAATTTAGTAATCCAACTCCAGCAGGTGGAACAGTTGGGCAAGTGTTGGATGGCGTGAGTATTAAAATTACTAATCCAACTCCAACAGGTGCAACAGTGGGGAAAGTGTTGAATAATAGCGTGAGTATTACATTTACTAATCCAACTCCAGCAGGTGCAACAGCCGAGCAGGTGATAGATAGCGTAAGTATTAAAATTACTAATCCAACTTCAGCAAGTGCAACAGTAGGGAAAGTGTTGGTTTGCAAAGGGGTTTAAATTTACTATTACAACAACATCAGGTGTAAGTATAGGGAAAGTTTTGGATCGCAAGGTGAGTTTAATTTACTAATCCAACTGCAGCAGGTGCAACAGTAGGGAAAGTTTTGGAAAATAGCGTGAGTATTACATTTACTAATCCAATTCCAGCAGGTGCATCATTAGGGAAAGTGTTGGATAGCGAGAGTATTAAAATTAGCGATCCAACTCAAGCTAGTGCAACAGTAGGGAAAGTGTTGGTTTGCAGAAGGTTTATTTCTTTTTACTATTACAACTCCTGCAGGTGCAACATTAGGGAAAGCGTTGGTTTTTGTTGTCAGTTAAATTTACTATAACTACGCCAACAAGTGCATGAGTAAAAAAAGTGTTGGATAGTATGTGATTTAAAAGTTCTTACATTTAAATCAAATTAATAAAAAATATTATTTGTTTATTTTTTGAGTTAAGAAATATTGAAAATGTCTTGTAACTTGTAATGTCAATTTATAATACTCAATCTTTTTTTAACGTTTTATAGATTATGGCTGAAAGAAACATTGCCAATACATCAAGTCACAAAGAAGCAACAGACTACTGCAACACCATGGATACATTTACTGTAAGGAGAGACTTACTGAGCCCAGATGTCATTGGAGGTGTGTTCAATTTCAATCTACCCTTTGCAGAGGCAGAGCAGTTACTCTTGGTGATAAGGTATTACGTACCACGGAGCATAACCACTCTGCCTCTGCAACAGAGATTGAAGTTAGACAAAATGTAAATAAAATGAAGGAAATGGCAAGCACTTCCAATGATACCTGTGGCTCAATATTGAGAGAGGTTTCTCAACACATTCCTGCACATGTAGCAAGTGCAATGCCTTCAATACCTAAATTACGTAGAATAATTCAGAGGAAAAAAACAGCAAAGTAACCCCCAATGTGTTGCACCCCAATCGTTTTCTGACATCTCCATTTCTCGTGATCTTACTTTCTCTGTCATTAACAAACCTTTTCTATTGCATGATAACCAAAACCCTCTTAGTCGGATCCTTATCTTTAGCACACCACGTAATCTTACTAAATGAGAGAATTTTGATATTTGGTTGATGGATGAGACATTTAAATCAACGCCCCATCCTTTCACTCAAATAAACACAATTCATGCATACATTAATTATACTGTAGTACCCCTAGTGTACAGTTTACTGCCAGATAAAAATACTTCAACAGACACTGAGTTTTTATCAGTGATTAAATCCAAAACTATGAACACACGTCCTCGAAAAGTTGTAATTGATTTTGAATTACCAATGATTAATACAATAACAAAATTGTACACGGATACCCAAATTAAAGGATGTTTTTTCCACTTTTCACAGGCGTTTTGGCGTAAGATACAAAAAACATCCTTAGTTGAAGATTATTTTTCTGACAGTAAACTGCAATTCGAACTTAAGAAACTAACTGCACTTTGCTTTGTTCCTCCTGACTGTGTAGATGAGTACTACACATCTATTACTGATTCAGACTATTTTTCAGAAAACGAAGAGAAATTGGCACCCCTTTTAAATTATTTTAAAGACACATGGATTGGCCATCTGAGCAGGTCTGGTCGCAGGAGGAAACCACGTTTCCATGTGAAGTGGTGGAACTACTACACAACCTGCTTAGAGGGAGGAGCTAAAACAAATAATGCCATTGAGGTTTGGCATAACTCCTTCAACAAATCAATCGGATGACCACATCCTAATTTCTTTTATTTTTGGGAATTTTTGAGGAAGGAGCAAAGTTTCCTGGAAATTAGAATTTCACAAGCATTAACAGGTAGCCCACGTATTTCTAAAAGAACAAAGGAAATGTCTGAGATACTATTGGGTACTCTTCAACAGTTTTTGTTGATGGTGGCTTCAGACTACCTCGCTAATCGTGCTTATATCCTCCATTATTAATTTTAATTACCTTAAATAATATGTTACTTCCCTGTTTATTTTCTACATTCCTAAATATAATTTTTTTTGTAATTGGTTTTTTCAAAATTACATTTTCAAATTATTAAAATTGTCAGGTTCCTTACCTTTTGAAGTCTTCTTTTCCACTTTTAGTCATATTCCATTTTAATTATAAACTGTTTTTCATTTCCCGCATGAATTTGTTATCTAAAAGGACACATTTTTGACAGATTCTAAATTTGCAAAACCCTTTAAAAAAGGTTGCAATTCATAATTTTCGAAACATTCCCTCAAAAAACACAACCCCAAAAAAAATCCAGAGAAATTGATTTGGTGAAAACTCGCAACAAATAATCCAGCAATGCAATCCAGTCTTAAAGCGATTCTCCTAGAAATACCATCCATATTTTTCATAAAAGGTTGCAATTCATAATTTTCAAAACGTTCCCTCCAAAAACGCAACCCAATAAAAATATCCCAAAAAATTGATTGGTGAAAACTCGCAATAAATAATCCAGCGATTCAATCCAGTCTTAAAGCGATTCTCCAAGAAATACCATCCATATTTTTCTTATTTTTGTATTTAAAAAGAATCTCCCAAAATTTTAAAAAAGCATTCCAATTTATTTTTTATAAGAAATGTGTCCTTGTTTTCAAAAAATGATTCATTCAATTCATCTGAAACGTGATACTACATTCAGTAATTCTTCATTCTAACTAATTTTGAAAGACATTATATTATTATATTATAATATATATATCTTTACAAAAGATTTAAACAACAACACCCCACTGAAGCATTTCTCATGCTACAATTGCAGGAATTATTGTTGTTAAAACTTTCATATGTTATAATTGTCTGTCTCTCCTTACATTAAACATTCCTTCCTCTGATTCTTCCAAGCATGCCTTCCTCCATTTGCAGAAAGATGGATGTGGATCTGAAAATGTATTTGCATATTTGTTTTTCTAAACACATTTTTATAAGCTAATTGTAACTAATATTTTTAAAATATTTTTTTTAAATCATGGTAATAAAATAAATAAATTACCAATTGCTCTTTGATTTCTTTTTTTTTCTAAATATGTATTATTCTGGTTATTTCATAAATATTTTACAGAGAGCTTGCATAACTCTCGCAGACAGAAAACATCTATTTCTTTTTGTAAACATTCCAATTAATCTTTTAATCTTTTTTTTTAGCACAGAATACCACAATATTTCAACCCAACACTGACTTTAAAATATACAAATCATAAATTATTTGTCTAATTTTTTCACTGTGAGTACATTGTTGTACATGCAGTCTCTATGCCGGCGAAGCAAGTAAGAGTTAACTATGTACCAAAGCACCATCCAAAAAAACGATAAAGATGAAAGAATATCTTTAACAAACTTCTAGAACATGATGGATACTATTTTTCTTTCCACCATACCTAATTCTAGAACATGATGGATACTTTTTTCCTTTCTAGCATACCTAATTAACAGTGTCATTCAACCATCCAAATCTCATCAAATGTTAAATATAAGAATATTCTTCTAATGTACTACACCAGAAAGTGTCATACTTTTGGAAATGCTCATCTTTAAAGCCTGTAATGAACCTTCTTTTCACTATAAAATGGGCTTGATCCGCTACAAAATAGAATTTATAATTTGCGAAAACAGGTTTCCCACCAAGTAATTTCACATCTAATTTAAATATCCTTGCAAGGTATTTTTTCCTTGTTGTAAACATTCTTCATTTGAATTCTCTTTAAGAGACGTTCCATGTGCAATAAAAGCTATAGTTAATTTTTAATATGAAATTCGTGTCACAATTAAAAAAAAAAAAAACTACCTACATGTTTTCATTGGATTTGAATGTGAGTGTGGGTGGGGAAGGGGTGCCTTGTTTGGTTGTATTCCATTCCAATATTATGTTTACTCAAATTATCCATCTTCCCCAATGGCTGGACTTTTTCTTGGTTGGTATTTCGCTTCTTGTTTTTGAGCTACTCTATACTCCTTATATAATTATTTAATGAGCAGCGGATAGTCATTCTATCTCTGCCTACAATCCATCATCAATGCATACCCTTATCCAATCAAACCCATAACTAAAATGATTATTATTATTAAAAATGCAGATTTCAACCATGGACAGGCACTGCCCTAAACTGTAACACCAACAAAAAATCAGCCATGCCCTTTTATAAAAATTCTGAAGCACTTCCGGCAATCTTTCCAAATGTTTTTCTATTTATAAAACATTTTCATTTATAAGCATTTATTATCCTTTTTTAACTTTCATTATATTGTAACTCATTTTTAAAATATTAAAGGTGCAGCGGATAGGCTTTCCTTCTCTGCATACAATCCTTCGTTAATGCACACCATTATCCTAAAAAACAATTACTTCAATGAATACTTTTTTTTTAAAAATTGCACAATTCAACCGTAGACAGGCACTGCCCTGTCCTGTAACACCAACAAAAAAAATCCATATCCTATAATTCAAACTCTGCTGCACTTCGTGCAAACGATCGAAAATAGTTTCTAATTTTAAAACGTTTTCTTCTATAAACATTTATATTCCTATTTTAACTTTTATAATATTCGAATGAATCTCTTTTTCATCTAATTTTCTAAATAATAATGACTTAAAATGTTCTTACCTGTTCTGCGAAGTTGCATGCTTCTTCTCCTCTCTCCTTCATTCCTCCGTATAACATTGGACGTAATCTGCGTCATTGATTTAATCTTTCAACAAAATAAAACAAGCATTAGAAATGCAATCGGGCTCGGATTTATTTGAGTTTGAGCTAATGGCATTGTAAATGCCAATGTATTGTTGCTATGTGTTATGGAGTGTGTTCATGTGGTGTGTACTGCCAGTAATCTCCTTGTGAGTGTGCGAATATTGCACCACTTGCCTGTGATGTCCTTCTTGTGAGTGTGAGAAGCTTGCACCTCTGCTGCCTGTGGTCTCCTTGTGAGTGTAAGAAGCTTGCACTGCTGCTGCCTGTGATGTCGTTCTTGTGAGTGGGAGAAGATTGCACCTCAGCTGCCTGTGGTCTCCTTGTGAGTCTATGCACTGTCATCGCTAGCCTGTAGATATGCACTGTCATCGCTAGCCTGTAGATATGCATTGGCGTCACTAGCCTGTGGGTATGCACCGTCATCGCTAGCCTGTAGATATGCACTGTCATCGCTAGCCTGTAGATATGCGCTGTCATTGCTATCCTGTAGATATGCGCTGTCGTTGCTAGCCTGTAGATATGCATTATCATAGCTAGCCTGTAGATATGCACTGTCATCGCTAGCCTGTAGATATGCACTGTCATTGCTAGCCTGTAGATATGCATTGGCTTCACTAGCCTGTAGATATGCACCGTCATCGCTAGCCTGTAGATATGCACTGTCATTGCTAACCTGTAAATATGCATTTGCTTCACTAGCCTGTAGTTATGCACTGTCATCGCTAGCCTGTAGATATGCGCTGTCATCGCTAGCCTGTAGATATGCTCTGTCATTGCTAGCCTGTAGATATGCACTGTCATCGCTAGCCTAGCTAGATATGCATTGGCTTCACTAGCCTGTAGGTATGCACCGTCATCGCTAGCCTGTAGATATGCACTGTCATCGCTAGCCTGTAGATATGCGCTGTCATTGCTATCCTGTAGATATGCGCTGTCGTCGCTTGCCTGTAGATATGCATTATCATCGCTAGCCTGTAGATATGCACTGTCATCGCTAGCCTGTAGATATGCTCGGTCATCGCTAGCATGTAGATATGCACTGTCATCGCTAGCCTGTAGATATGCATTGGCTTCACTAGCCTGTAGATATGCACCGTCATCGCTAGTCAGTAGATATGCCATGTCATCGCTAACCTGTAGATATGCATTGGCTTCACTAGCCTGCAGTTATGCACTGTCATCGCTAGCCTGTAGATATGCGCTGTCATCGCTAGCCTGTAGATATGCTCTGTCATCGCTAGCCTGTAGATATGCTCTGTCATCGCTAGCCTGTAGATATGCATTGGCTTCACTAGCATGTAGATATGCACTGTCATCGCTAGCCTGTAGATATGCACTGTCATCGCTAGCCTGTAGATATGCTCTGTCATCGCTAGCCTGTAGATATGCACTGTTATCGCTAGCCTGTAGATATGCATTGGCTTCGCTAGCCTGTAAATATGCATTGGCTTCGCTAGCCTGTAGATATGCACTGTCATCGCTAGCCTGTAGATATGCTCTGTCATCGCTAGCCTGTAGATATGCATTGGCTTCACTAGCCTGTAGTTATGCACTGTCATCGCTAGCCTGTAGATATGCTCTGTCATCGCTAGCCTGTAGATATGCACTGTCATCGCTAGCCTGTAGATATGCACTGTCATCGCTAGCCTGTAGATATGCACTGTCATCGCTAGCCTGTAGATATGCATTGGCTTCAAAAGCCTGTAGATATGCACTGTCATCGCTAGCCTGTAGATATGCTCTGTCATTGCTAGCCTGTACATATGCATTGTCATCGCTAGCCTGTAGATATGCACTGTCATCGCTAGCCTGTAGATATGCACTGTCATCGCTAGCCTGTAGATATGCACTGTCATTGCTAGCCTGTAGATATGCTCTGTCATCGCTAGCCTGTAGATATGCACTGTCATCGCTAGCCTGTAGATATGCACTGTCATCGCTAGCCTGTAGATATGCACTGTCATCGCTAGCCTGTAGATATGCTCTGTCATTGCTAGCCTGTACATATGCATTGTCATCGCTAGCCTGTAGATATGCACTGTCATCGCTAGCCTGTAGATATGCACTGTCATCGCTAGCCTGTAGCTATGCACTGTCATCGCTAGCCTGTAGCTATGCACTGTCATCGCTAGCCTGTAGCTATGCACTGTCATCGCTAGCCTGTAGCTATGCACTGTCATCGCTAGCCTGTAGATATGCTCTGTCATCGCTAGCCTGTAGATATGCACTGTCATCGCTAGCCTGTAGATATGCACTGACTTCGCTAGCCTGTAGATATGCACTGTCATCGCTAGCCTGTAGATATGCTCTGTCATTGCTAGCCTGTAGATATGCACTGTCATCGCTAGCCTGTAGATATGCATTGGCTTCACTAGCCTGTAGATATGCACTGTCATCGCTAGCCTGTAGATATGCTCTGTCATCGCTAGCCTGTAGATATGCATTGGCTTCACTAGCCTGTAGTTATGCACTGTCATCGCTAGCCTGTAGATATGCTCTGTCATCGCTAGCCTGTAGATATGCACTGTCATCGCGAGCCTGTAGATATGCACTGTCATCGCTAGCCTGTAGATATGCATTGGCTTCAAAAGCCTGTAGATATGCACTGTCATTGCTAGCCTGTAGATATGCATTGGCTTCACTAGCCTGTAGATATGCTCTGTCATTGCTAGCCTGTAGATATGCATTAGCTTCACTAGCCTGTAGATATGCACTGTCATCGCTAGCCTGTAGATATGCATTGGCTTCACTCTGCACTACGCACCACGCCTCTGCACTACGCACTACGCCTCTGCACTACGCACTACGCCTCTGCACTACGCACTACGCCTCTGCACTACGCACTACGCCTCTGCACTACGCCTCTGCACTACACCTCTGCACTCTGCACTACGCCTCTGCACTACGCACTACGCCTCTGCACTACGCCTCTGCACTCTGCACTACGCCTCTGCACTACACCTCTGCACTCTGCACTACGCCTCTGCACTACGCACTACGCCTCTGCACTACGCACTACACACTACGCCTCTGCACTACGCACTACGCCTCTGCACTACGCCTCTGCACTCTGCACTACGCACTACGCCTCTGCACTATACCTGTGCACTCTGCACTACGCCTCTGCACTACGCACTATGCCTCTGCACTACGCACTACACACTACGCCTCTGCACTACGCCTCTGCACTACGCACTACGCCTCTGCACTACGCACTACACCTCTGCACTACGCACTACACCTCTGCACTATGCACTACGCCTCTGCACTACGCCTCTGCACTACGCACTACGCCTCTGCACAACGCCTCTGCACTACGCACTACGCCTCTGCACTACGCACTCTGCACTACGCACTCTGCACTACGCCTCTGCACTACGCACTACGCCTCTGCACTATGCACTACGCCTCTGCACTCTGCACTACGCACTACGCCTCTGCACTACGCCTCTGCACTATGCACTACGCCTCTGCACTATGCACTACGCCTCTGCACTACGCCTCTGCACTACGCCTCTGCACTACGCACTACGCCTCTGCACTACGCCTCTGCACTACGCCTCTGCACTACGCCTCTGCACTATGCCTCTGCACTCTGCACTACGCCTCTGCACTCTGCACTACGCCTCTGCACTACGCACTACGCCTCTGCACTCTGCACTACGCACTACGCCTCTGCACTACGCACTACGCCTCTGCACTACGCACTACACCTCTGCACTACGCACTACGCCTCTGCACTACGCCTCTGCACTACGCCTCTGCACTCTGCACTACACCTCTGCACTCTGCACTACGCCTCTGCACTACGCACTACGCCTCTGCACTACGCCTCTGCACTCTGCACTACGCCTCTGCACTCTGCACTATGCACTACGCCTCTGCACTACACCTCTGCACTCTGCACTACGCCTCTGCACTATGCACTACGCCTCTGCACTACGCACTACACACTACGCCTCTGCACTACGCACTACGCCTCTGCACTACGCCTCTGCACTCTGCACTACGCCTCTGCACTACGCCTCTGCACTCTGCACTACGCACTACGCCTCTGCACTACACCTGTGCACTCTGCACTACGCCTCTGCACTACGCACTATGCCTCTACACTACGCACTACACACTACGCCTCTGCACTACGCCTCTGCACTACGCACTACGCCTCTGCACTACGCACTACACCTCTGCACTACGCACTACACCTCTGCACTCTGCACTACGCCTCTGCACTCTGCACTACGCCTCTGCACTACGCACTACGCCTCTGCACAACGCCTCTGCACTATGCACTACGCCTCTGCACTACGCACTCTGCACTACGCACTCTGCACTACGCCTCTGCACTACGCACTACGCCTCTGCACTACGCACTACGCCTCTGCACTCTGCACTACGCCTCTGCACTACGCACTACGCCTCTGCACTACGCACTACGCCTCTGCACTATGCACTACGCCTCTGCACTCTGCACTACGCCTCTGCACTACGCCTCTGCACTACGCACTACGCCTCTGCACTACGCACTACGCCTCTGCACTATGCCTCTGCACTCTGCACTACGCCTCTGCACTACGCCTCTGCACTACGCCTCTGCACTACGCACTACGCCTCTGCACTACGCCTCTGCACTACGCCTCTGCACTACGCCTCTGCACTATGCCTCTGCACTCTGCACTACGCACTACGCCTCTGCACTCTGCACTCTGCACTACGCCTCTGCACTACGCACTACGCCTCTGCACTACGCACTACGCCTCTGCACTACGCACTACGCCTCTGCACTACGCCTCTGCACTACGCACTACGCCTCTGCACTACGCCTCTGCACTCTGCACTACGCACTACGCCTCTGCACTACGCCTCTGCACTATGCCTCTGCACTACGCACTACGCCTCTGCACTACGCACTACGCCTCTGCACTACGCACTACGCCTCTGCACTCTGCACTACACCTCTGCACTCTGCACTACGCCTCTGCACTACGCAATACGCCTCTGCACTACGCCTCTGCACTCTGCACTACGCCTCTGCACTCTGCACTACGCACTACGCCTCTGCACCACCTCTGCACTCTGCACTATGCCTCTGCACTACGCACTACGCCTCTGCACTACGCACTACACACTACGCCTCTGCACTACGCACTACGCCTCTGCACTACGCACTAAGCCTCTGCACTACGCACTACGCCTCTGCACTACGCCTCTGCACTACGCCTCTGCACTCTGCACTACGCACTACGCCTCTGCATCACACCTCTGCACTCTGCACTACGCCTCTGCACTACGCACTATGCCTCTGCACTATGCACTACACACTACGCCTCTGCACTATGCACTACACCTCTGCACTACGCACTACACCTCTGCACTCTGCACTACGCCTCTGCACTCTGCACTACGCCTCTGCACTACGCACTACGCCTCTGCACAACGCCTCTGCACTACGCACTATGCCTCTGCACTACGCCTCTGCACTACGCCTCTGCACTACGCCTCTGCACTCTGCACTATGCCTCTGCACTACGCACTATGCCTCTGCACTAAGCACTACGCCTCTGCACTCTGCACTACGCCTCTGCACTATGCACTACACACTACGCCTCTGCACTACGCACTGCGCCTCTGCACTACGCCTCTGCACTACACACTACGCCTCTGCACTACGCACTACGCCTCTGCACTACGCACTACCCCTCTGCACTACGCCTCTGCACTCTGCACTACGCACTATGCCTCTGCACTACGCACTACGCCTCTGCACTCTGCACTACGCCTCTGCACTGCACTACGCCTCTGCACTCTGCCTCTGCACTATGCACTACGCCTCTGCACTATGCACTACGCCTCTGCACTACGCACTATGCCTCTGCACTATGCACTACGCCTCTGCACTACGCACTACGCCTCTGCACTACGCACTATGCCTCTGCACTACGCACTACGCCTCTGCACTACGCCTCTGCACTACGCACTACGCCTCTGCACTATGCCTCTGCACTACGCACTACCCCTCTGCACTACGCACTACGCCTCTGCACTCTGCACTACGCACTACGCCTCTGCACTCTGCACTACGCCTCTGCACTCTGCACTACGCCTCTGCACTACGCCTCTGCACTACGCCTCTGCACTACGCACTACGCCTCTGCACTACGCACTACGCCTCTGCACTACGCACTACGCCTCTGCACTCTGCACTACGCCGCTGCACTACGCACTACGCCTCTGCACTACGCACTACGCCTCTGCACTACGCACTACGCCTCTGCACTACGGACTACGCCTCTGCACTCTGCACTACGCCTCTGCACTATGCACTACGCCTCTGGACTACGCACTACGCCTCTGCACTACGCCTCTGCACTCTGCACTACGCCTCTGCACTACGCCTCTGCACTCTGCACTACGCCTCTGCACTACACCTGTGCACTCTGCACTACGCCTCTGCACTACACACTATGCCTCTGCACTACGCACTACACACTACGCCTCTGCACTACGCCTCTGCACTACGCACTACGCCTCTGCACTACGCACTACACCTCTGCACTACGCACTACACCTCTGCACTATGCACTACGCCTCTGCACTCTGCACTATGCCTCTGCACTACGCCTCTGCACTACGCACTACGCCTCTGCACAACGCCTCTGCACTACGCCTCTGCACTACGCACTCTGCACTACGCACTCTGCACTACGCCTCTGCACTACGCACTACGCCTCTGCACTACGCACTACCCCTCTGCACTCTGCACTACGCCTCTGCACTACGCACTACGCCTCTGCACTACGCACTACGCCTCTGCACTATGCACTACGCCTCTGCACTCTGCACTACGCCTCTGCACTACGCCTCTGCACTACGCACTACGCCTCTGCACTACGCCTCTGCACTACGCACTCTGCACTACGCCTCTGCACTACGCCTCTGCACTACGCCTCTGCACTACGCCTCTGCACTCTGCACTACGCCTCTGCACTACGCACTACGCCTCTGCACTCTGCACTACGCACTACGCCTCTGCACTACGCACTACGCCTCTGCACTACGCACTACGCCTCTGCACTACGCACTACGCCTCTGCACTACGCACTACGCCTCTGCACTACGCCTCTGCACTACGCATTACGCCTCTGCACTACGCACTACACCTCTGCACTACGCACTACGCCTCTGCACTACGCACTACGCCTCTGCACTACGCCTCTGCACTCTGCACTACACCTCTGCACTACGCCTCTGCACTACGCACTACGCCTCTGCACTCTGCACTACGCCTCTGCACTCTGCACTACGCACTACACCTCTGCACTAAACCTCTGCACTCTGCACTACGCCTCTGCACTACGCACTACGCCTCTGCACTACGCACTACACACTACGCCTCTGCACTACGCACTACGCCTCTGCACTACGCACTAAGCCTCTGCACTACGCACTACGCCTCTGCACTACGCCTCTGCACTCTGCACTACGCCTCTGCACTCTGCACTACGCACTACGCCTCTGCACTACACCTCTGCACTCTGCACTACGCACTAT
Organism: Lissotriton helveticus; assembly: GCF_964261635.1. NCBI lineage: Eukaryota > Metazoa > Chordata > Amphibia > Caudata > Salamandridae > Lissotriton > Lissotriton helveticus. The sequence continues at coordinate 1,842,537,662 of NC_136057.1, read as the reverse complement.
GCCTCTGCACTACGCACTACACACTACGCCTCTGCACTACGCCTCTGCACTACGCACTATGCCTCTGCACTACGCACTACGCCTCTGCACTACGCACTACACCTCTGCGCTATGCACTACGCCTCTGCACTCTGCACTACGCCTCTGCACTACGCCTCTGCACTACGCACTACGCCTCTGCACAACGCCTCTGCACTACGCACTACGCCTCTGCACTACGCACTCTGCACTACGCCTCTGCACTACGCCTCTGCACTACGCCTCTGCACTATGCCTCTGCACTATGCCTCTGCACTCTGCACTACGCCTCTGCACTACGCACTATGCCTCTGCACTAAGCACTACGCCTCTGCACTCTGCACTACGCCTCTGCACTACGCACTACGCCTCTGCACTACGCACTACGCCTCTGCACTACGCACTACGCCTCTGCACTACACACTACGCCTCTGCACTACGCACTACGCCTCTGCACTACGCACTACCCCTCTGCACTACGCCTCTGCACTCTGCACTACGCACTACGCCTCTGCACTACGCACTACGCCTCTGCACTACGCACTACGCCTCTGCACTCTGCACTACGCCTCTGCACTACGCCTCTGCACTCTGCCTCTGCACTACGCACTACGCCTCTGCACTATGCACTACGCCTCTGCACTACGCACTACGCCTCTGCACTACGCCTCTGCACTACGCACTACGCACTACGCCTCTGCACTACGCACTACGCCTCTGCACTACGCCTCTGCACTACGCACTACCCCTCTGCACTACGCACTACGCCTCTGCACTCTGCACTACGCACTACGCCTCTGCACTACGCACTACGCCTCTGCACTCTGCACTACGCCTCTGCACTCTGCACTACGCCTCTGCACTACGCCTCTGCACTACGCACTACGCCTCTGCACTACGCACTACGCCTCTGCACTACGCACTACGCCTCTGCACTACGCACTACACCTCTGCACTACGCACTACACCTCTGCACTATGCACTACGCCTCTGCACTCTGCACTACGCCTCTGCACTACGCACTACGCCTCTGCACAACGCCTCTGCACTACGCACTACGCCTCTGCACTACGCCTCTGCACTACGCCTCTGCACTACGCCTCTGCACTCTGCACTACGCCTCTGCACTACACACTATGCCTCTGCACTAAGCACTACGCCTCTGCACTCTGCACTACGCCTCTGCACTATGCACTACACACTACGCCTCTGCACTACGCACTACGCCTCTGCACTACGCACTACGCCTCTGCACTACGCACTACGCCTCTGCACTACGCACTACCCCTCTGCACTACGCCTCTGCACTCTGCACTACGCACTATGCCTCTGCACTACGCACTACGCCTCTGCACTCTGCACTACGCCTCTGCACTACGCCTCTGCACTCTGCCTCTGCACTATGCACTACGCCTCTGCACTATGCACTACGCCTCTGCACTACGCACTATGCCTCTGCACTATGCACTACGCCTCTGCACTACGCACTACGCCTCTGCACTACGCACTATGCCTCTGCACTACGCACTACGCCTCTGCACTACGCCTCTGCACTATGCACTACGCCTCTGCACTACGCCTCTGCACTACGCACTACCCCTCTGCACTACGCACTACGCCTCTGCACTCTGCACTACGCACTATGCACTACGCCTCTGCACTACGCCTCTGCACTCTGCACTACGCCTCTGCACTACGCCTCTGCACTACGCCTCTGCACTACGCCTCTGCACTACGCACTACGCACTACGCCTCTGCACTCTGCACTACGCCTCTGCACTCTGCACTCTGCACTACGCCTCTGCACTACGCACTACGCCTCTGCACTCTGCACTACGCACTACACCTCTGCACTACGCACTACGCCTCTGCACTATGCACTACGCCTCTGGACTACGCACTACGCCTCTGCACTACGCCTCTGCACTCTGCCTCTGCACTACGCCTCTGCACTCTGCACTACGCACTACGCCTCTGCACTACACCTGTGCACTCTGCACTTCGCCTCTGCACTACGCACTATGCCTCTGCACTACGCACTACACACTACGCCTCTGCACTACGCCTCTGCACTACGCACTACGCCTCTGCACTACGCACTACACCTCTGCACTACGCACTACACCTCTGCACTATGCACTACGCCTCTGCACTCTGCACTATGCCTCTGCACTACGCCTCTGCACTACGCACTACGCCTCTGCACAACGCCTCTGCACTACGCACTACGCCTCTGCACTACGCACTCTGCACTACGCACTCTGCACTACGCCTCTGCACTACGCACTACGCCTCTGCACTACGCACTACCCCTCTGCACTACGCACTACGCCTCTGCACTACGCACTACGCCTCTGCACTACGCACTACGCCTCTGCACTATGCACTACGCCTCTGCACTCTGCACTACGCACTACGCCTCTGCACTACGCACTACGCCTCTGCACTACGCACTCTGCACTACGCCTCTGCACTACGCCTCTGCACTACACCTCTGCACTACGCCTCTGCACTCTGCACTACGCCTCTGCACTACGCACTACGCCTCTGCACTCTGCACTACGCACTACGCCTCTGCACTACGCACTACGCACTACGCCTCTGCACTACGCACTACGCCTCTGCACTACGCACTACGCCTCTGCACTACGCCTCTGCACTACGCACTACGCCTCTGCACTACGCCTCTGCACTACGCATTACGCCTCTGCACTACGCACTACACCTCTGCACTACGCACTACGCCTCTGCACTACGCACTACGCCTCTGCACTACGCCTCTGCACTCTGCACTACACCTCTGCACTACGCCTCTGCACTACGCACTACGCCTCTGCACTCTGCACTATGCCTCTGCACTCTGCACTACGCACTACGCCTCTGCACTAAACCTCTGCACTACGCCTCTGCACTACGCACTACGCCTCTGCACTACGCACTACGCCTCTGCACTACGCACTACGCCTCTGCACTACGCACTAAGCCTCTGCACTACGCACTACGCCTCTGCACTACGCCTCTGCACTCTGCACTACGCCTCTGCACTCTGCACTACGCACTACGCCTCTGCACTACACCTCTGCACTCTGCACTACGCACTATGCCTCTGCACTACGCACTACACACTACGCCTCTGCACTACGCCTCTGCACTACGCACTACGCCTCTGCACTACGCACTACACCTCTGCACTACGCACTACGCCTCTGCACTATGCACTACGCCTCTGCACTCTGCACTACGCCTCTGCACTACGCCTCTGCACTACGCACTACGCCTCTGCACAACGCCTCTGCACTACGCCTCTGCACTACGCACTCTGCACTACGCCTCTGCACTACGCCTCTGCACTACGCCTCTGCACTATGCCTCTGCACTCTGCACTACGCCTCTGCACTACGCACTATGCCTCTGCACTAAGCACTACGCCTCTGCACTCTGCACTACGCCTCTGCACTACGCCTCTGCACTACGCACTACGCCTCTGCACTACGCACTACGCCTCTGCACTACACACTACGCCTCTGCACTACGCACTACGCCTCTGCCCTACGCACTACCCCTCTGCACTACGCCTCTGCACTCTGCACTACGCACTACGCCTCTGCACTACGCACTACGCCTCTGCACTACGCACTACGCCTCTGCACTCTGCCTCTGCACTACGCCTCTGCACTCTGCCTCTGCACTACGCACTACGCCTCTGCACTATGCACTACGCCTCTGCACTACGCACTACGCCTCTGCACTACGCACTACGCCTCTGCACTACGCACTACGCCTCTGCACTACGCACTACGCCTCTGCACTACGCCTCTGCACTACGCACTACCCCTCTGCACTACGCACTACGCCTCTGCACTCTGCACTACGCCTCTGCACTACGCACTACGCCTCTGCACTCTGCACTACGCCTCTGCACTCTGCACTACGCCTCTGCACTACGCCTCTGCACTACGCACTACGCCTCTGCACTACGCACTACGCCTCTGCACTACGCACTACGCCTCTGCACTACGCACTACGCCTCTGCACTACGCACTACGCCTCTGCACTACGCCTCTGCACTCTGCACTACGCCTCTGCACAACGCACTACGCCTCTGCACTACACCTCTGCACTACGCACTACGCCTCTGCACTATGCACTACGCCTCTGCACTACGCACTACGCCTCTGCACTACGCACTACGCCTCTGCACTACGCACTCTGCACTACGCACTACGCCTATGCACTACGCACTACGCCTCTGCACTACGCCTCTGCACTACGCACTACGCCTCTGCACTACGCACTACGCCTCTGCACTACGCCTCTGCACTACGCACTACGCCTCTGCACTATGCACTACGCCTCTGCACTACGCCTCTGCACTACGCACTACGCCTCTGCACTACGCACTACGCCTCTGCACTACGCACTACGCCTCTGCACTACGCCTCTGCACTACGCCTCTGCACTACGCACTACGCCTCTGCACTAAGCACTCTGCACTACGCCTATGCACTACGCCTCTGCACTACGCACTACGCCTCTGCACTACGCCTCTGCACTACGCACTACGCCTCTGCACTACGCCTCTGCACTACGCCTCTGCACTACGCACTACGCCTCTGCACTACGCACTACGCCTCTGCACTACGCCTCTGCACTACGCACTACGCCTCTGCACTACGCACTCTGCACTCTGCACTACGCCTCTGCTCTACGCACTACGCCTCTGCACTACGCACTACGCCTCTGCACTATGCACTACGCACTACACCTCTGCACTACGCACTACGCCTCTGCACTACGCCTCTGCACTACGCACCAGATCTGATGCATGTGATTCTCTACAAAAAACACAGCAGTGCACACGCTCCCACCACCATCTGCCTTCAATTACCGGCACCTCGGACAGCTGGTAATTGAGGATTTATGTATTCTTCTGCCGAACACTTTATGCAGCGCTCGCACCATCTGGATTGCATTACACGGCCACTCTGACAGCTCCTAATTAAGATTAATCACTCTGCCGTGCTCGTTCTCGCACAGAATATGCCACATCGGGCACGAGTAAATTACTTACAGCCTATCAGGTCAACACTACTAAATACACAGCACAGCGAAGACGAATCACTAGGCACATTCCATAAAAACTAAGGAATGTGCCAGCCTGGACCCCTTTCTGCATTGAACACATTAGGGCTCGCAAGCTCCGCCTCCACGAAGTGGAGGCTTAGGCCCGAGCCCTAAAAAGGACCTTTTTTTTCCATAAAAGACACTTCTAAACCGTGGGAATTTAATTTAAGTCTAGACTTTTACATTTAAAAAAATTAACTATGAGAAGAAAGTCCTCTTTTCATTTTGAGCAAAGATGAAATCCTTGACACAGATAACGTTAAACGTCATACGTCCTATGAAGGAGCGAGGATCAGAAGCATGAAACTTAGCAGAACAGGTAAGAAGTTTTAAACGTAATATTATTTTTTAAACTTAATATTATTTTTAAATAATAATAATAAACTTAAATTAAAAAAAAGCAAAGTAAAGTAATGCGAACTAACAATATTTGCGTAGTAAAAGCATGCTATCTTTTAGCATCCGTAGTAATGGTCAACGCGTAATAAAAAATGTGAACATAAAGCATTGTGAAGTAATGGAGCGTAGTAATGGTAGATTACCCCTTAGCGCTCCCTCCGACCTTGCCTGTCAGTTTCTTTCCCCCGCCAGGTCCACAGCCGGAGAACATCCCAGGGACCGTGGGTTGCTTAGGTCTTGTTACAGGCTCATTGGGACGCTGCTCACTTGCTTTAATTTTGCCACCTGTTTCCTCCTCCTCAGGGCCGGCAGTGTGAGCAGCGTCTTCAATTTTCCCATCAGCCAGCGTCTTCTGGGCAGGCAGCAGCCCTCTCGCTCCTCCAGTTGCTCCGCTCTCCATGCGCTCCTTCGGAAGTTTGACTTGTTTGGAAAACAGCAACGAGAGCCTGTTTATCTCCAAGGGAGCAAGCAGTCGAGCAATGTCGCGAGCCAGCAGGTACGTGTTTTGCTTCGCTCCTGCGATACCGCAAAAAATTCCTTTCGCCGTACGAGTCAGAAGTGCTCCGATTCCTGTATACAGCCTCATCCGATTGTTTCCTATGCCATCAATACGTTTAAGGGTCCATATTAACTTTAGCTGTGAGGGTAAGCGGCTCACTCAGCAGTCACACAGCTGCCATCTTGCCCGCTTTTCAGTGAATTTCTATGGGCATTGGAGGAACGGATTGTGGTACTTGAGGCAGGGGCTGAGGCTACGGGACAGCAAGCCACCATGAACGAAACCAGAATGACAGATGTGTTAAGGAAGCTGGAGGATTTTGAAAACCACCAACGGCGGAATACCTTGAGACTTCTGGGCACTGAAGAGAATGCAGAAGGGAATGACATTTGTGGATTTGTCCTTCAGCTGTTTAGGGGGGCCTTCACAGAACTGGTGCATTGGGGCTGGGATGCAGAGGTGCAGAGGGTACACCATTTTCCTCTAATGCTGCAGAAGAGAGGCGGGGGAAGCGATCAGAATCTCAAACCTAGAGCTATTCTTATCTTCTTTAGCAATATTCTTTTATGGCAGGCAGTCTTTGACAAATCTAGACCCGAGGCCAGGTGACCAGCAGAAGGACTGACCTTCTTGGTTAGGCCTGAACTTATGTCACACTACGGTAGAGATGCGATGGAGGCTCCCTCAGCTAATCACCCCCTTTCAGAAATTGGGCAGTGAGGTGTTTCTAATGAGCCCCGCATGGCTTAAGGTAATCTATAAGGGAACTACCAGGGTGTTTTCCTCAGAAATACAGGCCCAAAAGTATCTGCAGGAAATTTCGAGAAAACAGAGAAATGGCAGCGCTTAGGTCTCCTTGAGGCAGGGTTTAAAGGGGATGACACTTGTCACATCTGTCTCATCCGATTCCTTTTTTGTCAGAATCTTTTTTCTAAGGGCTTTAATATTATTATTATTTTAGTTGGGTTTCACCTTTTTTTTTATCAAGCCTACAGGGAGTGCGGCTGCGGGCAACAGCAGGATACAGGAGGCATCACAAGGGTCTTCGGAACTTTTTTACCTAGTGACGGGGTTGGGGGGGTGGAAGAGCTGATCCAAAGAAACTTTTTGGGGCCAAAACTGTAATCAAGAGAATGTATGGGCACAATAGAAATTCAACACTTGGGTGAATGGGCAAGTTAAGAATAGCCTCTATTAATACATGTGACCTAAATAACCCACAAAAACAAAGCAGAATCAATGTAGATGTTCAATTTCTGAAGGCTTATATTGTATGCCTTCAGGAGACTCATGTCGAAGCAAGTAGACAAGAGGTTGCGGAGCTGGCAGGTTTTCAACTTATTTCTCGCACTTCACAGGGGACGTGAACAAGAGGGGTGGCAGCCATGGCAAGAAAAGGGATAGCCAGATTTCCACGGTCTAGCTAGGATAAAATGGGAAGATGTGTGGTTACCCTATGTTCTATGGAGCATGGTATGTTTACTTTGTGTTCCGTGTACGGCTCAGTGCTAGATGACCGGGCGCTTTTCGGATGGTTGAATGTCGAATTAGTGGGGTGGCCACTCCCCTTAATAATTTGTGGCAACTTCAATATTATTACTAATTCTCAAAAGGATAAACAAGGGGACGGGGGTATCATGGCCGCAAACCTAACGTTTTAAAATCTTTATCTCAGTTATGCGCGCTGCATGGGCTGTCAGACGTTTGAGCAATTTAAGAACCTGGGGATCCGGGATATACCTACTTCTCTGCTCCACACCAAGTACATGTTAGCCTAGATTATTTTTATGTTTCCCAAGAACTAGTACAGTCCTGCAAAATATATTAATATCCAAGAGTCATGTCTGATCATAACCTCCTTGTTCATGAAGTAAATATCCAAGCTAATCCCTCTCTAGTGGCACGATGGACATTTGATAGGGCTATGCTCTGTGATGAAGGATTTATTTCACATATAAACGTTTGTATCCCAAGGTTTATAGAGGAGAATAAAGGAGTGTCAGTATCTACACAGTCTGGGATGCCCTCAAAGCTAGAATAAGAGGGGAGACAACTAGGTATGGGTGGGCAACCCAGAAGAAGGAGAAGAAACTTTTGCAAGATCTATACATGGAATTGGCAGTGGCAGAAACACAATTGTAGGGGGGAAAAACACGGATAAAGTGCAATCTAGAGTCTTAGCCGGAAAATCCGTAATTATTGATATTTCAGGTAAAAAATCTGCGGGGAGATAAATGGCCTGGTGTAGCAAAGTATACGAAAATAACGAAAAGGTAGGTCATTTATTGGCTGTAGGGAAAAGATAGTACAAAGGGGCATTGCAGTAATTAGAGACCTGATTGATGGCCTAATCTCTGAGCCTGCCGCAGTGCGCTCCTCATTTCAGAGGTTCCACCAGCTGCTATACACCGATGACACTTACTATGAGGACAAAGCAATAGAGGAATAGCGAATGGGGCTGCCAGGGGAACATCAGTGTCTTGTGGAGAAGGAGGTTTTAGAGGCACCTATAACGGAGGATGAGGTTAGGAGGGCAATCGATTCACTTCCTGTAGGGATAGCGGTTGGAATGGACTCAATCCCGGGGGAATTTTATAAAAAATGTGCACCCTGCCTACATGAATTTATGAGGGAAATATTTTTAAGTGCACAATTATGGGATTTGCCCCCGAATCAAGGAAATCGGCCAACATAGTAGTGTTCCTGAAAAAGGGCAAACCCAATAATGAACTGGGATCTTATCGCCTGATTTACAGCGAAATGAAGATATATGCTAACATTTTAGCTAGCTGATTGGCTAAAGTAATTAATCGGCTGGTTTCCCCAGTCCAACATGGATTTGTCCCTGGTCGTGGTACGGTTGACCATCTCCGGAGAACCATTGCTTCATTTAATTCTTCAAAGACTGCCGGAGACCCTATGGAGTTATTTCTGTTGGACGCAGAAAAGGCCTTCGATAGGGTCTCCTGGCCATTTTTGTGGGCAATTTTGGAGAGGAAAGGTCGGGGTAGGGGTTTTATCTGCGCAATGCAAACCATGTAGTGGAATCCAGTTGCTCGAGTAGTGGCAATGGGCAGTATGTCTGATTTATTCAAGATCACTCGAGGTACATGTCAAGGATGTCCCTCCTCCCCCTTGTTGTTTGCTCTCTATATCGATACCTTAATTCGGAAGATCGAGAGAAACATCGGCATTCTGGCAATGCAGAAAATTGGAGGGAACACAAACCTCTTAGCTCAGTGGTTCCCAAACTGGGGTCCGCGGACCCCCAGGGGTCCGTGACACATTCCCAGGGGGTCCGCAGGCAACAGTTTAAAAGCACTGCAAAGTTTCTTGTATAATCAGCAGTTTTGGGCAGCAATAAAAGTGTCATGATAACTTTGGTGATTAATGTACATGCTGGAGAGAGATGGGGGTTTTGTCCAGTGGCAGCTTTGACTCATCTAAGGAAGTGCAGATGGTTAATATGCCTGCTGCAAAGAATGTCTACCATGCATTTTTTTTTTTTAAAACAGTATTTTGTTTTGTACTTAGGTCAGTGGGTTCCTGCTTTTGCCACAGAGATTATTTTGTTAATGTGCAGTTCACAATTTACAATCATAATCTAGCACAGTAAGCTATAAACTGCCATCAAAGAGCTGCATGCAAACTGCATGGTACAAGTTAGTAAGATATGCTTTTTCCCAGTCTTTCATTATCCCGATGCTGCTAAAAAGGTTTGTTTGGGTAGAAATAAATCCTTATTATTACAGTCAACGCTAACCCCCTGTGTTATGTTCTGAATCCTGAGTTTGTGCTTCTCCAGATTAAGCACTCTTAAATGCCTACCAGTATAAATGACGTGTGAATCCTACACCTTGTAGTCCCCTTTGTCGTATGTAACATTTTCTATTCACTGATCTACACATGTATGATTCATTGTCTCTGTGTGATGTAAAGTGTTCTGACACCCTACAGTGGTATGAGAGGTGCTAATTAATAAATTAAATACATGTGACAGTGGGGCTTTGGAGAGATGAGAGGCATTGTTGGAGGGTAGTAGTGAGGGAATCATTGAAGATTGTCAATCATGGAAGATTGACAAACGATTGTTGTATCCTGGTGCATAGTAAGGTAATTATTTACTATGCTTTAACCCCTTGCATGCTCATGGCGGCCCCCGGCCGTCGTGAGTCACGGTGGGCGTGTGCTCACGACGGCCGTCCAAATCCCACCCACTATGTAAATGACCCGCACAGTGCGAAAATTCGCCACGCAAGCAAGGGGTTAAAAGCAAATACAATTCAATATATAATGTCAAATGTGTTGTAAAATGCATCATTCTCCCCCAAATGTTGTGGGGGGAGCCCCTCAAAGCCCCCTTTGTAATTGTCAGGCTCACTTGCTGCACTTGGTGCACTGTACAGGGACTGGTCTGACAACATTTGCCAGAGCAGCTTTAGGTTTCCAGTCCAGCCTTGGCAGGAGCAGGAGCCTCGGGCAGTGAAATAAAACCAAACAATGAAAAGGTAGTCGCGAGATGCAGCACCAACCTTCTCATTAAGATTTTTTGTAATTATTTTGAATACTAAAATGTTTAGTCATTCAAGTCTAGTTTTTGTTTGATGTGCACACATGTTTATTTTTTTCGAATTACAGTTTTAATGTTTGGTCATTTAAATCATACAAATTGCTTGGGGGTCCCCAGTTTCCCATAGTGACTCAATGGGGGTCCTCAGGAGTGAAAAGTTTGGGAACCACTGATTTATATCATACAAATTGCTTGGGGGTCCCCAGCTTCCCGTAGTGACTCAATGGGGGTCCTCAGGAGTGAAAAGTTTGTGAACCACTGTCTTAGCTTATGCAGATGACTTAGCAATTACTACCCCTAACCCGAGGGATGCCCTTAAAGAAAATCATAAGGGAAGCTACCAACTTTGGATATATCTCAGGTTATCAACTTAATCAAAGTAAGACGCAAATTGTGATTAATGGTATGATACAATTAAATGATGATCGAGTGTCCAGAATGCCAAAAACCTTGGAGTTGAGATCAGGGCAAACGTGGAGAAAATAGTAGTTGGACACAGTGCTCTGGAAATTCAAAGCTGACTTTGCCAGATCGGACAATTTGAAGCTTACATTGATAGGGAGAAGCAATGCTATTAAGATGATCTTCCTACCAAAACCCTATACTTCTTCAGAGCCATTCCCATAGAGATTGACAACTCGTGGTTCAAAGTCTTATGGCCGGCCAACGCCCCGAAGAGCCCTAAAATTCCTGACCCTCCCAAGAGATCAGGAAGGATGGGCCGTTCCAAACTTCCAAATATATTTTTGGGCAGCAATGCTGCAGCAGATGGCAGGCCGATTAACAGGGGAAGAGCAGAACTAGAGGAAGAGCATTCTATCTCCATATACAAATTAATATTAGGAACAGAGGTTAGAGCAGGGTTCTTCAATCTGTGGGGCGCGCCCCCCTGGGGGGCCGCGGCACCATCCCAGGGGGGGCGTGGGCTCCACTCCGGTCTTCCCTTTGTCTGGGTGATTCTCCCAGGAGGGGGCCAATTCACGGAGTCGACAGCTGTGCGAGGCAGGGGTCTCCTCTGCCAAAAACAAAAGCAAACAAACAGACACGCTTTCAGTTTTAGCAGAGGAGACCCTTTACCTCCCACTGCAGCTGAAGCTGTGGACTCTGTGAATTAACCCCCTCCTGGGAGAGTTCGCTTTTCACAGAAGGCAGAGAAGGTTTCCAGAGAGGTTTCGAGGCACGGGCGGGGTGGGCTCTGGCCCAGGGCCCCAACCTTTTCAAGGGGGGTGGGAGTGAGAGGGGGGAGGGCCTGTATTCCCAGGCAGAGAGTTGTGTTAGTGTGCTAACGCATAATGACGGAATGTGGCCTATTGTTTGGTCTTGCCACACCATTCACCAATTTCCTCACTTTAGAATCAAAAGGGATGAATCCTGTTTTACAGTCACCATGATAGGAAGATGACAAGAAAAGAATAAACTTTTGACAGCATGTATGAAAGGTCTCACTTTGTCAAAGCTCCTAGCTAATGAGTGAGGAAACAAGACCAACCGTTTCGAAGGAAGCTTACAGCAAGTTTGGGAAAATGACCTTCTGAGTTGTGTTCCCCAAGCCAGTCCCCAAAGATTAACAGTTTTCCATTAGGGTTCTTTGACCTCCCTGTGGTAGGCTCTCCTAAGCAAAAAGGCAACGCGGATAGAAAATGTGTGAAGTATTATGTGTCATAGCACAAGAAATCAACAATACAGGTAAAAAATGCAAGCTCCTTAAGAGCCTTACCACCACCTTAAAAACTGAAGACTGGGCTTCTGGACAGACACTGCACTCATCCTGGCCTTGGATTGAGAGGAGGACCATACTTGATGAGAGAAAGGCAGCATCACTGATCCTGCAGGATCTTTCCACCACTTTTGAAACCGTAGACCACCTAGTGCTCACCCAGCGTCATGAAACTCATACGACAGCATATTGTTGGACTAGCGCAAGTCTCATACGGTGCTTTCAGACTTTGTCACTTGCACTTTAAGATAGGAAAAGATGGCTATTCTTTGTGGAGTGCAGTGTGGCTCTTCATTATTACAATTTTTCTAATGTATGTCGGTACTTTGTCAGATCTGATTACATCTTTCAGGAGCAGGACGTTGGCTTATGCTGCTGATACTCAGTTCATCAGTCTGCGCAGGTAGGTTCCCACACTAAGGCTGACCGACCTTCAGTTATTTTGGGAAGGGAGGGAGAAATTGCAATCCGGGTTTGGGCCATGAATCGGGAAGGTGGGCTCTGGTCTGCGGTCCTCAACTCATGAGGATCTTTGTGTGGGCACCGAAGTGTCGGTGTTCAGGGATGTTGGTCTGCAGATTCGAATTTGAATCATTAAATGTGTGAGGGATGTCGGGTGGAGCCGGCCACCAGACATCCATTATGTTGCCATGTGGGTGAATAGATGTATGGGTGGAGTGGTGGATGTATGGGTGGGGTGATGGGTGGAATGGTGGATGTGAGGGTGACATGGTGGATGTATGGGTGGGGGGTGGATGGATGAGTGAGGGGATGGATGGATGGGTGAACGGGTGGATGGATGGTGAGTGAAGGGGTAAATGGATGGTGGGAGAGAAGATGGATGCATGAGTGGAGGGGTGGATGAATCAGTGAAATGGTGGATGAATCGATGGGGGGGTGGATGGTGGATGAGTCGGTGGGTGGATGGATAAGAGAGGTGATGGATGGATTGATGTATTGATGGGTGAAGGGGTGAATGAATGGATGTATGGATGAGTGAAGGGGTGGATGTGGGGATGGATGGGTGATTGAGGAGGGTGGATGGACGGGGGGATGGATGGAGGAGTGAAGGGGTGGAAGGATGGTGAGTGAAGGGGTGAATGGATGGTGGGAGAGAGGATGGATGTGTGTATGGTTGGAAGGGTAGATGGATGGGTGGAGGGGTGGATGGATCAGTGAAATGGTGGATGGATCGATGGGGGGGTGGATGGTGGATGAGTCGGTGGGTGGATGGATGAGAGAGGTGATGGATGGATTGATGTATTGATGGGTGAAGGGGTGAATGAATGGATGGATGGATGGATGAGTGAAGGGGTGGATGTGGGGATGGATGGGTGATTGAAGAGGGTGGATGGACGGGGATGGATGGAGGAGTGAAGGGTTGGATGAGTGGTCAATGGATGGATTCATGAGTGGATGAGTGGATGGATGAGTGGGTGGATGGGTGAAGGGTGGATGGAGGGATGGGTGGCTGGCTGAGGGGGGAATGGAGAGAGAGGGGGAGGATGGATGGCTGAGTGAGGACATGGATGAATGATTGGCAGAGTGGATGGCAGGTGTGTGCTAGGATGGGTGAGGAGAGGAGCATGGAAATGGATGGGTCAGAGAGTGCATGCATGAGTGGGGGGAGGGTGGAGAGCGGATGGATGGGTGGGTGGATGAGTGGAGGGTTGAGTGGGTTGGCGGATGAGTGACTGGGTGGATGGATGAGTGGGTGGGGGATGGCTGGATGGGTGAGAGGGTGGGTGGTTGGATGGATGAGTGAATGGATGGATGGGTGGAGGTGTGGATGGATGGGTGGAGGTGTGGATGGATGGGTGGAAGAGTGGATGGATGGGTGGAAGAGTGGATGGATGGGTGGAGGAGTGGATGGATGGGTGGGAGGATAGCTTGGGTGAAGGGGTGAATGGTTGGATGGATGAGTGGGTGGGTGGATGGGTGGATGAGTGGGTGGATGGATGGGTGGAAGAGTGGATGGATTGGTGAGGGGATGGATTGGTGAAGGGATGGATGGATGATGGATGGATGGGTGAGGGGGTGGATGGAGGGATGGATGGGTGAGATGATGGATGGATGGATGGTGGATGGCTTTGCAAGTGGTTGAAGGCGTTTGGATGTGGATGGGGCACAGATGGAGGGACGCCACACCCACTCACAGGCCTGCAGTTTACTAGGCACTCTTGTTGTGTTGAGCATTCTTTACCGGATATGGCCTTGGTGTGCACGTGGCAGTCGATCATGTGGTGTGCTGGATTCCCGAGGTTTCTGTCGGGTGGTGGGGGGGGCCCAACATCTTGGGGAATTCAGCTGGGGGGGCTCAACATGGAAAAGTTTGAAGACCTCTGGGTTAGAGGGTGTCTCACACGTCATATTGACTTTGCTTATTTTACGAGGGTTATGTTTAAGATTTTGCGCATTTAAAGTATGGACAGCAGTCCGGAAGAAGCTTGGATTGGTCCAGATTCACAGATACACTCCCATGTATAATATGACTTACTCCCAGTTATCTTTCATGATGGGTATATGAAATATTGGGATGGGAGGGTGTTGGAAAATGTGGCAGCATCTGTGAGGCCTGCACAAATAACATGACTACATTTGTCCTTCACTGGGAACCAAACACCCAATTGTAGCACATGACTCTCAAAGGATAGCGTTGCAGAGCAGTCTGAGGCTTACTCAAGGGAGGTGGTGTGGGCTAGTATTCGCCATTTGCAGGTGCGCAAAAATAACACTCAATAATTGATTGTACAGTCTATACTTTGCTTTATAAAAGTAAGAGTACATTTATTAAACACACACACTACTCAATACTATGCACCAATTTACAAATATACATAAGCTGTTGGAATTACTTTGTGACATTGCATAACATCTCCACCCATCCCGTGGGGGGTGGGGTCTAGTACCACCACTCCCATGTATGCACATCATCTTGCCCCCAATGCAATGAATTAGACTTAACAAGGAGCGAGGGCCCTGCGCACTGGCACCATCCCAGTAGCGACCCCCCCCATTACCTCAACAAGCCATAAACAGGGGTACACCTGCCTTGGTGACACATGACCCTGACTGAGCATCTCCCACTGACCATACAGTATGCACCTCTTCATCTTAAGGGCTAACAGTCTGGGGTCTTCATCTAAGCACAGCAGCAAGAATACATGTTTACGCACACTTTAGAATGACAGTACTCAGCACATTTGGATATCATTAAATATGAAGTGCAATTACAGCCCCTAAAGGCATCACAGATGATCACAGGATTAAGTTATAAATACAGCCAGACACCCTAGCAGGAGTGTCTAGCCACTTAAATCCACTTTGCTTATGACATCACCTTAGACCAATACTTCACATTGAAGTCGTGAAAGGTTTCTCTAATCTTTTTTTAACGCTCATTAGAAGAATTGTAATTTTTTGTGTGTCTAAATGGGGAATTTGGGGGGAGTGCTTGCAATTTTGTTTTAACCTTGCCCACTTAGTAATTTTAAATTAGATTACCGTTTCTGTTGGTGGCATAGTTTTCGAGTGTGTTAAACTCCACGCCATGGCACTGCAGCATACCTGACCTCTTTTGCGGCCGGTTATCGTCCATCTTGGACGTGACACGTGCTTCTCGTGGTCAGCGGTCCAGTCGTTACACGCACCACACCGGCACTGGGATAATACTATTTAACCAGGCTCATTGCGGTCGAGCGCTGCTCGTGAAAGGTTTCTCTAATCTTATTTTAACACTCATTAGAAGAACTAATTTTTGTGTGTCTGAATGGGGAATTTGGGGGGAGTGCTTGCAATTTTGTTTTAACCTTGCCCACTTAGTAATTTTAAATTAGATTACCGTTTCTGTTGGTGGCATAGTTTTCGGAGTGTGTTAAACTCCACAGCACTGCAGTATACCTGACCTCTTCTGCGGCCGGGTTGCGGCCATCTTGGACATGACACGGGCTTCTCACGGTCAGCGGTCCAGTCGGTGCACGCACCATACCAGCACTGGCTAAACCCTATTTAAATGTGCCTTGGTAGAACGCGCAGCGGGAGGGCGCAGCGGGCGCGCCGATGGCGCGCCAAATGCAAGCCCGTTTGCGCCCGTCCACGGCCGGCCGGGGTCAGGGGCCAGTGCCCATGCCGGTACAAAATATTACACAGCTAAAGAATTGAAATCATTCCAGGGGAATTGGGCACTAGCCAAGACCTCCCTGGCTATTTTAGAGCAAGAGGGCTCACTCGCGGATAATAACGGCATTCAGGATGGCACCGCAGACTCACTGCTCCATAGCACAGAGCACGCCTCCTTTAGTCCTTCAAACGCAACAGACGCTATATTACTCTCCAACAAATCTACCAGCATGAATATCATTTATTTGAATACCCGCTCCCTGGTAAAACACCAGTTAGAGATCTTTTCCCTCATTGATTTAAATAGACCCGATATCCTACTCTTATCAGAAACTTGGCTATCGCCTGAATCCACCCCTGATATTTTAGCGGCCATTCTGACTCCCACTATATCCTACAAGCAGATAGAGACATGGGCAAAATAGGGGGAGGGGTTGTAGCAATAATTGTTCAAAAGTTTCAGTTTACTTCTTTGAACACATCACATAATCCGTCAGTTGATCTTTTGATGATCAAATTAGATTCCATTCAATCTTCCCTAGTATGTGTCGTTGTATACCGACCACCTCAACACATGCCCCTATTTTCTCAGCAATTCGGCGACTTGATTGCCCATTTAGTGATTAATCACACTAGGATCTTAAGAGGAGATTTCAACTACTGGCCAGGAGATCCAAAAGAAAGCTCAATCTCACGAGAACTTACAGACCTCCTGATGAGTTTAAATTGTATGCAGCATGTACTGGCAGCCACCCACATCAAGGGGCATAGACTAGACCAAGTGTGGTCACAAAATCTAAATATGTCTCTGTAAGAAATGGGGTTACCCAAATCTCCAAGGGGGGGTAGCACGGACCAAGCGGGCAGGCCAAACTTCGAGGACATGTGAAGCACTCATGCAGTACCCACAGACGACACACCAGGCACAGCACAAAAGAGGCAGGACACCAGTTTGAGTTGGAAAAAGATAAGTAGTTTAGTAGTGTTTCCAACCTGCAAGGCAAAATAAAATGCAAAACAGTAGTGTCACAACAGGGCGCCAATTGGCGCCAGAGCCAAGTGTATAGAGGGGGGATTATTTACATGGGAAGTAAGGGCTGAGTCTATAAGTCCATGCTGAAAGGAAAAAGGATGGGATCAAAATAACATTAGATCTGGGGCCAATCTGGTGGGGCCAACTCAGACTCTCATCCTTAGGGGAGGGCTGTAATTGCAAAATATCACATTAGCGTAGATATACATCTTGCACAATAACGCCAACCCAACCCCTGTAAGGGAAAAACATCAGGGCTTCACAGTACATCATGAATAGGAGCACCTGTAATGAATCAGCACGGCTGGCCCATTAACCTGGGGCATAACCAAGGGCCTGTAATAACACGTCAGGCCAACCTATTGACCAACATTAGGCAGAACATACCCCACCCAGCAGTAATATCCGGTAGGGGCCCTCCTCATAGATCAGGAACACCTGTAAGGAAACAGCTAGGCTCCCTCTACCATCAAACTAGGGGTATCAAACATCAGGGTGTATTGGCATCAACTCTTCCCGGGTCACCTTAGGGAAACAATAACCCATGGGGCCCAGAACTAAGCATAGGGCAACCACTCCCTGGGACCTAAACATGCAGTTTGGCAAACACACAGGGTAACTTGCGTTAACAAAGCTCGCAGTCCCTAAGGATTACTCCTACTTATAGGAACAACCCCGGCCTCCACTTCTCAATGTGGGGAGGTTGCCCAGTCTAGGGGTCTCCTGTGTACCTTTAGAGCCAACATGGACAGTCCCGGTGTCCAAAAGAAGAGGGGGGGGGGCGAGCACCGACCCTGTGCCCCGTTGCCTTTCCCACCACCCCTACACAGTCCAGCTGTGGCCCCACTCACCAGCTGCTCCTGGACTCTTTCGCCTAGGGACCTCAGCAGGCGCAGGGCTTCACTGAGGAAGGGCAGGCACCGACAATGTGCCTCGATGCCCCTTCCTCTCTCGCCACTATAGCCGGGCCCCCCTTTCCTCACGGGGGCCTGGGACTTAAAGGTAGCCTCCGCGAGGCTTCAGGCCCCAACAGGGGCTCTCTTCAGCTTCGAGGAGGAGGGACAGGCACCGGCAATGTGCCTCGAGGCCCTCCCTCCCCTCAAGCCTCGGGCCACAACACTCGGGGCACTCCTTTCTGGCGGAAGTACCTGGGCCCCTTTTGCTCACGGGGGCCCGAGGGTTCCAACACGCCTCTGGCGGCCCAATCGGGGCTCCCTCCTCCTCACGGGAGCCCCGCAGTCTCTCTGCTCCTCCGGCCGCCTCAGATCGGGAGGCGGGGCTGGCACCGACCCATCGCGTGGGGGCATAGACCGGCGGGGTGGCCTCCCGCTCCGGTCGCTTCTCTCGGGGCTCCCTTCTTGGCACGGGGGCCCCGCAACGGCGCTTCACCTGGGTCCCCCCTCCCTCACCGGGACCCAGGGCTTTGCGTCTCTCCTCGCGACCTCCTCAATCCGGGCCACAGACCGGCGGGGTGGACTCCCGCTCCGGTCGTTCTTCACGGGGCTCCCTCACGACCACGGGAGCCCCGCACCGAAGCTTCACCCGTGTCCCCCTCCTACCTCACGGGGACCCGGGGCTTCGACTCGGCTTCTTCCCTGGCTGTCGGCCGGCAGCCAATCCCTGCGCGGCCTTCAAGGGGCACGGCCGCGCAGGCCAATCCGTTCGCGGCGTTGGCGGGGGCGGGCCGATGACGCGGTCAGGCCCCCGTCATGTGATGCAGGAGGCAGCGGCCTCAGGGCCTAGCGCGGCCCTTTCTTTTCCCTTCGGCGGCCCTCTCCTCACACCGGGGGCCGCCGCAACGATATTCACGACGAAGGGGGTCCCTTCAAGGCGGCGCCGGGCCGCGGCGGTGATTTTCGCCAATTTCCGCTCGGCGCAAGGCAGCGCCAACACTCCTCGGGCTGCGGCGGTGATGTCGGCGGCAATAAGGGGTAGGCTCCCTTCTATTTAAGTAATCATATAGCAACCAGCGCGCCAAAACGAGGGTAGGCTCCTCCAGCACAATTCTCCTCAGCAGACTGGCGCTATTCACAGCGCACTGCTCCTCCCTCTGCGCTTCGCAATCATAGCGCTCCCAAATTATAGCGCTTGACAGGCAGTCCAGGGGCAGATTTAGAAACACAGTTCCTCGGGGGCACAATCCTCCCCGGGCAGCTCCTCCCAGTCCAGCGCTTCCACAGGGGCCACAACTTCCCAAGGGGGGCGGACAGTCCCAGTACAGATCCTCAGGGGCCCCTTCCTCACCTCCTGGGTGCTCCTTTCGTGCTGTGCTGGCGTAATTCACGGTCCCTTAATAGTGACAGGGACCTGGGTGAGCCCTCATGATTCAGGGGCCCAGGGGACAACAGAGTAGGGGGGTTTTAGGGGTGCAGGGCCCAGCTCACAGGCCCATGTGGCGGTAGCACCTCACAGCAGGTCCCCTCTCTCCCTTGTCCCAGCGCTGACTGACTCTCTGGTGGCACATCCCTCTTATTTATACCCTCCTCCCAGGCAGTGCCAGAGCCTTCTAGAATGTTGGCAGAACTAGCCTAAACTGTCTCAAGGGGAGGGGGTGAGCACCCTGGGTGCCAGGCTTTCCCTCCAAATGCTAGGGGTAGCTGGGTAATAATAGCTAGACTGCCGACCTATGGCAGTACAGTGGCAAAACCCATGGCCATGGCATCCATTTTAAAAACAGTACATTTTAGTCAGGTGCATTTTTAAAATGGGGAAATTTACAAGTGCTCACACCATTACTTGACATTAAATTTTTAACAAGGTGTCTCACACCACTCATGGCCTATACAGGTTTAATCCCATGGGGGAGACATTTCAGACAAGGGGGTCAAAAGCGAAAAATTTTTGGGGAAAAGGCCAAGTCCAACAGTCTCATTTTCTAATCTCTCCCTGCCCCTGGTCGGATCACTATCTGTTAACTTTTACGGTC
Source organism: Lissotriton helveticus (assembly GCF_964261635.1). NCBI lineage: Eukaryota > Metazoa > Chordata > Amphibia > Caudata > Salamandridae > Lissotriton > Lissotriton helveticus. The sequence continues at coordinate 1,842,517,257 of NC_136057.1, read as the reverse complement.
TCCGATATTCACCCTCCTACTGTCTTACGCCCAGTAGTATGAAAGCTAGAAACTGGAATAAGGCCAATATGGAGTTCTTTCACACAATTCTTTCAACCACGGTGCCTTCGGCTCATAACTGTTCCCTATCCATCCAATCAGAAAATCTTACTTCCTGGATTGAGTCGGCCAGTGACACAATTGCCCCCTTGAAAACCATAAAAAGTAAAAGAGCCCACGATGCCCAACAATGGTTCTCTCCAGCCCTAAAGGAACAAAAACTCAGACTCAGACAAGCAGAGCGAAAATGGAGAAAGAATTACTTGCCCGAAAATAAAATTGCCTATATGTCTCTTTTTAAAGATTACAAGATCGCTATCCTTTCGTGTAAGGCTGACTATTTTTCATCAAAGATCTTGAAATCCAAAAAATAAAACCAAAGACATTTTCTCAATTGTCGATGAATTAGTCAATCCTGAGAGAGTCTCCACTAAACCAGTCCATTCGCAGTCCTTATGTGACGACCTCAACAACTACTTTTTTGATAAAATTGCTACTATCAAAGCTAGTATCCCAGGTCATAGTGTTTCTAACACGCCCACATTATCCTGTCAAAACTCGGCATCATTGGATCAAATTGCACTTATTACCAATGATTCCTTTCAAACGTAAATTACAAAAATCAAGTCCGGTTCCCCTCTGGATTGCTGTCCTCCCCACATTCTACGTGAAGCGTTTCGGGTCTGACCTGACCCACCTATAGCTCTTCTCAATACATCTCTTAGAAGTGGAACTGTCTCTGATTCCTTTAAAAGTGCGGAAATTCTAGCCATCTTGAAGAAACCTGGGGCGGATCCTCAGGTATTGAGTAATTATCGCCCCATATCCCTCCTGCCATACCGGAGTAAGATCTTGGATGCACACGTGGCTTCCTGTATTAGCTCCTTTGTAGAGGAGTCATTTTTCCTTGATCCACACCAGGCGGGTTTTAGGCCAGCTCATTCAACAGAGGCTGTCATTCTAACAGTTATGGATGAATTGAGAAAGGGAGCCAACCATGATTCCCCACAGGCTCTGATTCTCCTGGACTTGTCTGCTGCTTTTGACACGGTCGATCATAATATTTTGATCGACCGTGTCCGAAGTGCAGGCATCCAGGGCTCTACCTTGGGATGGATACAGTCATTTCTTAAGGATAGATACCAATCGGTCCGCCTAGGAAATTTCTGCTCACAAAAAGGGAAATTACAATGTGGAGTTCCACAGGGGTCTTCTCTATCCCCCCTTCTATTCAATTTTACATGCAGCCCCTGATTCTTGCCTTGAAAGATATGGAAGTCTCGACGTTTAACTATGCAGATGACCTGCAATTAATATTTAACATTCAATCTACAAGAACGTCTGAGTTAAATCTTCAATCAGTCATGACTTTTATCAGCAATTGGATGAACTCCAATCAACTAAAGTTAAACCCCGATAAAACGGAGCTAGTTCTGACGTGAGGCTCTTTAAATCCTTGGAATTCAAATTTTTGGCCCTCTTCTCTGGGCTCCCCTCCCCTTCCAAAGTCTACAGTAAAAAGCCTAGGGATCATGAGAAGCAGCGACCTATCAATGAAAACCCAGATTAACTCGGTGGTCTCGGTCAGCTTTTTCCTTCTACGTAAAATCAAAAAAATCTGAAGATTCTTATCAGCTGAAGCACTTACGTTGGTCGCCCTGGCGCTTATTATCTCGTTTAGATTATGCCAACACGCTTTATGTTGGCATCCCTGCGTATCAAGCACAACGCTTGCAACTAATTCAGAACCACGCTGCCAGATTAATTTTCCAACTCCCTGCTCGTCAGCATGTGAAGCCTCTGCTGAAACAACTGCATTGGCTCCCAGTGGTCCAGCGTAGTGCCTTTAAACTGGGATGTATAGTTTACAATGCATTGTCCAACAAAGGCCCAAAATTAATTGCTGAAAGAATTCAGAAATATATTCCTTCCCGCACTCTTAGATCATCTAGTCATAATCTTTTGATTACCCCCAGGTTTAGGCGTATTAAACATGGTGGACTCAGGTTTTCAACATTGGCTCCTCAATTGTGGAATTCTATTCCCCGTCTCTACGAACTATTGATGCCTATCTCCAGTTTAGGAAACAACTGAAGACTTGGCTCTTTCTCAAAACTTACAATTAACTTCTAACAATCTATAAGATTAGCTCAGATCTCTCATGTCCCTAAGCGTCAAGAAACCAACCCGGTGAACGTTGCACTATACAAGCAATTTTAACATAACATAACATAAAAGAATAATGTTAGTAAAAGAATTTGTGGTGCAATTACACCTCTTCACCTCCAGGGGATGCCTTCTTCCAGACATCCATCAGCCTTTCACATCCAAAAGCACTTTTCAATCACCCTCAGCTGAAGAACAAAAGTTCCACCCAGAAGGTTCAAAATGCATGCTGAGCCCTTGAGGGGTTATTCTCTCCAATTCCCCAAGACACTTAAGGTGGGACTTTTCTTCTTTGGGCTGTGTTGCTCCTGCAGCTCCCCCTGCCCCTCTTTCGACAAGTGAGGGTGATCCCCCTCCTCTAGGGGCCACCAACACCTGAACAGCAGACTTCCAAATGCTTGGCAATGCATTCTGGGGCGATTGTGCTCCTATTTCTGCATAATAGATGAGCGGCTCTCCCGCTGTGACGGGGAGAGCCGCGATGTGTGCCCCACGCTGCTGCGGACGTTGGTGGGAGGGTCCGGCCCCACCCAGACCCTCAGGTGAGTCATTCGTCTCGGGGAGCCCACCCCCAGCCGATCTGCCGATTTTCTGGGGCCCGGTCACTCCCGGGCCCCTGGCACCTCTCTCGCTCCTCTTGGGGGGGGCCCTGTCCCCTCTGGGAACCCCCCCATGCCCAATCATTTAGGAGCAGCCTGAGGAGCCCATCCCCGGCTGCCCTCGCCGGCTCCCCGCTTGGCCAGCACCGTTGCGTGCTGGCCAGGCGGTTAGACTCAGTTCTGGTCTGCCCGCTCCAGCGGGCAGATGCGCGAGGCTTCTCCGGCCCTCGGTGGGGGAGTGCGGCCTCCTCCTCTGTTTCGGGGCCCGGGGATGGGGTCCAGGGCCCCTACTCTGTGTGCCTCCCACCCCCACCTCCTCACAAGGGAGCCCTCCTCCCGCATCTCTTTACGAGGAGCGTGACGGCGCTCCCCAGGGCAGTATTAAGCGGGGGCCAGGGTGGGCTCCTGGCACCCCGCGGGGGCATCTTCACGGGGTGCGCAACGGTGCACCCCAGCTTTACTTCTTTGGGGGGGCAGCCCCCGGGACCTGACCCACCCCGGGGGCATCTCTGAGACCGGTGGCGGAGCCCCACGCGCTTCGTCGTCTGTCTTCTTAGGGGTCAAAGGTCCCCTACCTTTCGGGGCTCCATCTCAGCCCCTGGGGGGGTCTGCCCCATTTTCGCGCCTTCTTGCTCCTGGCCGCGCTCCCCAGCCACTGGGAGCCCTCTCCTTCGTCCTCCGGGTCTCCCAGAGGGTGCATTCTGCAGGGAGCGGTCTTCAGTGGCTCCATGTGCCTTTTCTTCTGTGCACCGGTCCTGGGCTCTTCTTCTGGTGCGGTTAGGGGGCAGTCAGGAGTGTCCTCTTTCCAACTGCCCACTGCACCAGGCTCCAGCACCTTTCGCCTCAGCAGACCACACCCCAGAGAGAGCTTCTTTTCCTGTGCAAGTACTTTTTAAAAGTTGAGTAGGGGGCTGGCAAACAGCGACACATCACTTCCCTGCCCCTGCTCCCTCCTTTTTGTCCAGCCCCTGGGTTTGTTCAAAATGGCGTCGTCCAGTGTCTCTGGCCACATGGCCTCTGAAACCCAACTCCTTCCCCCTCACTGTGGTTAAGCTTGATGCCTGGCACCCAGCAACAGCAGTTGATGGATTGGCTTGTAGCTCCACCTATCTTTTCTCCTTGGAGGGAAGATCTTCGCTCTGGGAAGAAAAATCGTTAATATAACCTGCCAGGGCTAGACCCCAGCCAGGGACTCAGAGAAATATGACATTTCTGGACGACCCAAAAACAGTACAAATATGACTTTGGACTCTGTAGAATATTCATTTTCACATCCGCTACACTGGAATTTAGTGCGTGTCTGGAATCTGTAGGCCTTGTGGAAGTCATTTTAGCCATGGGCCCCACATCCGCATAGGGGAATAATGAAGTGAAAACACAGTAAAACACACTTGAAGAACCGGGATAACCCACTTACTGGGTCTCGGCAGCGGGGGAACCGCCCAAATCTTCCATACCTTCCATACTTAGTAAAAGGAGACACAGGAGCCTTCATCTGCAGGAGGAACCCAGATTTATTTCAATAGCCCGGGCTATGGAACAGAGTCCCAAGCTAGTCAGAGACAAAACCCAGGAGGCTGCTACTTCACTCTGTAGCTTACAAGCCGTTTATACATTTTTCATCCCAGTATTTTGGCTGTCAGACCATTGTTTAATCAGGGCAGTGTTTACAGTTGATAACCAGATCCAGACGATGTTTGTAGTTAGTGAACTGGTCAAGGCTTGGTACACAGATCATTGTTCACTCGGTTTTGATCAAGGCTCAGTTTTTCAGGTCTTTGTTCAATTGCCTTGATCAAAGCCCGGTCCTTCAAGTCATTGTTTAATCACCCTGATCAGGGCCCAACAATCAGACCATTGTCTTGATAACCTGATCACGGTGTCAAGGATGTTTACCAGGCTGGGAGCAGGAGATGGAAAACAAGCTGGTTTACACAGGACGTGGGTGTCTCATGGCTTTCTGTTGAAATGCAAAGAACAGGGGGTTGGGTGTGCGACAGTTCCTAGGCAGAAATGCAGGCTGCAAGATGGTTTTTGTCGTGTCAGTTTAGATTTTCCTCAGGCATCAGCAGAAATGACCAGGTGGGTCGTGTGGAAGTGTTTGACACGAGATGGCAATGAAAAAACAATGGAGTCCCGGTACAGATGATGCTAATCAGAAAAACAATTTTCCTCACACTGACTTTCCCTGGTATGTTCCTTCCCAGGGTATAAAGCCTATTCCATGTCACCACCCAATTCTGCATAAGTCCTGCCACACCATTCACTCTGTAGCTGCTCCTGGACTGCGCATGCTAGAAACCTCCTCTGCGCAGCCCCTACACGTGTGCACACGCATGTACACTTGCGTCTGCATGTAACCAGCACGGTGTCCCATACTCCAGCTGCTGCGCAGCGGCCTAGTCAAGCCAAGGGTACACGAGTAAAATCTCCATGCAGCTTCCTTCTTTATGAGTTCACTGTGGGTGAGGCCCAGATTATGAGGCTCCCCCACAGTAAAAGCTCAACAATTAGGTGCTCAAAAATCCAGGCGGCCCATAGTGTCAGAACCACCTTCTAACAGAGGGGATTGAAGAAAATTGGAAACCTATTTGCCGAGGGGCGATACTTCCTTTCGATGCAATCAAGGATAAATACAGGATAGGGAACAATACATTATTTAAATACTTACAAATAAGGGACTTTTTAGCTACAAAAAAGTCAGGGGGATTGGACGGTTTCTCTAGAGTCACTCTGATAGATATTTTGGTGATGTCTCCACCTACACTGACTACTATATATAAATAGTTAAATAAGGAAATGTTGGACGATCTTATGAAACACATGGACCGTTGGCAAGACCTGTTACAGCCTGGGACAGGAGAGTGTGGAGACTCGCTCCATTTGGCTCAAACAGCAATTTTCGCAATTAATTTGCAGGTACAATGTTTTAAAACCTTGTTTAACTTGTATATCACCCCAGCGCGGATATCCAAATGGGGGGACTTCTGGTCATCACTGTCCACGCTGTGGGTATTTTGCCACTGATAGTGTCCATATGTTTTGTGACCTGTCCCAAGCTCAATACTCTCAAAGAAGAGATTGTTAAACGTCTGGGAGATCAGTGGGGATTAGAAATTGATCTGACCCCCCAGTTGATAGTCTTAGGAGGGACCGACCTGGTAGTGCCTTGGCCGACCCAAATATTTTTATTCACAGCTATGACTGTATTAAGACTCTGTTTGGCTACTGTCTAGTTAGACCCTGAGCCCCCTTCTGGGCACCAATGGTTGGGTAGACTCCTTGCGGTATACCGATGGGAGATGGCGCTCTATGAGCGAAGGGGACATAGAGCCCGGAAGAGAGGTGCTAAAACCTGGGCCCCTATCATGCTGTAGATTAAGATTGAGGGAGCTACCAAACCCTGTTTTGGATAAGAAGGATGGGTGCTCGCTCATTGCTATCTTTTGCTATCTTTTTATATCTCTTGCTTGAGTATTAGTGAATCATGTGTTAAGTGTAGGCATGTTTTCTTTTGTTGCCCAAATATGTATGTTGTCAAAAAGAGAATCCAACTACAATTCTAATGTGGATCAATGGTGGGGAGGGGGGGGGGGTTATTCTTTAGGAAGGGTGAGAAGTCTTTATTGTGTTTGAATTGCAAAATGTATATGAAAAGAAAAAATACCAAATAAAGAACAAAAAAAAACGATAAGCAGTTCTTCCCTCATGACTTTGGGAAAAGAGTTTCTTTTATCGTCTAACTGATGAAGGTGATAGATGCATAGTGAAATAGTAATGGAAATATTCAATCCTTTAAAACTCTGTTTCTGTGTCCAAGGGCAAAAATAGCTTGTCATCCATGTCATATTTTACTTTCCAGAGGATATTCAATAAAAGTTGCAAGTGATTCCTGGAGGAGCGACCGGGGACAAAACTGACCTGACAGTCTTGTTTAAGTCCTGTGAGGACTTTTTAAAATCCATGCCTAGCACTTTGTCCAATATTTTCATGTCCCTATTGATTAATAAGGATATTGGGCGGTAGCTTTCACATTGTATTGGGTCTTTATTGGGCTTCAAGATGAGGCTAATAAGAGCCCAGTTACATTCTGGGTGAAGTCTGTTGTTTCCGCCTCCGTGTAGACTTGGTAGAGAAGTGGTACCAGTATAGATTTGTTTAATTTATAAAACTCAGCAGGAAAGCCACGCATACCAGGGGCTTTGTGGCAAGACATGGTTGAAATTGCAGTACAGTCTCCTCTTCATTAATCTCACCCGCTAATAACTGCCTACGATTCTCCGACAATGTTGTTAGAGGAATCTTTGCGATGAACATATTTGCAGAAAGTGGATTGGCTACGGGAAGCACCAGTTACAGCGGATATATCGCATCGCGCTGCCATTGCAACGCAGCTATTACATCGCGCCCGTCAACGCATCGCATGTCTTCAGGACGCATGCAAGTACATCGCAATAACATGTACATCGTGAACTATTACATCGTATTGCACAATTCAATGGATACATCGTGAACTATGAGCACCGCGTTAACGATTGCTATAAACAAGCGTATTAAACAAGCAGCAGAATTGTGTTTAAGCATGAGAATTGCGTAATTAAACAAGCGGATTTGAAGGAAAAATGCAAATTAAACAAGCAGCAGAATTGATAGGAGAATTGTGTTTATTTAATTAAACAAGCTGATTTGTGTCTACTTTATTAAATATTAACGTATTCAAGCACTTAGTAACTAATTAGAATTGTGTTTATTTCATTAAATATTAACGTATTCAACCAGCATTCGTGAACTATGAGCAGCACAATTGTGTTTAAGCACCGCGTTAACGATTGCAATACTGCAACAACAGATGGTCTGACGGCCGTGAACTATAACATCGTATTGCACAATTGAATGGATACATCGTCAACTATGAGCATTATTTTATTAAATATTAGCAAGAAAAGCAGATATTCAGCAATTACAGCGTCAATAACAGATCGTGAACTATGAGCGTTTTTATTAATTAGAATTGTGTTTATTTAATTAAATATTAACGTATTCAACCAGCATTCGTGAACTATGAGCAGCACAATTGTGTTTAAGCACCGAGTTAACGATTGCAATACTGCAATTATTTTATTAAAGGACGTGAACTATTACATCGTATTGCACAATTGAATGGATACATCGTCAACTATGAGCATTATTTTATTAAATATTAGCATGAAAAGCAGATATTCAGCAATTACAGCGTCAGTAACTGCACCAACAGGTGGTCTGACGGAAAGCTAGCCAGACTTTGGTGCTGTCAGACAAGGCTCGAGCCTCCTATCGTCCCATATATATCTTATAATTCATAGCATGAAAAGCAGAATTGCGTATTCAAGCAAAAATGAAAAGCTGAATTGTGTTTAGTTCAATAAATATTAACTATGAGCAGCAGATTTGTGTTTAAGCACCGCGTTAACAATTGCAATATGCGATATTCAGAATTGTGTTTATAAAATGGGGAGCAGAAATGATTACAGCGTATGGAAGCAAAATTGAGAAGCAGAAATGTGTTATAATTAACACATCAGATTTAATAAACATCTGCTACATATATATGTAACAATTACAGTGTCAATAACTGTAACAACAGGTGGTCTGACGGAAAGCTAGCCAGACTTTGGTGCTGTCAGACGAGGTTCGAGCCTCCTATCATCCCTTCATGTGAAGAGCATATATATTTTATAATTAACAAAAATATACATAAATGTGTTCAAATTCACATATCATAATTCATAAACATCTGCTAATGTTTACTTTTTTTTGCAAACCTACTATCATCCACTCATATCAAGATAATATACTTATTTTGGGTGGGTGGGCGGGATGGGTGGGTGGATGGATGGGTGGGTGGATGGATGGGTGGGTGCCTGGATGGATGCTTGGGTGGATGTGTGGCTGGGTGGATGGATGGGTGGGTGCCTGGATGGATGGGTGACTGGATGGATGGATGGGTGGGTGGGATGGGTGGATGGATGGGTGGGTGCCTGGATGAATGCATGGGGGTGGATGTGTGGGTGCCTGGATGGATGGATGGGTGGGTGCCTGGATGTGAAAACATTAGGCAGGAGGGCACACAAAAACGAGGGAAACAGAGGGCTGGGGTGCACGAAAAACGAAGGAAACATTAGGCAGGAGGGCACACAAAAACGAGGGAAACAGAGGGCTGGGGTGCACGAAAAACGAAGGAATTTGGATGTTTTGTGTTTTGGTGTGGTTGTCCTGTTAAATGAGTGTTGGGGGAAAGGTTTGCAGTAGCTCGTGTTGGGTATGTGGAATATATAATGGTGATTGTGAGGTGGGGAAGCAAAATGCTGGATGAATGTTATAGTACACATTGCAGTGTTTGTCAAAGCTCTGGTAGATAAAAGATCTGAGGTGGCAGTGGTTGCATTACAAACAATAATGTTTTTAAAACGTACATTCAAATTTGCTTAGGCTCCTGCTTGTAAATGTTACACAATTACTTTATTTTAACTGCAGTGCAGATACAACAATGGGAATTTGTGGTTAACCAGAAAAATTATTAATGCAGCCCAACATATCCCTACTAAGAATGTGGGTCTTTGGTGGGGGTGACTTGCACGCGCATGGTGGCGGTCGCATATGAGACGAGCTCCAGCGCCATACCACCTGTGGGGAAATTATTCGTACTTCCTCCCCCAAGGGCACCTGAACCCTAGTGTCTGGGAGGAGTGGTGGTGAAGCCTACCTCCCCTCGATGATGGAAGGGCCCCCCTATACGAAGCAGCTCGGCCCGGCAGCCGGAGAGAATAGCCCATAGTGAGCAATGTTGAGCAGTGCAGGAAGTGTGTCCCCCACCCCCCTTTTAATGTGGACGGCGGGGAGCGGTGAGGCTGGTACCGAGGTCCTCCTAAGTTGGCTGCAACACCGAAGTACCAGCAGATGCAGAACAGCAATCTCGGCACTCGTGCACTAGCTTAATATGTGTAAAGCTAAAGCGTGAGCTGGCGTTATAAAAAAAAAAAAGAGAGCAAATAAAAAATAAATGTTTGGCACAAATGGCTGCAGGCACGGCGGGCAACACAATATATAGCCCCCACCGCCCGAACAACCCATTGGCTATAACGAATTTGAACGTGCGGGCTAAACCATCGCGTTGTCATGTCGCGCGATGTAAGGTCGCCGATGTGACACGCGATCCTATTGCATGGCCGCATTTGCGTTGCAACGTCGTGCGATGCTAAAATGGCGATGTGACTGCAATTGCGATGTAGTGACGGCGATGTAAATTACCGCGATGCGATTAAGTGCGATGGATCGTCATACAACCATTGGCTACTGTTTCTACACTAGATAAATTCCCCAGGAATTGAGCAATGGTCTTGGCAATAGCAGTCGGATGTGTGATCAGTTTACCTTGCCGGTCTCTAATTGCTTAGCCTTGCCAAAAGGCTTTCAACTTAAGTACTCCTACAAGTTAGATGCACAAAATGTTCCATATGCTCACATTCAAGGGGTGGGGGATAGAGTAATACCAAACATGAATCGCAGATTAGGTTTAATTCTAGCTGCACACAAGTGTCTGACACTTCCATTGGTTGTGCATCCGGACGTGGATGTATTGCTGGACTCTTTAAAGGCCCACGTAGTGCAGTTTTCTCAGCGTATTTCCATGTTCATGTCGGCATTTTTGGAGCAACCACGGGATGCTTCCGCTCCTGTTGGATTGAACACCGGCTCTACTACAGGCACACAGGCTTTGGATGTTTCAAATGCTTCCTCAGCATCACTGTGGGGACTGAAGAAGATCACCTTGGCCGGATTGACCTGATCTGTGAGGTGTTACAGGGACCATTGTCTGCAAAGACAAGCAGCAGTGATGTTACGTCTCCCACGAAGGATACATAAATATTGGGCTCTCCGTGTGTGGGAAGAATTTAGCCTTTTTTCCAAAACGACCAAAATTGGAATTTTAAAACAATTAATTTTATTTTCTCGCTTTTACTGAGCACCATGGCTTTCAGGCGTATTCAGATCTGTGACTGGGGGTGAGTGTCTGAAATGTTTCAGAGCTCCCTCTATCATCTCCTTGTGTTTGCTTTGTTCGCCCTATGTTGGAAGGGAATGCCCATATGTGGGTCCCTTGCTCACCTTGCCACTGAATTCAAGCTAGCCTGGCTGATGAGGGGTATTACTCCGAAACCGATCCCAGCATACCTGTTTCCAGTCCAGGGAAGACCTGGCTTGGCAATTCGGGCTGGACTGTTCCCATGAGTGACAGGGTCAAGACTGATTTGCATATGGCTAGGTCTGAACTGGGGTGGCGGAGTGAGCTAAAGAATGATGATGGATTCAACCCAGATCTGTGACTGGGGGTGACTGGGGATGAGTGTCTGTTAAGTTTCAGCGCTCCAGCCATCATCTCCTTGTGTTTATGTATGGTCTATTCAGATATTTTAATTTTTTTTCAGATTCTTTGGGAACTCACATACTACATGTTAAGCCAGTTCTGCAAAGATTGAGCTCATCGGTAGTAACTGAGCTTATCTTCTGAAGAAAGATAAGAAATGCGAAGTTTGAGGTTGTTGTGTACTTTAGGCAGAATGTTGGTGAGCAGGTTGGTTTATGAGATTGTCCTCTCTTGTATGCTTTAGTTTCTGGAATAACTAGATTCATACCAAAACATAGAGATATATAGCTAAAATATATGCTTCCACACTGATGGTTAGACGGGCGGCTTCAACAGCTTGTTGCTAAGAGATCTTCTTTCTTCTTAAATACCCACTTCAACCTGCTGATATCAGTGCCCTGCAGAAGCAATGAGTCAGTGTGGTGTGTTCAGTGTTTCTTATCTCATTTGCCTTTCCCACTATTTGCCCACATATTATTGTGGTATGTGGTCACTGGTGGGTGTTGTGAATGAAAGAATGGAAACAAAAAATGTGTAAGCACAACGTTCGCTAGAAGGCATCTTGGCACTAATAAAGATGATAAAAGTATTAAAGATAGGTATAATCTCAGACAAAATCTATATAAACTACAAGAAAGTGCTCATATACTCTACTCAAAAAGATAAATTTCAGATTTTTGGGAAATGCTTTATGGTCTGATATATTACAGAGCTCCATAGGAAGTTGGTTAATAGAGAATGATTTTCATCCTACAAGATTGCTTAAAATGATGAACTGAAGCCATGACCTGAAGACCAAAGGAAAGGAGAATAGACAGGACATACCTAGTAATTCAAACCTGCAAATCTCCGTTATAAACTGTTTAAAACAGTCCCTTGCTTTGAATTAGGGAACTGAATGTGAATAAATTACAACACTTAAGTTAAAGCCATTCTTTATCAATGCCGATAAAGCAATACGATAAAGCAAAAAATACATTTTAAAGTCACAATATACTGATTCATTCACAGAATGAGAAAGAAAGTAGAAGGGAGAAGCAGCTGTCACAGGTGATCAATCTGTGACAGACAAATGTCCACATACGCTAATCACAATCATTCTTCAATTTCATAGTCAATAGGAAGACTAAATAAAAGCTGTAACAACCAAGTCTGACATTTTAGGCATGCATGATGGGGATTATTAGTCAGATTGCATCAAAATATTGTTAACTCCATCTCGTTATTGTGTTAAGCGAGAGTCCATATACAAAGGATCTGTTGAATGAAGTTTATAGAAATCAATCAAATTGATTAGACTCTGGCAAGGTAATGACTACTGTAGCGACCCAACTGGTGCTCTGTGTCTTCTTTGAATGTTTGTGTAACCACTGAAAGGCAAAGAAATTTATGTTGGGCTTCAGTGAAGTGGTCAAATTTACGCATCCCAAAATGTTCTGGATTAACTGCACTTTAGAAAACTACTTTGCAGACAGACCTATGTAGCAAACATTCACATAATCCAGCCTAGAGAGGATAGTAGCTGCCACCAAAGTCTCTCAGTGTTCTTGGAAAAATCACCATTAAACTTGTCCTTAAAAAGCTACATTTGATGGAAACATGCAGACACAACAGAATTTACTCTCACTTCAAGTCGAAGCTCCTTGTCCAGTCTGAACCCAAGACCTTTTACCCTGTTGGCAGTAAAGGAGGGGCCCACAGTTTACTGGAGCAAAAAGCAGCACTACAAAAATAATTTTGCCCACAGATAAGCATCTCTTTTTTTGTCAGGGTTCAGTTTTAGCATATTTCAGCTCTTTCAAGATTAAATTACTATTCGGGATTTGTTTGATCTCCATTGCACAGTCAATTTGATAAAAAAATGGATGGTATATGCATAGGCAGTACAATCCAGATCAAAGGATCCAATACAACTAAAAAGAGGTTGCATATTGATGTTGATTAAGATTATGGACAGTAATCATCCTTGGAGGATTCAGCAATCTCTTCATTAAATATAAATGAAAAGGAGGCCCTAGTTAAGTATCAACAACAATCTGTTGAAAAAGTAGAGGACCCTACCAGAGCGGTGCCTCCAAGTCCCAAGGCGGCCTGACTGTCAACCAAAATGGAGTGGTCAACCATATTAAAGACAGTATAGAGGTCAAGGAAAATGAGACCCATGAAATGGCCACTGTCGAGGCTCACTCTAAGCTCTCCGAGACAGATACCACTGCAGTCTCTTTGCCTGTTACCAGGGCAAAACCCAGCGTGAGCTATAGCCGCTATATTATACTAGACACAGTGATTTGATAGCCAGATATTTTCCTCTATTTTCATAATGGATGGATGGAGGGAAGCAGTGATTTAAGACTATAATTTCATATCAAACATGGATCTAGATTGAGGCTCCACAACACTTTTTGCAGTCATTAGTGACTTTACCAGAAGAGAATTAATTATTTAAGGAGAACTTAAGTGCAGAAATAACCACAGGGGCTAAATCATGTTAACTGACAGAGCAAATATTTTTGGGAGATCATGACTTAATGGACAGTTCCAAAGTAAGAGCCTTGAACAAAGTGAATAGTTTCAACTATGGGCACTTTCTGCAGAACACTAGCTGGATCTACCAAGTCTTCTTACAGTCCCAAGTTATTTTTGACATTATTAAATGCTAATTGGACTTTATTAAAAAACCAAGTAGAAAGTTTATCACATAGGACATGGGAGACTAAATAGTGCATGGAGTAGTGAGAGACAAAAGAGAGCATTGTTCAAGGTTTATCCTGAGCACAAGGTTAGTGCTTTCTGACAGCATTGTATCCTTCCTTGCCAAGCCTTGCGCTTCTCTTCAGCGGATATACTGGTTATCCCCAGATCTGGCAAGACCAGTAAAGGCACAAGCAGATTTTCTATGTAGGATACCACAGGAGAGAAAGAGTTACCCATTGTGTTGAGATCCACTGAATGTCAGAGTGTGTTTAGGAGTCTTTAAAACCGGACATGCTTGTGAGGCCTTTTAACAAGTTGTTTATTTGCCATCTAATCTAGCATAGGAGTTTGATTGGCAGCTCTTCTCTTTGTTGTCCTAGTACCAAGAAAACATTGGTAAACAAGGGCCAGATGTAAGACCGTTTTTTTGCGGATGCAAAGGGGAAATTGGGTCGTTTGCAACTGCAAAATAGGTCTGCCCTATTTACAAACCCTATTTTGCAAGTCGGTAGCCTATTACAGACTCACAAAACCGGGTTTGCGACTCGCTATTAGGAAGGGGCGTACCAAGGGCATCCCTTTCTAATAGCGACTCCTACTTCAATGTAACATTGATTGGCAGCCGCAAAACACTCGCAGTTTACCACCCATTTCAAATGGGTGGTAAGCCACTCGCAAATGGGAAGGGGTACATAGGGGAACCCTTACCCTTTGTGACTGGCCTTGAAAATATTTTTTAAGAGCAGGCAGTGGTCCTTCCGACCACTGCCTTCTCTTAAAAAATGAAACAGTACTGTTTCTTTTTTCTTTTTTAAATGCATCCTGTTTTCCTTTAAGGAAAACGGCTGCCTTAAAAAACAAGCATTTACAATGCAATAGGTCTCGCATTATTAAAGTTATATTTGTTGGGTTTGAAACTGAGTGTTATTGTAAAAAAAGATATCCATTCATGCAGATGACATGGAATATATGATATATAAAGTTGTTAAAAGGATGAAAGGGACTAAACAATATATTTAGTGATGACATTTTTATTGCTAAACAAAACTTTAATTTTTAGTAGCATGATATCGCTGTTACATTCCATAAAATAGTGAATATGACATGGTTATAGGTTTCACCGTAAAAACTGTTAGTCTGCTGTGATTTATCTTGTAATGTTTCCAATTACATTATTGCAGATTAAATTTGTATTTGTTAGCAAAACTTTTATTTTTTATTAGCATGATATTACTGTTACATTCAATAAAGTAGTAACTATGATATGATTATAATCTTCACCATAACGTTATTGTGGTGTGATTTCTTTTGTAGTTTCTGTCATTGCGTCATGACAGATTACATTTTCATTGCTAAGCAAAAGTTTACATTTTTATTCGCATAACATTACTGTAATGTTCAAAGAAGTAGTAAATGTACCATGGTTATATTTGTCATTGGAAAACGTAATGTTACATTCAATGGAGTAGTAAATGTCACATGGTTATACTTTTCACAATAAAAACGTTAGTCGAATGTGATGTCTTTAGTAATTTCTGTAATTACATCATTGCAGAAAATGACTTCTAAGGTTCTTGGAAGAAATGGTAATAGTTCATCTGATAATGCTTCTGCATCTGTACTTATCCCAAAGTAGTCCATCAAAGTGTCATTGTTTATCTTCATTGACTGATAATTATCACTATGTAAATAAGTGTAGTTAATGTGCAGGTCTCTTGGTCGGTCCACTCAATGCCATATATTTCAAGTTGAATAGTTTTCGAGGGAGGTTCTGTTACCTGTGAATAGATTGTAAAGACAAGATTATTTGCATGTAACATCAACAGTGAGGTAATAAAGTTTCTATATGTTTATACTTTGTAAGTAGTATTATAAAGGAAGGTGACATTGTAATGTACCAAAAGCTGAACTTTTTTGCTGATATTGTCATTTGACTAGCAAAATAGCATGTTAGAATATACATTCTCGATTTTTCTAGCTTATCGCTTTTTATTGGTTTTAGGTAGATGAAAGTTTTTTGAGAGTCGGCTAAAGTTAGCTTAAAGATATATACAGCAATATAGTTTAACTATGTGTTGATCAGGAGAAAATACATAAATGAAATCAATAATGGCATGCAAAACAAAGAGAAAGTACTTAAGAGACTTTAGTATTTCAGTTACTGCAACATCTAGTAAATAATGGCATATTTACAAGAATAGTGATAACATTATTTCTGCTTTGGTGGCAGGTAACTGCTGCTAAAGTGATAACAGGCTTGTTAATAGTCTCTTGAGAATTGTACACAATTTAAATAGAAGCTCAGTTTTACACTGGAACCTTGGGTTCTATTTGAATTGTGTGGATTTTGAAGAGCATATTATGAAGTCCATTATTGCTGTTTTAGTGGCACTTTTTTGCAGTTATACTGGGGCTAATGTTTAATGCTGTGTTTGTAAAAATGCTCTTAAGAAAATAAATAGGTTAAATATTACTTCGCATTGACTGGGTCTCGTTGTGTTCAAACCTTTTTCACCATTGAACTCATGTACATTCACGTGAGTTATTTTCACATATTGTCCAATATGTATTTTGAAAAAGTAATGTATTGAGGTGGCATAGAGTGGGGAATGCAAAATTGGCTATTAAGAACCTATAAATGTATATTAAAGGCAGGAGTTAATTAGACATTTTTTAGAATGATGAATAAAGTGTTTTAATATATAGAGTGTTGGTTAAAGTACTGCAAGATAGTAACAGAAGATCGCAATGTTGAACTAAAGATAGAAATGAGAAGATGTGTATTAAAATAAAACATTGAAATATGCATTACACAGAGGAATACCTTTTAGAGTAATTGTTGTTGCAGTACTTATCTGAACAACATAGAGTGTATTTGTTTTACATATCGCAAGTAAAAAAAAGGTTAGAAGTTATGTTTGTAGAGTAATTTATGGGACGTGTAACTAAAGATGAATAGTGTTTTAGAAAAGTGTACAGCACAATGTTTAAACACCACAAAAGAAAGTATGAATCCTTTGTGTAATAAGGAATATAATTGAGAGTAGTTGAGAAAATGATAATAGAATGTTTCATAAAAGTAGGCTAAAATTGTGGGTTGTAGTGGATGGGTAGGGCTAGTATATAGAGTAGTCGCTTGAAGTTGTAACTTTACGACTGATAAATGCAAGTTGTGGACACCGTAGTTATTAAATGAAGGATTTTTTTAGGTTCAGAGTAGTAAGGTACGAGTTTTAAGTTAGGAGTAATAAATGCTTTCTGCGAATATTGACAGTTTAAAAGTTGGGATTGTTGTTAGTTTAGGAGTACTAAAGTTAGGAGTTTGCAGTTTCTGACTTTTAGATGCTTTCTGTGCATATTCAAAGTGTTAAAGTTAGGATTTTATCAGTTTAGGAGTAGTAAAGTTAGGAATATTAAGTTTACTACTGTTAAAGTGAGAAAAATGCTAAGTTTAGGACTTTTGGTATTCACAGAAGGCATTTAGGAGTTTTTAAAGTTAAGACTTTTAATTTTACTATTTGTAAACTGAGAAAATTTTAACTTTAAGACTTTTCTTATTTGCAGAAGGCATTTTAAACGTATTAACTTAGTTTGGAAGACAGTTAAGGATAGTTATTGTTATGTGCAAAGATATGTGAGCTGTGCTTGCTATAGTTGATTTTGTTTGTATAAAAGGTAGGTTTTGTTTGTGTATATTTGGTGATATGTATAAAAGTGATGGGTGTCATGTTTGTAAGGAGTGATGGCTGTTGTAAGCATCATATATGTATGTGTATATACGTACCTCTGTTATTGTTCTGCAAAAAGTCATCATGGACTTCAATTGCGCTCCTTTTATTTCTTTTAAGGGTGATGCTGGAGCTGGTGGTGGTTGTAAAATCTTTTCTGCTTCTTTGATGATAAAATCTGATAATGTCATTGGAGTAATCTTTGTAATTTTCGTCTGCTTCGTAATTATAACCGCGTTGTTTTTTAGCACAAAATTCCTAATTAGCAATCCATTCTTGTCTTTTGTTTGGTCGTAAAACTCTTCATTATAGCATGTTGCTTTAATAGTCCCTGTTGGATCTGCCAATGTTCAATGATACAAGACTTTGTCGTCTTCCTTAGCATTTCTGTAATACGTTTTTTGGGAGCATTTGACAACGTTGACTTTTAGCGGTTTTTGGTATGGCTTGCTGTCTTCTGTTGGTTTATTTATGATGTCTTTAATAGTAAGCATCTGCAATATGTAAAAAATGGTAAGATTTTAAATTAAAACCCATAATGCTTTGTGATCACTATAATAGGATTCTATAGTTCCAAAGGCTTCTAGCTGTGCATTTGTGTATATGTGGTCTAATAACGATTGGTAGTTTGTTGTGTACGTGTTTATAAGTTGCTTGCATTGCAATTGTGTATTCATACACTGAAGTAGTTTTGTGTTTTTTGGGCATTTATTGTTTAAGTCTATATTGAAGTCTCCCATAATAATATATAGATATCCTGGGTAGAACTGAGTTATGCTTGTTATTGCTTCTAATAATGTCTGTAATAATACTTGTGGTGGTTTGTAAAATATTATCACTAAGTAGTTTTATCATTAATGTGTAGTGTGAAATGTAGAATATCAATACCTTGTTGTGTTTCATAAAGTGGTAGAATGAAAATGTTTTTTTTAAGTAAAATATAATGCCATGAGTTGTTTATTGATGATGGTATTTATCAAAAATCACATAATGATATTGTTCAATAAGAAAGGCATTCTGTGCTGCTGTTGTTGTAGTGTTTATTTCTGTTAAACAAATAATGTCAGCGTTCATAATGTTTGTATCTGATGTTAAAGATTTAAAATGTTTCTGTAGTGAACATATATTTTGTACAATGATATTAAAATGTTAAAATGTGTGTTATATATTCTTAATAGTGGTACAGATATTTCTAATGGCATGTGTGTTCTTAATCTATGCATTTCTTCTGTAACTTTTGGATGTACTATAATTTTGTGTTTGTTAAAGTTTTGAATGTATATGTTTAATATAGACTTAGCTCTGCTTAAAGCAACACAATGCAACTGACGTATTTTGCTGTTGTTAAAGTGAATATAAAGGGGTTCTATTGTTTCACCTTGCGTTCTACGTATAGTTCTTGCTGATGCTTGCCGTAATGTAAATTGCTGGCATATAATTGTAATAACAATTTTTGTAAATTGGAATTGCCTTGTGATTGCTTGAATGGATGTCCATTCTTTGGAAATATGTGACTGATATAAGTGTTTGTTCTGCTGATGTGCGTTTTTGCCAACTGTTTTATTATCAAATGCAACCCAAACTATATATGGTAAACCAATAATAGTTTCTACTAATTCTACTAAACCTGTAGCTCCATTAGTTAGGCCATCATTAACATCAACATTACAAGTTAAATCATAGCGTAGCTTTAAAGTTATGTGTAATGTGTGGGCAAGCCCCATAGTTTTTGTTGGATCTTTTGGTAATTGTTGTGATATTGTTTCTTTTACTTTTTGTGCTACATCTGAACTAACAGTGTCTTTTGCTATTGTAGTATAAACTTGATATTGCTGGCTATGTTGCATTAAAACTTTTTGATTTACTGCATTTACCTCTTTGTTAGTTGATTTTATATATGGTATATATTTTGCCATGCTATCATCTGGTTGTTTTTCACCTGTTTTATGTGTGATATGTCATCACTTGTATGTTTCCCTGCTCTCAGTCTGTTTAATAATTCTGCAAATACTAGGTCATGTTGTTGGCGCATTATTTTAGTTAGCCATAAGTTAGTTCCTAAAGGTACATATAAGTGTTTAGAATTTTCAAAGATATAGCTGTCAAACACTGGTTTTATTTCTTGCAGTCTGTTATGTATAAAATTGAAAATATTTCTTCCAACATTGATATTTCATCTATTATTAGTACTTTCAAATGCATTAATTGAGTTTGCAGATTACTTCTGTGTTTATGTGTTAGTGGTTTATAAGTCAAATTCTGTGACATGGGTATTTTGAAAGTGCTATGTAGTGTTTTGCCATTAACATTGTGTGCTGCTTTTCCTGTTGGAGCTGTAAGTAATACATAAATATTGTTAGGATTTTCACCAGCTGCGGTATTGTAATACTGTAGCAATGTTTGATAAAGTGCAGTAATTAGAAAGCTTTTTCCTACACCTGCACCACCAGTGTAAAATGTATAGCATAGTGTTTCTTTTGTTTTTATCCAGTGCAAATGATGATAAACAAAATGTAGTTGTTCTTCTGTTAAATTATGCATGATCTCATAATATTTGTCACCTGTTAGGATACATTGAGATAATGTTTAATTTTCAGCTATGCTTCTAATACCTATATCTAGAGAGGCTATATTGTAGTTGGTCTTCAATATTTGCAATTTCAATGCTTGCTGATTCTGAAGATATTATTGTTGAGTCTAGATTTCTATTTAGTATTTCATGTTCGGTCTTATCAGTAATTTCAGTAATAATTTCGCTGTTAGTATTATAATTATTATAATGTTATCTACAATTTCTTTCACTTGCATATATCTTTCATAATATGTAGGACTATTTAAGATTATTTTGCTCTCTTCTCTCCATGGGTAGTGAAGCATTAATAATTTGTTTTTGTTAAATCTGCAGTATCGTATAATTTTTCTAGATGAGCGTTTAGCGAAAGTACAGTTTGTATCTGTGTAGATACTTTGTGTGTTTTGCTGTATGGTTTTTATTTCAACTTCCTCTTCATCTGAACTATAAACATGTGTTTCAGTGAGTAAATCGTCATTGTCATTTTTACTCTGCTGTACATTTTTGTGGAGTTTGTAATTATAAGTAACAACAAAGTCAGTCAATGTACACTGTTCTAATGACTTTGGTAGCTTGCAATATTTTGCTATGATATTTTCGCATTGGATATTAGTTGATGTATCTGGTAATGAATTTATAGTATCTACATCTTTGAGTAAATAAGTTCTTTTTGCAGGGGGGCTAGTATTAATAAATACAAATGACCGAGAACTTTTCCGTAATGGAATTTGAAGTATCAGATAAGCTGCTTCTTGAGCACTTATTTCTGAACAGTGTAGGAATTTATTGCCTATGTGCCTCAGTTGTTCTTTGACATTGGTATTATGAGTTACTTCTTTTGCAGCTTGTGCTATTATTTTGCTCATTCCTCTTTGTGATTTACTGATATAGGAAATGATGTAGACAGCACAAGCATATGCATCTAATATGTACTGCAAATTTATGTTTGCTCTCTATGCTTTAAGAAGTATTGTATTATAGCTATTAATAAAGCATTCTGCTAGTAATCTTTTAAAAAAAATAGTTGTTTTATCTTTGAAAAATCTTAGACATGTAATATATTGCTTATTATCCATTTGGATTAGTTCTAAGAACTGAGTAAAATCTAGTGTATGAAACTGTGGACTATTCATTGCTTCATGAATAGTTTCAATATTTGTTTGCATCTGTTTGTCTGCAGGATCATTTGGTAAAGATTCAAGTATCATAGTTTGTGACATTGGATATCTTGGATATTGATATTTGCATGTGCGTTGGTTTTTTCTTCTGTAATTTTTGGTGTGTGCATGCTTTTGTAGAGGTAGCAATTTCTCTAAATCTGGTACTTGCGATTTACTGCAAGTTATATATCTGTCTATAAAGGTAATGACTTGTGGTAAGTTTGCTTTTCCATATAATGGTGCATTTTCAATCCACAATAATGCATGTATATTTGGTGAACCTCTTTGTTGCAATTCAACCCTGTAAAAGAAGTCTTGTAATTTTCCAATGGGGTTCGTTTTGTCCATTATCACGCAATTAAATAATTTTCTTACTTGAAAATCAAAATGCCTTGCAGAGGTAATTGGATCGTCCTGTATTAATTTACATTTTGTTTCCCATGACATTTCTTTAAACTCTTCTTCAGTGCATTCATGTAGATTTTGCACTCTTAATAATATAATAATGTGGTGCCATCTACTTTCTGCGGCAGATAAAGTGAGGAAAAATGTTGGTATTCCAAGTTGTCTGATCATTGCAAAGAGATCTTTTTTGCAGTGCTCCCAATATGGTGGTGAACTGCAAATAGTTTTTAATATTTTGTACCCTTCATTATATTTAAAGATGCTTTCTAAGTTATGTTTTATGTCTTTGGCAGTAATACATTCACCATTGTTGAAAAATGTCCTTAAAGAAATATTTACTTTCCCTTGTATTTGCTTGATGTGCAATTTTCTTAGTTTAAAGAAAATATTGGTAATAGATTTAGCTACTCTTCTATCATAGCTCCTTAATTCCCATTGCCATATTGTACTATCATGTACAGGTACGTGCCTATCATTATTATTAGGTCTTCGAGTGCCAACAAATATGGTTGGAAAAGCAAAGAATTCTGAATCTTTGTCTTCATATAAACCTCTAGGTGTGTTATGTTTAGCAGGTGCTAAACATAATACAATGGGACTATCGGTTGTGACTGTTTCATTTAATAATAAAGTATCTACATTTCCTGATTGTATGTTGTCTGAGGAGCTTATTGAATTATGATCTTCAGATGATCTACTACAATAATTTATTTCTTGTGGTATATATTCCCAATCTGGATTAAAAGTGACTCCATATTCTTTAAACATGTCACTGTTTGTTGCTAGCCATAGTGATGCTTTTTTGACTATGTTTGGTCTAACATTTTCATAATTGGTAAATGATTTGAAAGCTAACTTTCTTTTTAGTTTTATTGGAATTGTCATTTCATCATTGATCTGCCTTCGTAAAATTGTAACTGTTGTCATAACATCTGCAGGTACATTAACAACTGCCCCTTATAATGACTTTTGAGAGCCACGAGGTAATGTTCTAATTTGCTCAAAAGGAATCCGTGGAAAAAGTAATCTTTCTTCTAAATTGTGCAATTGTAATTGCATCGGTATATGTTCAAATTTCATTCCATTTATATATGAGCATGGTGGTATTTTATCATTGCTAATATGTCTATAGCAAGTGATACATATATAGTTTGTTTTATTTACAGTAATGTTACATTGCATAAATCTTGGATTTTCAGCAATACTGTTAGTATTTTTTAGTGATTACTTATGCCATAATTGGTTGCAAATAGTACAAATGTACTCTGGTACATACAAAACGTCTTTAAGAAAAGCACTTATGACTTCCATGATAAGTATATTTGTTTCTATATCTATACAATTGTTTACTTCATTCTGTCTTTTGTGTTGTACACATTGCTTTTTGGCTAATGGTATTGTTTAATTTACAGTAGTTGTGCATTTATTTTGTTGGTTTAAGCATCTATTACTGTCTACACTATTAATTGTTGTGACAAGAATATTTGTTGTTTGTGCAGGCATTGTACTTGATGGTTTGCTTAAGCTGTCAATGCCGTTAGTGCTAGAGTTTGCAGTACTTATTTGCCAACTATTAGTAAAGGGCATGGTAATATCAGGTATTACGTCTATAGTCTTTTCTGTTTTATGGACATACAGTGCTTTGGTTTCTTTTAATTGTACTACTTTTTTGGTTTTCTCTAACTGCATTTGGGAGAGGTTTTTTAGCTATTGTTTTCATGTGTATTGGAGTTAATTCAAATGCTACATGATTTTCATGTGGTGCTTTTAAATTGTTTGCAAGTTCTATAATCTACTCTACTAGGGCTTTAAAAGTGTTTTTTTCAATAGTATTGCATGTCCCATTAGGGTGAGGCATTCCTTTGTTATCTTGGCTATGCGAATCAAAGACAAAGTATGCTTCTTGATTTTTAAAAATTTGCAATGACATAGGCATTCATACAGAGTAAATTGCCAGTATTACGATGTATACATATATTTAGTGCATTTTGGATATATGGGTACGAAGGAGTCATACAATGTAGCATGTCACCATAATAAGGTTCTTTTAGTGATAGAGAGTATATGTAATTATTATGCTCTATCTATTTAGGTAAGTCATCAGGATGCATAAATATTTCATTATTAATAGAATGCATTTCAGCATATAAAGCATCCTAACTCCATAATAAAATGCAAATCATTGAAATTCCATGTATTCACTGGTTTACAATTATTATGTATAATAGCAAAAGTACTATTTGGTAAGCATTGTTTTCCTCGAGATATACTATTAAATTGTGAATGCCCTTGGTGATGCCTAGCTTGTAGTATTCTATCCATATTATATGTAATTGCTTCTATGTGTTAAGTATTATATTATATACTTGTTGAAATGGCTATTGCTGTTTAATAGCGTCTTGTACTGTATATACAGGTGATATCTAGTGTTAAGTAATTTGTACAATAATTTCTTACCTTTTATGTATTTCGTTGCCTTGATTAGTAGAGTAATCTGTATGAAAGGAGACAAAAAAGGATATATATAAACTGTTAATTTGTTAGTTAAATTCATTAATATTAAACTGTAACTAGTGTATGTAAAGATAGTAATTATACAAAAGAATAAGCATTTTAGTGACTTGTTTTATGGAAAAAGTAGCAATACTTTGTCTTATTATTACTTTTTGGACTGTGCTCACTGCAATGTAGGTAGTGGTAGGTTCAAACTTATAAAGTGATTTAGAGTTATTTACAATGTACATTGGAAAGCTTTAAGGGACTTAAAAGCTTTGAGGAGAGATGTGAATTTTGGTACCTAGCTGTTCATGTATTACTTTGCTAGCTTGTGAATGTTTGAGTGGTCGTAAAGGCTGGGCAGTTGTTTTATTTGTATAGATTTTTTAAGGAGACAGAATTAATGTACACTTTGTACTTGTGCAGGTAAAAGCTTTGGAAAGTGAAATTGTACAATAATGGTTTAATAATACTTTACTTTATGTAGCAGTAAACAACAAAGTGTTTAGACTGTAATCAACACTGTGTAACCATATCACAGAAGTATCTTGTGATGTTAATTATTATTGTTGGTTTATAGGGAATGGGGTGGAAGTTATGGGGGCTAGTTTTATTGGCTTGCGAAAGAAATAGAAACTGGAGGTGCAGTGTTTTATTGTACTAGTTTTGGTACAGAATAAAGAAAGAGGTCAAAGTGAATTATTACTAGTAATGACTGGAATAAAGTACAGTGTTTAAACAATACATTTTACAATTTAATCTGTGAAATGCAAGCAATCATGGGAACTGCAAAGTATAAGTTTAAACACTTATAGTTTATTAAATTAAACATAGGAGAAGATTTTATATAGGACACATATTGAAGGTATGTATTTGAAGGTCCTCGTATGTGTTAATTTGAGAAAAAGGAAGAAAAGTGAAATAGAACATTTGCCTAGAATTACACCATTTGGTTAAGTTGAGAATCTATGATTAGTTCAAAGCTTTTCGTTTCACATTGTACAATTCTGGAACTAGATGTATATGCTTTGCTTTTAATACAACCACCTTACTGACAAACTTTGAACATGAACCAGCTGGCATTAATGTAGGCATTGGTTACATCACACGCTAACCTTGTAGCCGTTGGGAAAGTTTTTGAATGAATACATGCATTAAAATATGACATATTGCACAATAGGTGACCAATTGAGAATAACAGAAGGCACAATTACTATGGGGACACACGTATGTGTTAGACAGAGTAAAGAAGACATACACTTTAGTGTTCTACAGTAATTTGAAAAATTTGAAATCCTGAGTCCTACACAATTAAATGATCAGATTTAAGAACAGTAACAACTATGCATACACGCAGAAAAGATTACTAATGGCAATAAACAATATAACTATTTTCAAACTCTTTAAGTAGGTACATGTTCATGTGTTCCAACTGTTCACTTTTATATATCAAAACAAGCAGTGTGCTAATATTATTAAAAAAAAATGTGAATGTAATGTGTTTTGTTTAGAATATGTTGTATGAACAACTAAGATTCAGATCTTACTAGTGTAAGGAATGTATAATAAATTTTATAAATTATTGTTTTATATTATAATAATAAAAACAGCTAAAAGTGGGTAATTTGGCAAAACATTTTTGCATATGTAATGTGTGTTAGGTGTTAACACCTTCAATTATGGATACAAAATGATTATAGAACTAGGAATGTGGTGTATTTGCTCCTGTAAATTGATTGATTAGAAATGTTTTAGATGTATTAGATGCTAGTATGTAGATATGCTGTAAAAAGGCAGATGCAAGGGTACTTGGGAAAAATGTGCATGTAGGTGAACTCATTTTAAACAGTTGACCGTTTATGTCTATAAAGGGTCAGAATATAATAAAAGTGGTGACCAGATATGAGACAGAGCACAGAAAAGGATTTCCTATTGGGTAACATATTTTTTGAGGAATTACATTTATTTTTTAACACAAATTAGCAAATGCATCCTCCTATGTTTGTATTTTTAAATTATTATTTTGCACTAGAGATGTACTCTGCATTGTTTTGTACTATCTTGGGTTTTATGCTTGTCCTTGCAATGACCGTATACATTAAAGAATATGGGGTAGCGAGCGATTAAAAAATGGTAAGTTTCTGAAAAAGTTTAAGTTTACTTCATGTGTGGCAGTATGCTAATATTAAATGGAAACTAACTAAATAAATGTAGCTAATTTTGTTAAATCCTGTATATTTCATGTATTGCGAATGTGATGCTATTTGTTTTTAATATGTGCATGTACTTTGTTGAAACTGAAATTCTATTTTTTTCTGTCCTAGCTTCCTGATTGTACCTGAGAAGTGATGCAACATGAAGGAGCATTGATGGAAGGTAAAGGTAAGTTTGGCCATTATAAAATGTTTAACTTTGTGCTATTTTGTTTGTTTAGCTATACAAAATCTCAGTGTTCTTTTAAAATTGATTTATGCTAAGTTTGGTTTGATGTTTCTTCTTTTTGTTACCAGAGTAAAGAAAATGGAGCAGAGAGGGACAGCATAGGTAAGTTGTAAAAAAAAAAAAGTTTAGTTTCCTTTATGTGTGGTAGTCTGTTAATAGTAAATAAATGGTATAATTAATTTAATGTGTTATATATATTTGTTAATACTGTCTATTTTAAATGTTTTAAATGTAATGCTATTTGTTTTTTAATGTGCATGTAATTTGTTGAAAGTGCTAATGAGAATGTTTTTGTTTTGTTCTAGCCTATCAAGTTGACTGGAGAAATGAGGAGACGGGGCACGAAAGAGCATTGAGGGAAGGTAAAGGTAAGTTTTATTCTCATAAAATATTTTAGTTTGTGCTATTTTGCAGGTTGTTAAATAAAATGTAAATATACTTTTTTTATTGTTTTAAGTGGTAGTTTGTTATTAGTAAATAAATGGTATAATTAATTGAATATAGCATATATTTGTTAATACTGTGTATTTTATATGTTTTGAAGCAAATGCTATTTGTTTTTTAAACGTGGGTGTAATTTTCGAAAGTGCTTATGAGAATTTTTTTTGTTTTGTTCTAGCCTATCAAGTGGACCGGAGAAGTGAGGAGACGGGGCAAGAAGGAGCACTGACGGAAGATAAAGGTAAGTTTTATTCTTATAACATTTTTTTTTTGCTTTTTTGCTGATTGGTATATAAAACGTCAATGTAGTTTTTGTATTGCTTTATGTGGTAGTGTGTTATTAGTAAATAAATGGTGTAATTAATTTAATGTGTTATATATTTGTTAATACTGTCTATTTTAAATGTTTTAAATGTAATGCTATTTGTTTTTTAACATGCGTGTAATTTTTTTTGGCTTTTTTGCTGGTTGGTATATAAAATGTAAATATACTTTTTTATTGTTTTAAGTGGTAGTTTGTTATTAGTAAATACATGGTATAATTAATTGAATGCAGCATATATTTGTAAATACCGTGTTTTGTATATGTTTTGAATCAAATGCTATTTGTTTTTTAAACATGCGTGTAATTTGTTGAAAGTGCTAATGGAATTTTTTTGTTTTGTTCTAGCCAATTGAGTGGACCGGAGAAGTGAGGAGACGGGGCACGAAGGAGCACTGACGGAAGGTAAAGGTAAGTTTTATTCTTATAACATTTTTTTTTTGCTTTTTTGCTGGTTGGTATATAAAACGTCAATGTAGTTTTTGTATTGTTTTATGTGGTAGTGTGTTATTAGTAAATAAATGGTATAATTAATTTAATGTATTATATTTTTGTTAATACTATTTTAAATGTTTTAAATGTAATGCTATTTGTTTTTTAACGTGCGTGTAATTTTTTTTTTGCTTTTTTGCTGGTTGGTATGTAAAATGTAAATTAATTTTTTTATTGTATTAGGTGGTAGTTTGTTATTAGTAAATACATGGTATAATTAATTGAATGCAGCATATATTTGTAAATACCGTGTATTGTATATGTTTTGAATCAAATGCTATTTGTTTTTTAAACATGCCTGTAATTTGTTGAAAGTGCTAATGAGAATTTTTTTGTTTTGTTCTAGCCAATCGAGTGGACCGGAGAAGTGAGGAGACGGGGCACGAAGGAGCATTGACGGAAGGTAAAGGTAAGTTTTATTCTTATAAGATATTTATTTTTTTGCTTTTTTGGTAGTTGTTTTATAAAATGTAAATATAATTTTTGTATTGTTTTAAGTGGTAGTTTGTTATTAGCAAATATATGGTATAATAAATGTAATGTGTTATATATTTGTTAATACTGTGTATTTTATATGTTTTGAATCTAATGCTATTTGTTTTTTAATAGCGCATGTAATTTGTTGAAAGTGCCAATGTGAATTTTTTTGTTTTGTTCTAGCCTATCGAGTGAACCGGAGAAGTGAAGAGACGGGGCACGAAGGAGCATTGACGGAACGTGAATGTAAGTTTTATTCTTATAAAATAGTTAAGTTTGTGCTATTTTGCTGGTTGCTATTTAAAATGTAAATGGGATTTTTGTATTGTTTTATGTGGTAGTGCGTTATTAGTAAATAAATGGCATAAGTAATTTAATATGTTATATATTTCTTAATACTGTCTATTTTAAATGTTTTAAATGTAATGCTACTTGTTTTTTAAATGCACGTGTAATTTGTTGATAGTGCTAATGAGCATTTTTTTGTTTTGTTCTAGCTTATTGAGTGGACCGGAGAAGTGAGGAGACGGGGCACGAAGGAGCACTGACGGAAGGTAAAGGTAAGTTTTATTGTTATAAATATTATTTTTTTTACTATTTTGCTGGTTGCTATATAAAATGTAAATATAATTTTTGTATTGTTTCATCTGATAGTGTGTTACTAGTAAATAAATGGTATAAATATTTCAATGTGTTATATATTTGTTAATACTGTGTATTTTATATGTTTTGAATGTAATGCTATTTTTTTTAAATTGCGCGTGTAATTTGTTGAAAGTGCTAGTGAGATTTTTTTTTTTGTTCTCGTCTATTGAGTGCTCCGAAGAAGTGAGGAGAAGGGGCACGAAGGAACATTTACGGAAGGTAAAGGTAGGTGTTATTCTCATAAAATATTTCAGTTTGTGCTATTTTGCTCGTTGCTATAGAAAATATTAATATAATCGTATTGTTCTATGTGGTAGTCTGTTATTAGTAAATACATTGTATAATTAATTAAATGTGTTACATATTTGTTAATACTGTGTATTTTATATGTTTTGAATGTAATGCTATTTGTTTTTTAAACGCGCATGTAATTTGTTGAAAGTGCTAAAGAGAATTTTAGTGTTTTGTTCATGCATTTTGAGTGGACTGGAGAAGTAGACGCAGCACAAAGGAGCATTGAGGGAAGGTAAAGGTAAGGTTTGTATTTTAGTAATGTTTTATGCTAAAATGATTATTTTTTTTAAATTAAAAAAACATCACCTTCAAGATCACTCTCAAGCACAGTAATGTCGGTTTCGAGGCGTACAAGTTCCTCACATTTAGCCTGCTTGGAAGCAGCAATCAAAGACAAAGAATGTCCACGGATGACCGTCTTGAAGGCCTCCCACAGTGAAATAGAAGAAGAAACAGACCCCTCATTTTCATCGAAGTAATGGTCAATAGATTTCAGTAGTTCAGAGCGGGTTTTAGGATTGCGGAGATACCAGGGATTAATGGGAGCCACTCTACCCTCGCCACCCACTCCAGCCCCAACACAAAGCCACAGGGGGGAGTGATCAGAAATACCCCATGGAAGATGACGAATCTCTCTGATGGAGGATGATTGCGTTGCTGGCATTAAGAAATAATCTAACCTGGAGAGACTACCATGGGCCCCCGAATGAAAGGTGTATTGTAGCTGCGTAGGGTGCAGTAACCTCCAACTATCTATAAGGTCAAAGGTCTCCAGCAGGTCAGCCAGCCACAGTTGAGACCTAGCTAAATCCCTAGGAGGGTAGCGATCCATAGTGCCAGAGACCACGGAGTTAAAGTCCCCACCCAGGATCAGAAGACCCTCAGGAAGCCCCAGTAAGAGCCGCCCTAAGTCAGCAAAGGTCGACGCCTGCATGCCTGGAGGGACGTACAGTGTGAGTATGGAAAGTGTCTTACCCTCCCATCTACCAGTGAGCGAAGCATAGCGCCCCCTGTCGTCGAGTATTACCTCATCAATTTCAAGGGGGAGAGAGGACCGGATTAGAATACCCACCACTCTGGAGCTGGAAGTGAATCCAGAGTGAGCGACCAGTCGGTAGCCACGTCTATTCATAGCCTGGCATGCGTTACCAATTAAATGCGTTTCTTGCAAAAGAACAATATCAGGGGAATGACGTCTAAGGAACTGCAGCACAACCCCTCGTTTTATCCTGTCACCCAGACCATTGACATTCCAGGACAGCAGTCTCAACTCACCACCCCCCATCCCCGGGAAGGAAACAGAGCACACCCCCAATGATCGACATAGACGAGAAAACAATACGATGCCTTGTGAACAAAAACAAACACACGAACACCCCCCCACCACCCCCCAACTCAAGCCCGTTACAACACCCCCCACCCTGCACCCCTGCGTACGACTCAAAAGCCACCCCAACTTGCAGTGTGCCTGTCGCCCAGTCAGAAAACTAATCTACACAAAGAACCCGGAGGAGGTTTTATGCTAAATTTGTTTATGCTTTTTCTTGTGTTTTACAGAATAAAGAAAACGGAGTAGCAAATGACGGCAAGGGTAAGTTAAAAAAAAGTTTAGTTTACTTTATGTGTAGCACTCTGTTAATAGTAAATAAATGGTATAATTACTTAAATGTGTTATATCTTTTTTAATACTGAGTATTTTATATGTTTTGGATGTAATGCTATTTGTTTTTAAACGCACTTGTAATTTGTTAAAAGTGCTAATGAGAATTTTTTTTCTTGTTCTAGCCCCTTGACTGGAGCGGAGAAGTGAGGAGACGCGGCATGAAGGAGCATTAAGGGAAGGTAAGGGTAACTTTTGTTGATATAAAATATTTAAGTTTGTGCTACTTTTTTTGTTGCTATATAAAATGTAAATATAATTTTTCGATTGTTTTAAGCTAAATTTTGGTTTATGCTTCTTGTGTTTTCCAGAGTAAAGAAAATGGAATAGCTAGCGTCGGAGAAAGGCAAGTTTTGAAAAAAACTTTGTTTACCATATGTGTGGTAGTCTGTTAATGGTAAATGGATGGTATAATTAATTAAATGTGTTATATCTTTTTGTAATACTGTGTATTTTATATGTTTTGATTGTAATGCTATTTGTTTTTTAAACGTACGTGTACTTTGTTGAAAGTGCTAATGAGAATTGTACTTTCTTGTTGTTGCCTCCTGACTGGACCGGAGAAGTGAGGAGATGCGGCAAGAAGGAGCATTGAAGGAAGGTAAAGGTAAGTTTTGTATTGTAGCAATGTTTTATGCTAAGTTTGTTTATGCTTGTTATTGTTTATTTATTTATTTATTTATAAGGTTTTATATAGCGCTGCTGGACCCAAGAGTATCAGAGCGCTTTACAAGGTAGGTAGAAATGTTAAAAATATTAAACAATTTACAATGTGCAGGAAGATTCACAGAAAGGTGAAAAACATTCACAGACAGGTGAAAAACATTGAATTGAATACGTGCAGTGCCTTCAATACCAAAGCAATCTTTGAGGGTGTTAAGAAGAGTGGGATGGTGGACAGTATCAAATGCAGCCGAGAGATCAAGGAGGATTAATAGAGAGGATTCACCTTTGTCTAGAGTACGATGAATATCGTCAGTAATATTGAGCATAGCAGTTTCGGTACTGCATCCTTTTCTAAAGCCTGATTGGAAAATGTCAAGGAGATTGAAGGAGCTGATATGGTTATCTAGTTGCGATAGGACACTTTTTCAAACGCTTTAGAGAAGAAGGGAAGGTTAGAGATAGGGCGCAGATTGCTAAGGTCATTAGAATTGTGTTTTACAGAGTAGAGAAAATGGAGCAGCGAGCGACAGCAAAGGTAAGTTGATAAAAAATGTTTCTTTTACTCTATATTTGGTAGTCTGTTAATAGTAAATAAATTAAATTTGTTATTAATCTTTTATAATATTGTATTTTATATGTTTTGATTGTGATGCTATTTGTTTTTAATACGCATGTGTAGTTTGTTGAAAGTGCTAATGAGAATTTATGCGCACGTGTACTGTACGGGAATTTCGATTGTTAATGCTATGCGCACGTGTACTGTAGGGGGATTTCCAATGTTGATGGTATGCGCACGTGTACTGTATGGGGATTTCAAATGTTTATGCTAATTTTCTGATGCCCCACCTACGTAATCGGTAGCGAGAAAGAAGGCGCTGCAAGGGAATCAAAAGGTATGTTTTGTTTTCTTTGGTTGTTACAACTATGTGTGTTAATTATTTTTCCTATTGTAAATGTTATTGGTAGACAATACATATAGATTTACTATTTATGAATGTAGTATTTTATTACGTTGCGAATCTGCTGTGTAGTGTTTGAATGTTATTTACAATAACTGTCAACGGTGATTTAATTGTTATGATGCTTAACGTGACTGAACAGAGCTGAAAAGAAGAGGGACCAGTAAGAAGAGAAAAGTAATTTTTTTTATTTTATGTTACCTCTAGTTATGTATTAGGTATGTGAATACTGTTAATGTATTTGTGCTATTTCCATTTTTAGTTGTTTATGTTATTGTTGTTATGCTGTATCATATCCACTGCATGCGGTATTTATTAATAGTGTACGTTGTAGCATTTTGCAAATGTGCTGTGTACTGTTTATTAATACGCACGTTATTTATGGTACATGCTGATATAGACATTATTGAACTAATGACCTACCCCAAAGAAGATGTAACCGAGTGAACTAAAAGGTAAGATTTTTACGGGAGTGGCATCATTTGTTGAAAAAGGAAGGAGGAATGAAGTGGGAGTTGATTGTATAATGGACATAAGCAGATACGATGACAACAGTTTTGAATTGAACAAAGAGTGCAATATGTGTGCAAAATATAATTACTAGAATGTACTTGCTTTGTGTTTGCATTATATTGTGTGGCAAAGGGGGATGCAGAGATAACTCGCTGTTAGCATAAATGTGACTTACATGCTTCTTAAAAGAGGTATTTGCTATGGTGTTTGCTTTTACAGCAACGATATTTTAATTTGTACCTGTGAATATGGATATCACTGTTTTATTTGTGTTTTGTAAGGGTAGAAGCTATACTGTTTTGGTTTCTACAAAGTATGAATATGCAGTCTAAAAAGTATGTTTTTACATTGCAAAATGTCTTATGGCTGAGGAGACCAAAAATGTGTTCATATGTATAAAAATTGTTACATGTGAATAGAGATATTTATAATTATATGGTAAACAATTCGTTATGCATATTAGTGTGTGTTTTTGAGATAAACACGGCAATGCTTTTTTTCTGTGATACTTTAATTAATGTACAATACTTTGTTACTTTTAACACACAGAGCTGAGTGTATTTTTTATAATATAGTGTGAACGTGTTACAAATACAGTTTACAAATAGTAGCAATTGGTGGTGGGCTTAGCTGTTGAGTAGTTATATAGGAATAAGAAAGAATAAGGTGGAGGATAGTAATGTTTGTATTATGGAGGGTGACAAATAAGTAAACATATTAATAAATAAAAATGAATTTTATTACGTGTACTGCATGCTCCAATGCCATGCAGTGCATGCATTAAAATTTGTTGTATTTATTTGTATATGTTTACTTACCTGTAATTCTATGTAGGTAATAGATTATTAACTCCTATCCTACTATTGTTTCTCCCTACCTTACTGCTGAGGAGTTACTTTTACTAAGAACCACTAATGTGTTCCAAGTATCATTTAGATGAACTAATACAATAATAATGCATGTAATTATAGACTGAGGTGTGTTAGTAATACGTTTATATGTTGGATAGAATATAGTGCATGTTGATTTGTATGTTTTAAGTAATGCACTGCTATTTGTGAAACTTATTCCTAAAAATATTTGATTAGATGATGTTTGCTAGGAGGTTTTATAGAATAGTGTGTTTTACACAAACAGTAACTATACACTGTCGCTGGTTAAAGGAAGTGACGTTAATTATTGAGACAAAAGGAGTATTGAGGTAGAAGCCATATTGTTACGAATGGTAACTGGAAGGATGTTAGGACTAAATAAGCATGATAAGTTTGTAGAATTGGATTACTGTGTGTTTGTATTATAATATGTGGCTGTAGGAATGCTGATTTAGGCTACAACTTTATAATGTGATAACTGGATGTTAAGTTTAAGTGCTACATGTATGCACTGTAAAGGATGTATTTGGTATGTTGTTTAGTGTTTTATGAGTAGGCAATGCTATGTATTTCGTACTTTATAATGTGGTCATTTTGAGTTTTTGTGCTTAAATGAGTAAGGAGTTGTAGTGAGTGGCTATGTATATTATGAATGTTGACAGTAAAGATTAGGTTTTCTTTAGTGCAAAAGTAATAGGTAGCTGCAACATTTTCTTTACATTTACTATAATTGTGTCCACAATCTCAGTAAACACTTATTGCACAGAGCAGGTACTTTAATACAAAAATAAGCAATAATATGCTAATATGTGTTTGTTATATCTATATGTGTTTAGTAAGTTATGATGCATGTTAGGTATTGTACTTTGAGTAAGGTACTGTCATTAATTGTAACATTTTTAGTAGGGATTGTATATGAATTTGTACAATACTAAAGCTGTAGTCTATGTGTGTCTATTTTGTGAGAAATAGACATATTGTTATTGTATTTAGAATTGCAAAGTAGTATAGTGTGCACACGTAAAAGTAAAGTACTTCATATGGTAGATTTATTTGTAAGCATTATTATAGAAGGTGATTGCTAACTGCTGTTACGAAGCAGTGTGTTTTTAGCTAGCAGTTAGTAAAGTAACTTGACCTGTTCGAAAAATCACATTAAATATTTATAGTAAAGGAGTAGCATGTATGTAAAATAGCAGAACTGTTGCTAAGTAGACGATTACTCTTAAAGGTTGCATGTATAAATATAACAAAAGTGGTGCTGAGTACACCATTACCCTTAAAGGTGCTATGTATGGGGCATAGCAGAGGTGGTGTCTAGTAGACCATTACCCTTAGAGATAGCATGTATAGGCAATAGCAGAGATGGTAGCAAGTATACGATAACCTTTAGAGGTGGCATGTATGGGGCATAGCTGGGTGGACTTTCGTGGCCTGTCTGTGTGTATTTGTTTGCCTCTGTTCATGTTTCTTTTTCAAAATGTGTGTCTGTGTTTTTTTGTTTGTAGCTCCTCCTTTATATATAGGGTTTACCCACATATAAAGAAGCAGCTACAAACGAAGAGACACACTTTGAAAAAGAAACATACATGCAAAGAATTGAAGGTGATGAGTGCACATGATGCTAAATAGACTATTACATTTAGAGGTGGCATGTATGGGGCATAGCATGGTGGTGCCAAGTAGACCATTACCCTTCGAGGTGGCATTTATGGGGCATAGTAGAGATGGTACTGAGTAGACCATTAATAATAATATAATAATTTACCCTTAGAAGTGAAATGTATGAGACTTAGCTAGAGGGACCTTGAGTAGACTATGTGTTTCTAAATGTCTGCTTTTGTCTATGTTTCTGTTTGAGAGTGAGTGTGTGTATTTGTGTCTGTTAGTTTGTAGTTGCCTATCTATATGTACATTGTACCCACATATAGAAGACCATTTACAAACTAAGAGACACAAAGACAGAGGAGCACTTTGAAAAAGAAACATACATGCAGACAACTAAAGGTGATGAGTGTAGATGGTGCTAAGTAGACTATCACCTTTAAAGGTGGCATGTATGGAGCATAGATAGGTAGGACGTTGAGCAGCTTGTAGGTTTGTATATATCTACCTCTGTATGATTGTTCTTTAGAGTGTGTGTCTGTCTTTCTCTGTGTTAATGTGTAGCTGCCCCTGTATATATAACTACATTTGATGCCTAGCTATACGTTTCTCTTCACTCAGGGGCAGACACACATAAGAACATGCAAACACAGACCTAATTTAGTGCCCATAAGAACAAGCATAACCTAAAGTAACATATGCATGTTTATTGTGCGCTCACATAGTCCCTCACACCATTATTGTTTTAACCGTGCAATAATAACAGTTGCAAAACGCATAGTATTTTTGAAGAAAAGTGCTCCTTCGTCTCCGTGAGTTGCAGCACGCCCGTCTTGTAGCAAGAACGGGAAGACCTCACTGATGAAGCATGACATCAAATGAGTATTTGGTGTGTGAGGGGTATCCTACAAATACACTGTGTATTACTGAACATTGCACTTCTGTGTTTGCCTCTGTCTATGTTTTTTTTCAGAGTCTGTGTTTGTGTTTGTGTCCCTTGGTTTGTAGCTGCACCTCTATATGTGAGTAGGTTGTGTGCTTCATTATATATTCCTGTTTATGTATGTGTCTTTATATATACATTTCTGTACGTGTCTGTCGGTCTGTGTGCATCTATTTCTTTGAGTATACATCACTGTGCGGGCATTGTGAACACATGGCAGGGTACGAGTCGCTGTTTGGAAAGGAGTATTTAAAATAGAGGATGCAAGTACAGCTGAAGGTAATGATTGCAGGTGGTACCAAGTAGACGATTAGACTTACAGGTGGCATGTATGGGGCATAGGAAAGTGATGTTAAGTACACAATTACCCTTAGAGGTAGCACATATGGGACATAGGGAGGTGATGTCGAGTACACACTTACCCTTGGAGGTGGCATGTATGGGGCATAGAGAGGTTATGTCGAGTACACAATTACCCTTAGACGTGGCATGTATGGGGCCTAGAGAGGCGATGTCGAGTACACAATTACCCTTAGAGGTTGCATGTATGGGGCATAGTCGAGATGGTGCCTAGTACAATATTTCCCTTAGTGGTGGCATGTATGGGGCATAGCAGAGATGGTGCCAAGTAC
The DNA here is from genome assembly GCF_964261635.1 of Lissotriton helveticus. Taxonomy (NCBI): domain Eukaryota; kingdom Metazoa; phylum Chordata; class Amphibia; order Caudata; family Salamandridae; genus Lissotriton; species Lissotriton helveticus. Next base: position 1,842,480,031 of record NC_136057.1, on the reverse strand, counting down.
TTATTACCATTAGAGGTGGCATGTATAGGGCATACGCAAGATGATGGCGAGTACATTATTACCTTTATAAGTAGCATGTATGAGGCACAGCTATCAGAACTCAAAGTGACGATCTCCTTCCAAGCAGATGACTTTTCACCAACTCCCACCGTCTGCTGCCAGCTACCGCAAATTATGCTGCATCTGACTCCAGATCGGGGGAAATGGGAAGTGGAATGACAAAACAAGAGAGACTGCCTCAGGTCACAGGTCTTCTTCTGAAATTCTCCTTAGAACATCCTAAAAACAAGAATTACAAAAATTAACTCCTCCCCACACTATTCGAATACTGATTTGTATGTTTTTTTTAATTATCTACCTTTTACCTGTGTATGTCTGAGATGCGCTCCTCTCTATCTGGTATGTCATGTAGTATTTATTTGATCAACTGTAAGAACTTCTGTCATCAGATTATTTGTATATAACTTCTTCTTGTGACCTTTGATATTTTAGTTCTTATTCTAAATTCTCCAGAGTTATTATTAACAATACAGATTCCTTGTAGCGTTCTACTGAACTCCTGCTCAAATATTTTTTGGTTGGACTCTTTGGAGCGTTTAATATTTTCTAATGCGTAAGTTATTTCTTTGTGACTTTGAAATTCAAAAATGCAGATGAACTGATGTTAAATAGAGTCTATTTTCTTCACAGCTTCACCTAGATACCTACAGCATCTCTAGCATCTCCGTTGCTTGCCGAAGAAAATAACCAAAATGAATACTCTTACTTGAGAAGGCAATTATAGCCGGCTTCTCTTCACTGAAGCGCAACTTAACTCCTCATACTTCTTTCTCTGTTAATCTCCAACCGAAGAGACTTGGATGCGAGCGCCTTTTCACAGCATAATGCTTTCATACAGCTGCACTCAATACAAGATCACTAAAAAAGAAGAAATCATTATAATTTTCATTCCGAACTGAAAACTAAGTATCTCGCTTACTTCCCTTAAGGAACTGGAACAAGAACTCGAATTCTATCTTCAACGCATTTCAAAAACGGGATCGCTGAGGAAAATCCAACTGCTTACTGTGACTTCACAGTTGAAGTGCGCAGAGCGAAGCTCGAGCATTGGAGACGCTGCAGCATCTCGAGCTCAACAACTAGACCGCGTACCTTGCTTCAAGGAGTGCACTGTCGGAACATTGGACTTTTGATGGGGAGCTCGCAATCCAAACAAAATGGATCCAGGGAAGCTCTCCAACGGAGCCCCATTCGCCGCCAACGCGGATATTTAGCCTGCTGTCTTCTCCTACAGGGAGCTGTCTGGGAAATTACATTAGCGCTGAAACAGAGATGAGAGTTCCTGACAGTACTCCCCTCCAAAGGACATCCCTTCATCTTGGGCTTAGGAGGATTAGCCTTGTGACAGTCTCGAATAAGTCTTGGAGCATGAATATTGTTATATGGTTCCCAAGACCGTTCCTCAGGACCAAAGTTCTTCCAGTCGACTAAATAATACAATTTGCCCTTTCTCCGAGTTGAATCCAAAATCTTGTGAACCTCATATTCATCCACTGAATCAAGCTGAATTGGCTTGGGAGGTGAACGAATTCTCAAGTGAGGGGGGCTTCTCTTCAGTAAAGAAAATGGAATACCAGATGTACCTTTAGATAAGCGGGCAAGTGAATTTTTACGGTAATTGGATTTAACATCTTTTCAACTCTAAGGGGACCAATGAATCGAGGTTGAAATTTACCATTTTCTTTTAGTTTAAGATTTTTAGTGGACAACCAAACTTTATCTCCGGACTTAAAGACTGGACTAACTCTCCTTCTCTTATCGGCCTGAGTTTTGTAAGATTTCTTAGCCTTCACAATATTTTCTTCTGCTTGAGTTAATGAATTCTGGATGTGTCATACAAACTCCTCTACTGCTGGTACTGGACATTCCTCCTTATCTATTAACAAGCTTGGATGCCTTCCATAATTTAAATAAAAGGGAGAAAATCCAGTAGTTGAATGCTTAGAGTTATTATAGGCAAACTCAGCAGCCCACACCAACTACGACCACTCATTCCTCTGATCTAATAAATTGAGTCGTAAATATTTTTCTAAATCTTGGTTGACCCTCTCAGTCTGTCCATCAGTTTCCGGATGAAAACTGGTGGAAAAACGAGCATCTATTCCCAATCTTTTTGTGAATGCCTTCCAGAAGTGGGAAACAAATTGTGAACCATGATCTGAAATGAAGACCTTTGGAATTCCATGCAACTTTACTATGTGTAGTGCAAACAGTTGTGTTAATTGAGGTGCTGTTGGTATACTTTTTAAAGGAACAAAATGTGCCATCTTAGAGAATGTATCTACCATGACTAAGATTGTGTTGTAACCCTGACTAGGAGGCAGGTCTACGATCAAATCCATTGATACGGTGTGCCATGGATGGTGTGGGCTGGGCATAGGCATTAGTAGACCTTGTGGAGCCATGCGATCAGATTTCCCCCCAGACATAATTCACAAGTGGTTACATACTGTCGTATCTGTGATTTCATGTCTGGCCACCACAAATTTCTTTCTACTAATTCCATAAGCCAAGATGGTAAAATCGAGCTATGCCAGAGAGGAGTATAGTTGGTATATTTTGGAATTGCTAGATGCTTCGATGCACGTTTCCAGATCTTCCATGAGTCAGTAATAATTTTAAATTTAATTATTTTGAAATATGAAGGCTCTACTTGCCTTAACAACAGCCCTCTAGCTTTGTCCCCTAATGCCAGTTCATATATTGATGGTATATTATATTCTAATAAAGCAGCTGGTGTTGGCTTGATGTTAAATAGAGGGACCATTTGCTGAAGGAGAGTCGCCCATAGGTATAGAGTCCGATTTGGAATGGCTAGCCCTCCCCTATATTGTGGTAGAGTCAAATATGGCATCGCCCGCCTGATTTTCCCATAGCTCCATACAAATTTAGACATACAAGAATCCATGATTTTAATAATTTTGTCATCGACCATCAGCGGAATTGCCCGAAATAGATATAATATTTTAGGGAAAACATTCATTTTGAGGTAATTCCCTCTACCTACAATTGAGAGATGGAGATTGTTCACTCTTGAAAGATCTTTTTTGATTTTCTTTATCAGTGGGTCGTAATTAAGTTGGTTGATATCTTTCACCTTAGAAGAAATACAAACACCGAGATAAGTGGCCTGATTAACTCTATATGGGCTTTTAAAAGAGGTGTTATCTGTGCATAGAACCATTGTCTTGTCCCTATTCAGGGAATATCCTGAGTAGGAACCAAAAGTCTGAGTAATTTGTTCTATCTCTTGGATTGCTTCAGTAGGGTTTGATGTTAATACCGCCACGTCATCGGCATAAGCCAGAATTTTGGTATGAAATATACCAACTGTGATGGGTTGAATTAGGTTGGAAATGAGGAGTTTTGAGATTAGTGGGTTAATGTAAAGGGCGAATAGTATTGGGGAGCACGGACATCCCTGTCTCGTGCCTCTTTGAATATTAATAAACTCCGATTCGATGCCCTTTATGGCAAGCCTGGCCTTTGGATCAACATATAGAGCTTTGATGGATTTAATGAAGCGCGGTCCAAAGTTATTTAATTCCAAAACTTGCCATAGAAATTGTCAAGAAACTCGGTCGAAAGCCTTCTCGGCATCAAGCAGGATCATCGACATCTGGCCCCCCGATACTCCTATGATGTCAAAAAGGGAGATGGCTCTACGGGTGTGATCTGTGGTGCCTTTTCCGGGGATAAAGCCATGTTGCCACGGGGAGACCAGATGTTCGATAATCCTGCTGAGCCGGTTAGCGAGAATCTTGGCATAGAGTTTCGAATCGGGGTTTATAAGAGAAATAGGCCGATATGATGATGGGAGCTCAGGGGGTTTTCCTTTTTTTGGGAATATGGCTATATTAGTAAATTTCCACGATTCAGGTGGGTTGCCGTGCCATTGTACACCAAGAAACAAGTCTAGTAAATAGGGCAGTATTTGCTTTCCAAGTATTTTATATCGATCCAGGGGAATTTTATCTGGACCGGCGGCTTTGCCGTTAGCGAGCTCGGAGAGTGCTAATTCGAGCTCGGTAAATGAGATCTCTTTGTCCAGATCTTCCTTGGTTGATCCATCAATCATCTTAAGTGAGTCAGAATCGCCTAGCCAGTCCCTTAGGAAGTCTTTAGTGGCTACTACTGCAACTTGGTCCTCATTCTGATAAAGCCTTTGATAATAACATTGGAAAGCGCCTGTGATATCTACAGGTGACGTGTGTTTCTGCCCCTCAAAGTCAATAGACTGTATAGCACTATAAGATTGTTTTTGGCGTGTACGGAGGGCAAGCTGTTTTCCCACATTTTCCCCATTTTCATAAACATTGTTTTGGTTTACCAGAAAAATTTCGGCTGCTTTTTGTGTCAAACCACTATTGATCTCTGTTTTTAGAACCAGTATTTTACGCAGTGTGCTCTCACCATCCTCCCCACAGTGTATTTGCGTGGCATGTTTTTCTTCTAGATTTATTAATTCAGTGTTAAGTTGTTCTCTTGCACTATCCTGGTCCTTCTTACGTTTGGCAACAAAAGCTATAGTTCCCCCCCTTAAGGCTGATTTAAAGCAATCCCAGACCACCAGTCATGGGGCACTATACTGATTGTAGTCAAAAAATTCCTGTGCCCAGAGCGTTATGTATGTTATGTACTCCTGATTTACCAAAAGCTTCCGGTCAAATGACCATTGAGAGTAGGGCCTTTTATAGTTGGTAATGTCAAGGGTAAGAGTGAGTGCGTTATGGTCTCACAATGCTTTGGGGGATTTAGTTCTGGCCGCGGTTATAGAGTTCCCTATAGATGTCATTATATATGCGATCCGGACATATTTATTGTGGGGAAAGCAGAAATAAGTATATCCGCGATCATATTTATTTTTCAGGTTCCAAATATCGATTAGGTTGTGACTATCCATAAGTTGCCTTAGTGCCCTATAGACTTTAGTCTTACGGCCCTTATAGATCTGCTGTAAGGATGCATTCTGTAATAGCCCGAGAGCTATATTAAAGTCACCACAGACCACTAATGAACCTGGCCAAGACGCAAGTTCTAACTCAAGATCATGGAATATCTGAGGATCGTCTTGGTTTGACCCGTACAGTGAGCAGATGGTAATGCCCAGTTCCAGTTGGACTATTGCCCACCTGCCGTGGGGATCAGCCAATCTACGTCTGGGTTGTGCCAAAGCGGTTTTTGCTAAGATAGCAACCCCTCGTGTCTTAGATGTTTGTGTTGTTAGAACAAGGACGTTATATCCAGGTATCTTCAACAATTCTTTATCTCCTACAGAAATGTGGGTTTCCTGTAAACAGAGCACATCATATGACCCTTGTTGAATTATCTGTTTGAATTGTGCTCTTTTACCCTTATCATTGAGACCTGCAACGTTCCAGCAATAAAGTTTTAGCTTCCCCATCTTAGATATCGAACAATCAACCAATCAACTGCATCATAAATCCCTATTTGTTTAAATAGAGAAAACATCCAACTCGGCTTTTTATCACTCCTTAAGCAAAATTGCATGCTTTTTGTATTTGGTTTTTGTATGGTCTTAGTGCATTTGAACTTGCTCTCTTTTTTGTTTTTTTGTTGCCACAACACCCCCCTCCCCTTCAGGGCCCACCCAGCCCTGTACCCCCCCTTTAGCCCCATAAATTGGGCAATGAGACTCTGTGAGAGTCTGTGGTGATGGAATAGTGTTACCTAACCGGTGCTCGATGGACTTAAAATAGTGAAAGAGGAAAGGAAAAAAATAAAAAAGAAGGAAAGATTACTACACAGGTATAAGAGAAACAGGTGGCAAGATCAAGATGGAGGGGGGGATAAGAGGAGGGGAAAAGAAAAGGAATAAGCGCAGATACGATATAGCTTCCAAAGTTGTTCTACCATATCACAACTATACATTTATTATTTTTCTCTATTAGGTACAGTTTCCAATCTATTCTCTCTAGTTCTCAAAGGCCGATAGATTAGTCTTAGTTACATTAAGCTTTAGAGGGTAAGAGAAAAAAAGGAAAAAAAAGGAACTAGTACACCACATACAACAATGCTGACGATCATAATGTAGAATTCTACGTGTACCTCTAGAGAGAAATATAACAATGCTACCCCCCTCTTGCACCCCATCCCCTCCCGATTCTTCAGTTAACCCAGGCTATCCAAATATTCTTTTGCCTTAACCTCAGAGGTAAAAAAAGCTCGTTTGACCCCTATAAACCACTTTCAGCCTGGCCGGATTGTTAAGATATGCCTGTGCATTTTTCTCTACAAATGGTTTGATCAATTGTCGAAGGCGCCATCTCCTCTCAACTGTGACGTGGCAGAAGTCTGGTCGAACGAAATATGAGATAGAATCTCTGCTACGTCGTGCCTCAGGCCTAGCTCTTTATAGAAGATGGCTTGCCTTAGGAGAAAATTCCTGAAGTACACAAGAATCGCACGGGGGTAACCCCCCGGTTTTATTGCAGATTTTAATGTCAGTGGAACTCTATGGGCACGTTGTACTTCCAGGTCCCAACACCAACTAGAAAGTTTGGGGAGAGTGTCCCGGAATAGCTGAATGATGAATGATCGAACATCGTCCCCTCGATTTTTTCGGGAATACCTAGGACGCGTAGGTTATTTCGACGTAAGCGGTTTTCACAATCTTCCAGCTTCCATCTTACGTCCTCTAGTTCTGCCCCGTGGGAGTCGACTCGTTCCAGGACTAGAGCGGCCTCAGTTTCGTTGGACACTATACGATCTTCCATCTCAGTCATCCGCTCATTAAAAGTGCCCACAGTTTTTGCTAGCTTGCGCACAACCCCCTAAACTTTGTGCAGGGCTGCCTGAGCCCTACGCCCATCTTTAGAAGTCTCCTCTCGATGTGAGGCAATGGCCTGGAGAACAGTGTCCATAACTGAGGTCAGCGTGGTCCCTGGTTGATCCGAATGATCCAGTGAAGGTAACGGTGGTCCAGAAAAATGGGAAAGATTGGCTTGATTTATAGCCTGCAGTGTTGGAGAATAATCCCAGGCCAGGTCTGTTGCGCCGTGATGGCTCTTTTTCTTTTTCAAGACTTTTTTCCAACCAACCCTGGGGCCATTTTCTTTTATATTTTGATCACTTTCGGTGGTAAAATCAACCTCAGGATCATCCACAAGATCCTCTTCGGTATCAGCCGACCAACCAGCATCCTCAGAAAAAGAATAGAAGTCTGTAGGGTCTCTAGCAGTCTCTACTATCTCAGCAGCTGTTTCAACAATACTAGCTATGCAAGGCCCGGTGCCACCTAAACACACCAATTTGTCACCTATTTCCTGACTAGCAGGATTAGCCTCAACAGCATTTAGCAGCTCTGAGACTACTGGAGGCTCATGAATGTCAGACTGGTGAGTAATATCGTTTGTTTCATTAGATATAGTGGCAGTCTTTGATAAAACGGGTTTAGGAAGGTTTGTTAATTGAGGGGTCATACCTTGTAACTGTACCGCTTCCCCCTCACCATCAAGCACCAAGACAGGAGCCTCCAGTTGATCTGTGGCAGCAGTAGTTGGAGAAATTCCTGTAGAGGCAGTATTAGCTCCAGTCCGCTCCTCCGCCGGTATTCCAGTCCTGGTTTCCACCTCTTCCTGTGCAATCGGCGGAGTTTGTGTGACAGGCCGAGCACTGTCATCGAGAGCAGGCAGCTTCAAGGGTGTTTTTGCGGTGGATGATCCGGGGGGTCTGCGGAGCAGATCTACGACTGAGGGGCCGGGCGTCACTACCAGTTGCTTGGTCCTCCTTGGGGTAGGAGTCACGCCTGCATCAAGCCCGCCTGCATCACCACTACCGATAGCTTCACCGCCGCCTGCCCGCTTCAACATCATCTCCCGATCTCGCAGAGCCTGCTTTGCTGCTCTGGTCTTCGCGGCTGCAGCCGCCAACGCCGCGGCGTTTTTCGAGGCCATGCCTACGCCGTCACCGTCAGTCTCAGCGTCCGACTTAGCGCCCAGGTAAGAGTTGTTCTCGCTGTCACTCCGCTGTGCAAAATTTCGGGCCGGCTTAGTTGTTCGCGGCCCCCCGAGCAGTCGAAAAACTATGATGCCAATCAGGGATGTAAAGAGTGAAAGCTGGGTTTTTAGCGCAGCCCTGGTGTCGTTATTTGTAGTTGCGAAGTTTTCCAGGGGGAGAGGTATTACCATTTTCATTGTATCCAGTTGGTTTAATTGTCATTTTCAGTACAATGAGCAGCGTCACCAAGATTCTTCTTAATTGGGCAGTAGTAATCCTTGATTTTGCCTATAGTCTCATTCCGTAATCTTCACTACCACCAGCACCGGTCAGGACGCACCTAACAGCGGTCTAGCAAACCGCCGCCATCTTGCCTACTCCGTCGCTTTCATCCCTTTCTACTAATTCCAATGTCTTCTGTATTCCTTTATATCCAGCTCGCAATTCATCATGACAGGACTTCAAGGCTTTTTCTTGAAGATCTTTAGTAGGCAAATACAGACAATCTTCATGATATGGAAGACCTCCACAAACCTTTCTCTCTGGTTTCTGCTTAACCCATTGAGTCATTTCTTCTGTAGTCAAGGCTTTTTTAATTTTACTAGAAAGATCGGTACTGAGCGTTGCAAGAGCAAATTTCTCCTCTGGAATTATCAGCTGTTTTAGTGGATTAGTTTCAGAAAAATCTAAACTTATTCTGGAGATAGCATCAGCCTTGACATTATCCATTCCGGATCTGAAAGTGATTACAAAATCAAAATCTGCAAAAAACAACGACCAACGTAGTTGTCTTGCTGTTAATGTGCGAGCTGACTAGAGAAATTGTAAATTTCTATGATCGGTGAATACTGTAACCTTGTGTTTTGCTCCCATCAAATAATGGCGCCACTCCAAAAAGGCGCACTTGACAGCCAACAATTCTTTATCTGCAATTGAATAATTGCCTTCAGGGGGAGTCAATTTTCTAGAATAGTACGCAACTGGATGAAGCTGACCCGTGTCCTTGTGCCGTTGAGACAAATTCCACCGATAGCAACATCAGAAGCATCTGCGTCAACGTAAAAAGGTTCTTCTGTTCTTGGGTGCAATAAAATCGGGGCCTGAGTAAATGATTTCTTTAAAAATTGAAAAGCTCTTTCTGCTTCCTCATCCCAAACAGCCTTCACGCCCTTCTTAAGTAGTCGAGTGATGGGACTCACTTTGAGGGAGAAATCTGGAATAAACCTCTGGTAAAAATTTGAAAATCCAATAAAACTCTGGATCTCTTTGACTGTTTTTGGGGAAGGCCAGTCTTGAACTTGTACATTAAATGCACATTTTTCCAATTTAACATAGAGATGATTTTCAAGTAGCTTGGATAAAATGGATCTCACATGAGTAACATGCTCTTCAACACTATCAGAGAAAATCAGAATGTCATCTATGTGAACAACTGCAATTCTGTCTTGAAATTGTCGAAGGACATCATTCACAAAGTGTTGAAATGGGGCTGGGGCATTGCACAACCCATATAGCATCACCTGGTATTCAAACAGACTGTAGCGAGTTCAAAATGCCGTCTTCCACTCATCTCCGGGAGCAATTCGGATCAAATGATATGCACCACAAAGGTCCAACTTGGTGTATATTTTAGCATTTTTCACTTGATCCATTAAAACAGAAATTAATGGATGGGGATATCGATTTTTAATAGTCACTTGATTTAATGCTCGATAATCAATGCAAGTTCGAAGATCTCCATACTTCTTAGGAATAAAAAATAAAGGGGAAGATACTGGAGATTTTGATGGACGAATAAATCCATTTGCCAAATGTTGATCCAGATAAGTCTTCAAATATTAATTTTCAGCTTCTGTCAAAGCATATATACGACTACAAGGCAAAACTGCACTTGGTTCTATATCTATCTTGCAGTCATACGGCGATGAGGAGGAAGTTTCTCCACTTCTCTTTTATCGAATACAGATGACAAATCCTGATACTCTAACGGAATCACCTTCGTTTCCAAGGAACAAATTTGGGCAGGATGACTTGCCAGACTTCTAGCTGAAGATTCTCCCATCGGTCTGGGATGTTCACCAAAACAATTTTCCAAGCAATAGGAGAATTCATCACCACCGTCCTCTTGCACCAATCAATACAATGATTGTGCTCTGTCAGCCACGGAGGCCCCAAGATTAACTGAAACTGAGGGGTGTCAATTTGAATGCTATCAATTCAGTGTCTCCATTCAGCCCAGAAGACATATTTGTCCCATCTACTGCTCTGACTGTCGCAAACGTTTCCTGTAGCTCCTGAGTCAATCCTTACAGGAACTCCATGAGCTATTTTTTCTTGAAATTTTGCTGAGAAGGTGACAACCAAATGAGGTGCTGAAGACTCCTAAGTATTTGCCACTTGCTGTGAAACTGGAGCGGACTTCAAATCTGCTTTCACCTGTGCAACTCCATCTACAGGTGAAGCTGACCTTTTCCCGACTGGGACAATTTTGGTTTCTTTTGGCAATCCTTAACAAAATGGCCTGCTTGACCACAATATAAACATAGTTGACTAGTTCTGCGCCTCTTCTTCTCTTCCTTAGTTAGAGGCCCTCTAATAGAACCAATTTGCATGGGCTCTTCTGAAGAAGCGTGCTCCACGGATCTATGACCATCTACCTTAGCCCGATCAAAACGAGGAGGTAGAGTTCGGAAATCCCTTTTCTTTTCATTACGTCTTTCACTCAAGCGATGACCAATTTGTAGAACTAAATCAATAAGTTCTGAGATTTCTGTTGGCCTCTTAGGGATTTGTGCCAGCGTATCCTTCAGCTCATCTCTCAAGCCTCTATAGAAGATTGCCGCTCTTTTTTCCTCTGGCCAATTTGATTCTACAATTAACTTATTGAAATGGGCTAAATACCCAACCAAACCCTTGTTGCCTTGCTTGAGCTCCAGTAATTCGTTATCTGTTGCTTGAGAAGCAAACCTCCGATCAAAGATCCTTAAAAATTCAATTTTAAAACGGTCAAAATCATACAACACTGGATCATTTTGAGTGACCAAAGACATGGACCAGGCGGCAGCATCACCATTTAAATACAACAGCATGAATGCCACTTTAGATTGATCTTCTGCAAAAATGACTGGTCGACACAAAAAATGTAACGAACACTGAGTGAGGAACATTTGAGCCTTTTGTGGGTCTCCACTAAATCTCTCTGGAGCTGCCAGAGGAATAATTGGTGATATAGAATGGATAACTTGTGTGGCAATATCTGAGGGAGATGAACCACTAGACAACCCCTGCGCACTCTTAAAGGCTGAACCAGAAACAGCTGAGGCCTCTAGTTCACTTAATTTCTGCCTAGTTTGAACTGATTCTAAGGTTACTCTTTTAACTTCTTCTCTAAGAGATGTATTGTCTTCTAAAGCCTTAGTTAGCTGAGATTGCATTCCATCTAGAATGGTTGCCAAAGTTTTTACATCAAATCCTTCAGCCATGCTGCTCAAAAGGAGATCTTAAGTCTCAATTAAGAGTCTTAATGTTATGGGCACTTCAATCTGTCAGAACTCAAAGTGACGATCTCCTTCCAAGCAGATGACTTTTCACCAACTTCCGCCGTCTGCTGCCAGCTACCGCAAATTATGCTGCATCTGACTCCAGATCGGGGGAAAGGGGAAGTGGAATGACAAAACAAGAGAGACTGCCTCAGGTCACAGGTCTTCTTCTGGAATTCTCCTTAGAACATCCTACAAAACAAGAATAACACAAATTAACTCCTCCCTACACTACTCGAATACTTATTTGTATGTTTTTTAAATGATCTACCTTTTACCTGTGTAGGTCTGAGATGCGCTCCTCTCTATCTGGTTTGTCATGTAGTATTTATTTGATCAACTGTAAGAACTTCTGTCATCAGATTATTTGTATATAAGTTCTTCTTGTGACTTTTGATATTTTTCGGATGGACTCTTTGGAGCGTTTAATATTTTCTAATGCGTAAGTTATTGCTTTGTGACTTTGAAATTCAAAAATGCAGACGAACTGACGTTAAATAGTCTATTTTCTTCACAGCTTCACCTAGATACCAACAGCATCTCTAGCATCTCCGTTGCTTGCCGAAGAAAATAACCAAAATTAATACTCTTACTTGAGAAGGCAATTATAGCAGGCTTCTCTTCACTGAAGCGCAACTTAACTCCTCATACTTCTTTCTCTGTTAATCTCCAACCGAAGAGACTTGGATGTGAGCGCCTTTTCACAGCATAATGCTTTCATACAGCGGCACTCAATACAAGATCACTAAAAAAAAAGAAATCATTATAATTTTCATTCCGAACTGAAAACTAAATATCTCGCTTACTTCCCTTAAGGAACTGGAACAAGAACTCGAATTCTATCTTCAACGCATTTCAAAAACGGGAGCGCTGAGGAAAATCCAACTGCTTATTGTGACTTCACAGTTGAAGTGCACAGAGCGAAGCTCGAGCTCGAGCGTTGGAGACGCTGCAGCATCTCGAGCTCAACAACTAGACCGCGCACCTCGCTTCAAGGAGCGCACTGACGGAACATTCGACTTTTGATGGGGAACTCGCAATCCAATATTTAACAACAGAAGAGTGACTGATAGAGCAACCTAAAAGAGGTCGCTTTGGGCAAAGAAAGAAAAAGGTGAGAACAAATTAACATAACCAGTGTTTGTAAAAGAAACCCTCACTCACCCATGACATGCTTCATCATAGGGTTCCACCAGAGAAGCCGAATGCTTCTCTGGTGTGCTTCTACGCCTGGTTTACAGCGGAGCAGGATATTCAAAGGGCGTGTGTGCACTAGTGATATAAGTAAAAAAGTGAGGTTAAAAGGTGTTTGGTACTGGCCGGTCAATTACTTTATTAAAGGCTGACCAAAGACCATTAAAAGAAGTGAGACGGACGTGGACCAGTTCTGTAAAGTAGCTGGTAACATCCGATTTTAGGTGTATCAGGAAGTGGTCAACATGTTTCTGCTTGTAGGCGCTATTTAGCAAAGCATTCGTCAGGACCTATACAAAGTACCACGGCGGTATGCGCTCTCTAAGGCGCACCCTAACCTGTGGAACAACACAATGCGGTACAACTCACGGTTATACCGAGAAGGTCTGGCGTGTTTTCGTAGACCTTTTGGAACCTGTAAAAAAGAGGGTAGAAAGGCATTTATGCAATTTAGGCCGTGAGGCCAAATTCGGTGCTCAAAATACAGGTTTTTGAAAAATCAAACATACTGGAAATGGCTTAGAACAACAGCTGCAAGGCACATCGGCTTAACTGTCTCGGTGATATGTCACATAATCGTTATTGGACTATGGTTGTTTATTAAAGTTAAGCTTGCTTGTGGACAAACTATTTTTAGGCCTATTGCGATTGAGGAACAAACAGCATCTAACTAATGTGCTAGACGGTAAGGCATATCAACCCACGTACACGTGTGTAGGGTTACAAAACGTTTTCAATGAACAGCTCAAGGACTTTCTTATTCTTTACAAATTACTTTCCAAGCGACTTAAAAATAGAAGTATCAAGCGTTTCTATCCCTTAGCACGGGCCAGGACAACACTGGTAAAACTAATCACAACAACAGCAGTGAAAAAAAGGCTTACGTTAATGGATGAAGTCAATTACTTCATGGGATCGTCAGGGAAGGGAACCAACACCCGGGTATCTAAAAGAAGGTACGATCGTGAATAAACGGCTCCAAAATTATCCTCGAAATTGTATTAAAGGAAAAAAAAGGGGGGCTTGGGGGGATCCTCCCAAAAGCCGACTTACTTCCCGTCTCTGTGATTCCAGCAAGGTACCTAGTCGAGTCCTCTCTGGCCTGAATATTGTCGGTTGCCGGGGCTTCCAGGTACTAATGCTGCTTCCGGGACACTTCACGACGTCAAAATGTGTGACGCGGGAGCGTGGAAGGGCTGAGGCGGCTTGTCGCTCGGGCAGCTACAGCGCCGACCTGGTTAGGTGTCAAGTTAAAAAAAACTTTATTTAACAACAGGCACCCCAGTTTTTGATGGGATTACCAATGAAGGTCCATACGTTAGAGTGATCAATAAAGATGTTCAAATTAGCCTAAAACCCTTTCTCTGAGTTTCATGAAGAGAAACGGACTTCATATGCCCTCCTGTTCAGAAAAGCTGACTTTGTCTTGCGGAAATTATTAGAAACAGCCCCCGTTATTGTGTGTCACTTCGGCATACAACTGTAATGTCAACAGTCGGTTGTTGTAACGTTGTTGTTGTGTGATCAGACATTTAGAAAACATACATATATATATATATTTATATACACAGAAAAAGTTACTATATATGTGTCTATATATATATAATAAACTGAAATCTCTCTGTGAAACCATGGAGGCATAGGATAGACGGGCACACTATATAATTGTGGAATGGTTGATTTGTGCTCATTTACACGACAGGTGAGAGGTAATTCTCTTTCTACTTACGATGATTTACCTCACCGCACCGCACCTGGTGCTTTTTAAGGAGATATATCAGAACCACAATGAGTAGGCGTCAAATCAGCGTGCCAGGACCGTGCCCCAAGGAATATTATTGTTTAATCCTACGAGGTTGGTGGACAAACAATAGATCCACCTTTGTTCCTTTTCGAATAGTGATTGCTGGGTGGTAGTACCAGTTGGCAAGTGTTCTATAACAGTCCAATGTAGATCGTTGGGGGTATGCTGATGATGGAGGAAATGGTCCGTCAGCTTTGTGCTGTTTTTCTTGCAGCGGAAACTGCTGCAATGCTCGCAAATGCGTTGTTTAATTTTGCGAGTGGTCATTCCCACATATCTCAGTCTGCAAGGACAGGTGATCAAGTACACCACGTGGGTAGAATTACAGTTAGTGTGTGATTTCTGTAACATCACTTTTCCTTGTTCCAGATCAAGATGTTTTGTGGTGGTTGTCAGATGATACACGCTACAAGAGCCGCAGGGGAAATGTCCCACCACTGGGGGGAGACCCTAAGCGTTCAAAAAAGTTGGTTGTTGATCAGATCGGTCAGGTTTGGGTAGTGTATGAACCAAAGTGTCTTTCAGGCTGCATGCTCGTTTGTATGAGAAGAGAGGTTTTTCCCAGTGATGACTATTGCTCTCCAAGATTCCAATCCAAACAGAATGGATCGCAGGGAAGCTCTCCAACTGAGCCCCATTTGCCGCCAACGCGGATATTTAGCCTGCTGTCTTCTTCTACAGGGAGCTGTCTGGGAGATTACATAAGCGCTGGAACAGAGATGAGAGTTCCTGACAAAAGCACAGATGGCGCCAAGTAGGCAATTACCCTTAGAGGTGACATGTATGGAGCATAGCTGGGGAGACCTTTAATAACGTGTGTGTATGCATTTGTTTGCATCTCTGTATGTTTTTTTTTCAGAGTATGTGTCTGTGTTTCTGTCTTTTTCTTTGTAGATGCCCTTCTATATATAAGTTGTATCCATATATAGAGGAGCAGGTATACACTAAGAGACACAAATACAGAGAAACACTCTGAAAAAGAAACATAAATGCAGAAAACTGAAGGTGATCAGTGCTGGTGGTGCTGAGTGGACTATTACCTTTAGAGGTGGCATAGCAAAGGTGGTGCAGAGCATTGCCTTTAGAGGCTACATGAATGGGGCAAAGTGAAGGTGGTGCCGAGTAGAACATGACCCTGAGAGACGGCATGTATGGGACATAGCAGAGGTAGTGCTGAGTTTACTATTACCCTTACAGATGGCATGTCTGGGGCAGAGGTAGTGCTGAGGACACCATTACCCTTAGAGATAGCATTTATGGCGCATAGCAGAGGTGGTGGAGAGTAGACCATTACCCTTACAAGTGCCATATATGGAGCATAGTCAGGGTAAACGTTCAGTAGCCTGTGCGTGTGTATATGTCTGTCTCTGTGTATGTTTGTTTGTCAGAGTGTGTGTCTGCCTTTGTGTGTCTTTGTTCATAGCTGCCCCTGATTTGTGAGTACATTTTGTGCCTGACTATACGTTTCTCTTTAGACAGGGGCATATATGCAGAAAAACATGCAAACACATGTGGAAAAGTAAATTGTGCCATGTTTTGTGTCCCTACGAGTCCTCCATCATATGTTATCTGTGCATGATTAATATGCTCATGTTCGATTAAAGACGCAATTATAGTTGTGTCCACCTTTAGTATGTCAGTTTCCAGTTCTCGTGAATACTACGAATATCAGGCCTATGTAAAGCTACGTTGCCATGTTTCTCAGTGTGCACGTTATTCCATTGTAAAATCTCCGTTTCTAGGCCTCAAAAGGGCCCGGACACCAGATTCAGCTCCTGTCTCCTGAAGCCTCGCTGAGGAGCGATACAGCCCCCGCCTGTATCCTCGACCCTTCACTTACTTCCTGCCTCGCAGTGCCCGGTTCAGCCTGGCTCTGCTTCTGAGTCTGCCAAGAGTATGTTATGATTCGAGTTATCAGTACAGCCCTCCTTCTCTGCATTCCTAAAGCTACTGAATCGCATCAATAGTTTCCGTCATTGTCTAGCCTCTACGTCTCCACGTTAGAGAAATACTGTATTTAATGATCATTTAATATTCTTCATCACGCACTACATGTAGAATAATGCATGCTCCAGTCTTAGAGTCTGTTCGCCTTTACCCCGATAACATTTGGATTCTATCAACATGTTCTCTAAACATCAGATACTAGATACTGCTTAGGTACATGTCGCCCTGACTCTCCAGACTTCAGTCTCTGCTCCTAGCACAGAGTTCGAAGCCCCCAGCTTCTCCTAGTAACACGTCATTGCCAGCTTGCGCGCACCATCAGGTTAGAGGTCCCGGCTCCTTAGGTAGCCCCCTCCATGGTTTCCACCCCATTCATGACATATTCTGTTACGTTTGCATCACATGTCTATGTATACGCCTCTGTTACACCTACTTTCACCCTTATCTTTCGCGACTGCTACGCGTCACGCCTATTGCTCCACCCACTGCTACGCCTATCGTATGTATTGTAATGCAACTGTTTTAGTATATATGATCGTGTATTGTTATTAAATGTTAGCGCGCTCATCCCAGATCCAGCCCCAGCAGCTGCTGGGCCCTGCCATCCTATTCCTATGCAGGTTGTCCTGTTCCTGTCCTTTATGCTGTAATAAACCTGCAAAACTCCTACTACCTCGAATCTTGACTCTTATTTATTGAGCTACCTGTTATTAATTTATTCATTAAAAATAGATCCGGTATTATTTATTTATTTACCACATAATGGCGCCCGAACAGGGACTTGCCCTTTCCCCACGCGTCGGTGAAGCCACGCCGACCCCCTGACCCTCTGCAGTCGTGACGGAACTCTTCTGCGCACCGGCAGATATTTCTGCTTCAAGTATCCCTCAGGCCCACGGAGGAGACGGAGGAGGCGGTCCAGCATCCAGACGAGACGGTGGAGGAACGCGGCGAGTCCCGACCAGAGCCCAAGCCGAGAGTCCAAGGTCCGAGGTATCCGGAGGCCCACCCGTAACAGAAGTCCGAAGTTCGTCCGTCCGGCGTCGAAGCAGTCCAGTCCAGTCCGAGGCCTTCCGTTCTTACTGCCCGGTGAGTACCATTACTGGGGTAGTATCTAGACAGGGTCAATTTAATTGACTCTGGTCCGTGGGTTGGTGGTACACAAGCCCACAAACGAAGTGTCCACTTCGGTGGATGCGGGTCCTGACGTGTCTCTTTATGAGACCGGTAAGTTTCGTACTGTTTCAGCAGTGCATCTAGTTTCTGTTCTAGTCAGTTCTGTTCTCGAGAAAATTCATGTATTCTGTTTTCCGTATTCCAGGTAGTATTCTGTTCGAACTGTTATTCTGAATGTTCTTCATGTATCTTGATGTCGTGGAATGAGTGTGAAGTAGTTATCGTGTTTATTGTGTATCGTATTGTGTCCAGATTATAGTTCAGTCATGCCGCTCTTTTCAAAACTGCGTCAGTTGAGAACTAGAAAAGGTCTGCTAGAAGCAGCAGTTCCTGTCCCGCCTAGGGACAGTCCAGGTCATTTTATGTATCAGAAGCATGGCATAAGTGCCATATTATATCTAGATTTATGGGTAGAGTATACCAAACAGTTAGAAGAAAAGTATAGATGGCCCGTATCGGGTACATGGGATGCCGAGTGCATCATGCGAGTAGAAGAAGCATTATGGAAAAAGAAAGCCAGACAGTCACAGAAAGATGCCATCGAGTTATGGCGCAAAGAATCTCATAAAAGAACCGAAAAAGAAATCAGAAAGTCAGAATTGAGTAGAGAATCCTTGGAACGAGCCCAAGAAAGGGAATTAATCGAGATTGGTGAACGAGTTAAAATCGAACAGTCAGACAGACAGAGGCATGCCCTTATTAAGGGTATGTATCCTCTTCTTGCCGAGGGCTTGCCAAAAGCGACCCCAGAGGCATCCAGTAACTTTCCGCCACCATTAGTTCCGACCAAGCTACGTCACAAACAGACCGCAGCTGATATTTTCATTTCGTCCTATTTGGACGACACAGTCCCAGAATATGCAAATCCTGTTCGCGCTCCGCCAGTCCCTGTAAATCAGGCACTTCCCGCTCCTCCAGACACCGGAGTACCTGTTACGGTACCCCCGGTCCAGCCCGCCATACAAGTCCAGCCTGCATTTCCATTTCCCACTCTGCCAGGACGAAGAGGATCAGTCGATGATTCTAGTTCAGGGGCCGCAGGAGGAGGTCCTCCTCAGACCCCGCCGCCACATAAGCGTTTAACGACAGCCGAATTACACGCACAAGCGTCACAGCGTACGCCCAGACATCAGTCTGTAGCAGAAATAAGAAAAGCCCTTAATGAATGCGGCTATGATCCAGTCCCAGGCGAGGATAATATGGTTTTATATTCATTACGTGTAAGAAAGGTGGCCGAGTATCTAGTCACCCTACCGAATATGAAAGAAGATCTAGACAGAATATATCGTTTCATCCGTACAGGGGATGATCCAGAAAGCATTGGCGAAGTCATGTCTCAAAGGAAAGCCGAGATCCAGCTCATGATACTAAAGTTTTTGATTAATTGTTTAATAAGAGAATAAGATTACCCGTCCAAAGATCAAGCCGAAATGAGAACCCTGACAAAGTGGAGTGATAATATAGCCGAGGGTAAGCACAGGACCATCAGTGCTATGGAAAGTATGTACAAGAAAATCCGTAAAGAAATAATAAAGTTACACGAACAGCGTAAAGCAGCACAAGTAAGCGAGAAAGAAAGTAACTCTGATACTGAAGAGGTAGACGACGAGAATCCCGCCAGAATAGCGTATATAGGAAAATCTAGATTTCCAGATCGCCATTTACGCCTAGAACACAAGTCTATTTTTCATCATCCAGCACCAGAACAAGGTTCTCTAGAACAAGTATTTCAAGCTACCGATCACATTCTGAAATCACGAATCGGTTATAGTGAGTTAAGTACTATGCATGAACAAGAACTGGTCCGATCAGCAGTCCGATGGATTACTGATTCTACCACTTTTCCAGACGAAATAGTGGCACAAATGTTTCTGAAAATGCCCCCAGCCGAGCAACGACTGGCGGGTATGTATATGATCCAGCACCTCATTACATTGTATGAGGGTCAACATTCTGATCCAGGTCCGTTACACGATGTCCTGAATGAGTTACTCCAGTATAAATGGAAAGGTTTAGGTACCGATTTAATTAGTGTCATTCTAGAACAGCGTCATAAATATAGAACGTTTTTGAACCCGCATTTTGTTCATGTCTCACCCCCAGAAAATAAACCATTTTACATAGAGAGACAGAATCCGTTACGAGAAGTCCACCCAGTTAGAGGAACGGGTGGCGAACTAGAACGAGTGTTTGTTTACACCCCGATCACAAAGATGGAACTCTTAGAGATGAAAAAATTAATCCCCTGTCATGATAAAGATCCAGCAGGGTTCCATCGAGAATTAAAAGACATGCTCCGTATGGGAGAATACACGTATCCAGATATAATTAAAATGTTAAAGGTCCTGCTGCCCGCAGGGGTGTATGAAAAGCTCAAGGAAAAAGAATGGGAGGTGGGAGAGAAAAAGATCGATTGGGCAGTTCTAGAAGCTGAAGATAAGGCACGAGTACCAGGTACCGGTCTTGGAGCGAAATGTAAAGAATTACCTGAATTATTGATTCAAGTTTTACCCAGATTATTAGCAACGAAAAAGGAAGACTGGGATGAAATCTCAGCCTGTAAACAGAAACAAGACGAAGACATTAGTGATTTTTATTCTAGATTTGAGAAATGTTTTAGCATCAACAGTGGCCTCAAGACAAGTAGTGAGTCATACCCTCATCTTTTTGTTACTAAATTAGTCGAGAATTCAAGTCCACAAATTAAAAATCGAGTTTTGAAAGTCGAAAGTACCTGGCAAGCTAATACCCCGTCCCAGATGTTACAGATGCTCCAATACCACCAGAATAGAATCAGGGAAGAACAAGAACACGAGAGAAAGCGTATGAAAGATACGAAAATGAAAGTACTAGTTGCACAATCTGTTCCTCAAGACAGTCAGAAGAGGGGTCCAAATCAAGCCAGTCATCCTGCAGCTCCCGTTAAAGGGAACTGCAATTATTGTAAACAGCCAGGTCATTTTATAAACGAGTGTGCAGTTCTGAAACACAACATAGCTACTGGTAAGACTAAAGAAAGACCACGTCCGCCTAGACAAGAACAAGTTTCACAGATTCCTCAGCCACAGAATGCACCACAGACAGTTACAGCACCGCAGCCCATCGCTGCAACACAGCACGTTACACAGCAGATGTACCAGTATGCACAGTCTGAGTATCCAGAGTACCAGCAGTATTCATGAAACAGCCTAGAGAGGGAGGTAGGCTTGCCTCTCATCGAGATACCTGTAGATCAAGAAGGTCCCTATGTTCACAGTCAAGTACTAGGGAAAGACAGAAAGTTTTTGATTGATACAGGGGCAAGTAGGACCACCATCAGTCACGCCGAAGTTCCAGGGGCTCCGCTCTCAGGCTCAAGAAATGTTTCCCTTGGATTTTCAGGAAAACCCATTGTAAATGAAATATCAAAGCCAGTTACTCTAGAAGTAGGTCCATTGTCCCGTACTACTGACCTGTTACTTACTAAGTCATGTCCAGAGAATCTATTAGGTATTAAAACACTGAAAGAGTTAGGTGCAGTTATATGCTGTTCCCCAGAGGGAATACGATTGTTCCTGCGTGACTTTAAGGGTCACTATGTATTACGAGATTTTGATCCCAGATTGTCCAATGTTCCGCAGCATCTATGGGCGCAAGGTCCAACTGATGTTGGTTATATGCAAATCACACCCCATCGTGTGACTCTCAAGCCAGGTGTAGTGTTACCACGAATCAGACAGTACAGATTGCCACCTGAGGCTGTAGCAGCCTTATCCAAAATTATTGACGAGCTCATGGCTCAAGGAGTGGTTGTAGAAACTGACTCCAATGTATGCAATTCTCCGATCATTCCAGTCATGAAACGTACTGATCCCAATGCACCCCCAGTATATCGATTAGTGATTGATCTCCGAGAGCTTAATAAATGTATTATTCCCCAGTATCCAGTTGTCCCAGATATCTCTTCCCTATTAACAGCCATTGATTCCGAAGCTTCATTTTTCACTGTCATAGACCTCAAGAACGCGTTTTTCAGTGTCCCCATTCATCCAGACAGCCAGTTCCTTTTCGGATTTTGTTTAAATGGAAGGAGCTATATGTTCACACGAGCTCCTCAAGGTTTCACAGAAAGTCCTAGTATTTATAGTCAAGCACTTAAGAGACAACTAGACAACATTCACATGCCAACTGACACAGCCCTGCTCCAGTATGTCGATGACCTCCTGATCACAGCCCGTTCTGAACGTGCTTGCGAGCGAGCATCACTCACAGTTCTGTATTTCCTAGCCGAGATGGGGCACAAGGTGTCCCCTTCGAAGCTTCAATTCTGTGTCCAGCAAGTGGTCTACTTAGGACACTTACTGTCCAAGAGGGGTAGGCAGTTGACACCTGACCGTATCCAGTTAATAGCGAGTCTTCCTCAGCCCAAGACCCAGAAGGAGGTACGTGCTTTTATCGGCCTTACTTCTTATTGCAGACAATGGATTCCTCAGTATGCATTTCTAGCCAAACCACTGATACAGTTAACGACACAGGAGGCAGCCGTATCGACTGTCCTCCCTTGGACATCTGAACATACACTTAGTTTCAATGAGTTAAAGAAAGCCCTATGTCAAGCTCCAGTTCTAGCTACACCGAACTACAGTAAGCCTTTTACACTTTTCGTCACAGAACGTGAAGGTACAGCATTATCTGTTCTCACACAAGATCAAGCAGGACAATACAAGCCTTGTGCTTATTTTTCGAGCACATTAGATCCTGTAGCCCAGGCTCTGCCTGCGTGCCTCAAGTCAGTTGCAGCCACAGCATTAGCTATCAGACAAAGTGATTCCATAGTGTTAGGACATTCCCTGACAGTACAAGTTCCACACTCAGTGGAAGTTCTTTTAAACCGAACACAAACTCAGCACTTGACAATTGCACGTTTAACAGGTTATGAATTGACACTGTTTCAGCCACACATAGAAATCAGACGCTGCAACATCCTGAACCCTGCTACACTGTTACCATCAGTTACTTTAAGTCCGGACACACACGACTGTGTGGAAGTAGTTAATATTACGACAAAGCCAAGACAAGATCTGACAGATATTCCATTACCAGATCCCGACCTGACACTTTATGTGGATGGTTCATGTATGAGAACAAGTACAGGAGAACTAGTCGCCGCGTATGCAGTGACTACCGACACCGAAGTTATTGAAACAGACCGCATTGACACCCTGTCCGCTCAAGCAGCAGAGCTAGTTGCTCTGACTCAAGCCTGCATACACGCCAAGAACCTGAAAGTTAATGTTTACACAGATTCGCGCTACGCATTTGGAGTCGTACACGACTTTGGAGTGCTATGGCAGGAGAGAGGTTTCATGACTTCTCATGGAACCAAGATTCAGCATGGTCTCCTTATTCAAGCTCTGTTAGATGCAATACATTTACCGACATCCATTGCTATCATGAAGTGCAAAGCACATACGAAAGTTACTGACATTATTTCCCAGGGTAACGATCTAGCAGATCGCACAGCCAAGCTTACAGCACAGACTCCAGACATTCCAGTTAACATGACACACACTCCAGATCCGACTACATGTATGACAGTTAAGGACCCTACTCAAGATGTCATAGATATCCAGTTACATGCTACTCCCGAAGAAATCAAGAAATGGTCCGAACAAGGAGGGGTCCAGACAGATCAAGGATGGTTAACGAAAGGAAAAGCCACTTGGTTTCTCCCCGACTCTATGGTTCAAGTCATTATCAATACCGCACATAGTCCAGCACATTTAGGAGAAAAAGCTATGTTAGACAGTATCCAGAACATTTGGTTCAACAAGCATCTACGAGCTGCAGCCAAGCAGAAAGTCCGTACCTGTATGATATGTTGTCAGTTTAATCCAGGTAAAAGTGTCCCGGTGGAACAAGGTGGATTCCAACCTCCTGACCACCCTTTTGAAGTCCTCCAGATGGATTATATTCAGATGGAGCGATGTCGAGGTTTCAAGTATGTCCTTGTAGTTGTATGCGCTTTGTCCAGGTGGACAGAAGCATATCCAGTCCCAGATTACACAGCCGCGACCACTGCCAAGCAGTTGGTTCGTGAGTTCTTCCCCCGTTATGGACTCCCTAGGGTCGTATATTCTGATAACGGCCAGCCATTCTCCTCAGAGTTAATGAAGCATGTTTCCCTTTTGTTAGGGTACCAGTGGAAGTTCCATTGTGTACGCCATCCTGAAGCAGCAGGTCTCGTAGAGAGACATAACCAGACCCTGAAAATCCGCATTGCCAAAGTATGTAAAGAGAAAGGTGTGGACTGGCTAGTAGCTCTGCCAGTTGCCTTGTTCTATATGCGTATGGTCGCACATTCCAGATCAGGTCTGTCCCCGTATGAGGTCGTTTTCGGCCGCCCCCCTAACATGTGGGGTACACCCAGACCCCGAAGTATTACCGATGTTTCAAGTAATATGCTGACAGATTACCTAGCTTCCTTGATGTGTGCCCTCAACTCTTGTCGTTCACAGGTTGCCGCCGCATTTCCAGACAACACCGAGGTGGCACCGCATGAAATCGTTCCAGGATCCATGGTCCTTGTCCGGAATTTTGACCGCTCAAGTCCGCTGGAGCCTCGCTGGAAGGAGCCCCGACAGGTCCTCCTCGCCACCCGTACAGCCGTGAAGTTGGAGGGACGCAAAGGCTGGGTGCACCTTTCGCACATAAAGAAGTTTTATGGACTGAAACCAGTCTCAAAGAACATTTCCCAGGATTCAAAGGACTGCCAAAGTATTATTTTTAAGGACTGTCCCGCAAAAGACATTGCTACGAACCCTTCCCAGTTAGAGAAAACTCCGCAGCAGGAGTATAAGTTGAAACTCCGGTCTAGTAAAATAAGTCAGCCAGTTTGATTGTCTAAGTCCTCCCCTAGGTGAAACGGTTAGACTGTTTCTGACATGTATAAAATAGACCCCCATAGTGAGAGAGTTAGTCAAAACTCAATCCGATGTATCGTTTTTCTATGTTTCATATTATTTCTCAGTATTATGATTTCCTGCACCAGTTATGCGTTTTACCTGTATTTTCCAGTCTCTCATGTAAATACGTCTTCTAATGTTACAGTAGAGCACACGTTTAGTGATCTGCCTCCTCATGAACTCTCTTACCGCCTCGCTATGCGAAATAATTCTTTCATCCGCATGTTACATTATTCACACCAGACCAGCAATGCCACTAATTGTTGGGTGTGTGGTCGACTCCCCCCTTTTCAGACACCGAAGGGAGTTCTGCCACTCTTTCCTTATCCTTTTTCACATAATGGTTCGTGTGGAGCATGGTCCACGTTAACGTCATCCTCAACAGATATGTCTTTTCTTAACGGTACGTGTTTTCCAGACAAGCAAGGTCTCCCCCACAGAACCGGGTTAGATCTAGAAAATGAAGTGTATAATTTAGGTAATTATTCTTCGAATTTCATGGTCCTGAATGTTCAGTCTGATACTACTCCAGACTTACCTGCTATTTCAGTACTACCAGTCAAAGGCGAATTATGTGTCCGAAATAATGGTTCCGTACATGTAGGACATAGTGATTGTACTACTATTGTCAAGTATAGTGACAGTGGGTAATCTATTTTCAAAGCTTCACGTCATTCTTATTTTATTTGTGGTCAGACCGCATATGTTCGTCTGCCCCTCGATTGGGAGGGAACCTGTTACATTGCCTTCCTACTGCCACCAGTTTTCCTAGCCCCACCTGATTATCATAGAAACACACATCTAGTACACATTAGACATAGAAGGGAGATCGAGTCCCCAATTGTCGATTATACTGAAACTGCTCTAGAACAGTATACAGATTTCAATAGAGGTTTCTTCTTCTTTATAGGACCTATCCAGAATAGTAAGCTAATCCGTAGGTTAACAAGAACCCTTGAAGTAGTAGTCAATGAGACTGCCTCTGCTCTAGGTAACTTAACCGAAGAGCAATCTGCTATGAGATTTGTCGTTTTACAGAATCGTCTCGTCCTTGACGTCATATTGGCCGATAGGGGCGGGGCCTGTAGAGTCATCGGATCTAGTTGCTGCATTTTCATTCCAAATAACGCGCCGTCTGTTTATTCAGCTATAACCAGACTCCATAAAATTGCCCATCTGTTACACCAAAATCCAGGCACCTGGACATGGTCCGGTTGGTTCTGGGATATAATTTCCGCTTGGGGATGGAAAGTCTTGTCTTTTCTAGGTATTGCAGTAGCGATCATATTTAGCTGCTGCCTCTGTATACAATGTGGCCCTGCGATTTGCGGAATTTGTGCTACCTCTTGTATTCCTAGTCCCAAGCCCCGTTCTAAAACCCGTTCCAAGAAAATTCGAGACGAGCAAATGATACTGTATGAAATGATAGATGGTATCATGAATATTGATGTTTCCTGAAGGAAACGTAGTGACAAGGAGGGAATGTGGAAAAGTAAATTTTGCCATGTTTTGTGTCCCTACGAGTCCTCCATCATATGTTATCTGTGCATGATTAATATGCTCATGTTCGATTAAAGACGCAATTATAGTTGTGTCCACCTTTA
Source organism: Lissotriton helveticus (assembly GCF_964261635.1). Taxonomy (NCBI): domain Eukaryota; kingdom Metazoa; phylum Chordata; class Amphibia; order Caudata; family Salamandridae; genus Lissotriton; species Lissotriton helveticus. The sequence continues at coordinate 1,842,453,804 of NC_136057.1, read as the reverse complement.
GTATGTCAGTTTCCAGTTCTCGTGAATACTACGAATATCAGGCCTATGTAAAGCTACGTTGCCACGTTTCTCAGTGTGCACGTTATTCCATTGTAAAATCTCCGTTTCTAGGCCTCAAAAGGGCCCGGACACCAGATTCAGCTCCTGTCTCCTGAAGCCTCGCTGAGGAGCGATACAGCCCCCGCCTGTATCCTCGACCCTTCACTTACTTCCTGCCTCGCAGTGCCCGGTTCAGCCTGGCTCTGCTTCTGAGTCTGCCAAGAGTATGTTATGATTCGAGTTATCAGTACAGCCCTCCTTCTCTGCATTCCTAAAGCTACTGAATCGCATCAATAGTTTCCGTCATTGTCTAGCCTCTACGTCTCCACGTTAGAGAAATACTGTATTTAATGATCATTTAATATTCTTCATCACGCACTACATGTAGAATAATGCATGCTCCAGTCTTAGAGTCTGTTCGCCTTTACCCCGATAACATTTGGATTCTATCAACATGTTCTCTAAACATCAGATACTAGATACTGCTTAGGTACATGTCGCCCTGACTCTCCAGACTTCAGTCTCTGCTCCTAGCACAGAGTTCGAAGCCCCCAGCTTCTCCTAGTAACACGTCATTGCCAGCTTGCGCGCACCATCAGGTTAGAGGTCCCGGCTCCTTAGGTAGCCCCCTCCATGGTTTCCACCCCATTCATGACATATTCTGTTACGTTTGCATCACATGTCTATGTATACGCCTCTGTTACACCTACTTTCACCCTTATCTTTCGCGACTGCTACGCGTCACGCCTATTGCTCCACCCACTGCTACGCCTATCGTATGTATTGTAATGCAACTGTTTTAGTATATATGATCGTGTATTGTTATTAAATGTTAGCGCGCTCATCCCAGATCCAGCCCCAGCAGCTGCTGGGCCCTGCCATCCTATTCCTATGCAGGTTGTCCTGTTCCTGTCCTTTATGCTGTAATAAACCTGCAAAACTCCTACTACCTCGAATCTTGACTCTTATTTATTGAGCTACCTGTTATTCATTTATTCATTAAAAATAGATCCGGTATTATTTATTTATTTACCACACACAGACCTAATGTAGGCCACATTAAAAAAACATAATCCAAAAGTAACATTTGCATGCTTGTGCGTTCGCATAGTACCTCACACCACTATTGTTTTTACCATGCAATAATATCATTTGCAAAATACCTAGTATTTCTCATAAAAAGTGCTCCCACGTCTCCGTGAGTTGCAGAACGCCCCGTCCTGTAGCAAGAACGGGAAGAGCCCAATGATGAAGCAATACATCAAATGAGTATTTGGTGTGTGAGGGGTATCCTGCAAATAAACTGTGTCTAATTGAACATTGCACTTATGTGTCTGCCTCTGTGTACGTTTATTTTTCAGAGTCTGTGTTTGTATTTGTGTCCCTTGGTTTGTAGCTGCACCTCTATATGTAGGCTGTGGAGTTTTAGGTTTAAACCTATAATAACTGATAAAACCCCACTGAAAGAAAAATAGCCCTCACCAGTGAAAACATATAAACACTGAAAAAAACACCTGCAATACCACAAACTAAATGCCATTCAAAGAAAAGAAAAATAGAGTGAAAGAGTCATTTTTTTGTCTTCCTGAAGGGGCCAATACAATGTAACTTTGTTATACAAGCTAGCAGTAAGAAAGACTGGGCTAACATTATTCTGCTTGAGTTTTGTTGTTTAGGGATGCCACTAAAATATTGCTTCTTCTTCCTTCTGCTTTTTTGTTATATGGTCTTTGGTCTAAAGATTTAGGGTATAGAAGCATGTTTTAGGACTTGTTAAATTATGTTATAAACTGTAGACAATCAGGAAATATCAAACTCATATTTGATATTTCAGCTGCATTTGATTCTTTCACCGATAGGTAAAATGGCTGGTTTCATAGGAATCTTTACTAAAATGTGTCATCACATTTACCCACAGAGAATGGGTAAAAACCCTTAATACATCCGCCCCCAGGTTCTAGTGGGTCAGTATTGATAGTAGGTGAATTGCCAACAACGCAGGCTTTAAACATTCAATGCAAGGTATAATGACAAGTATATGTTAAAAGAGCGCTATAATGACAAGTATATGTAAACAAAGCGCTATCACCAAGCATCTGGGATAGTGGTGAAAACATGACACCAGACTTTTGGCAAACATGGAACGCAGTGTCACTTGGAATGCTCTGCAAAAAAGATTCTTCCAAAGTTCAATGAAGATTGGAGTGATATTGTTTATATTTGCAGTGATTCAGCTGCGTATATGAAAAAGTTGTGTGATGACCTGTCAAAATTGATACCCGAGCTGGAGTCATTCCCTGTAAGAGATCCTTGCCACAGATGAAAGCGTCTTTACAATCTTTAGAGTTAATGAGGGATACTATTCTTGTGCACTGTTTTCTTATGCACAGGAACTAAAACGCAAATATTTATCATGTTGTGCTTTGTGTGGCATCAAAGAAAGAGTCATCACAACTGTGCCCCTTAGCTGATCCTACTCAGTCCAAGGGGCTATGAATGCTATATTATCCATGTGGCAACCAATTACAAAATTTCTGCTGAGTGATGATGCCAAAGGCAAGAAATGTGAGGATCTTTGGTCGCATATTGATAGTGCTGTTTAAAAATATCACTCCGCTGCATGTTTAGATTTTTACAGGAAAACATAACTGCTGTAGTGGACATAATCAAAAAGCTAGAGTCTGAAAACACCCTTGTCTGCAAGGTGTTCAGCATAATTGGTGTAGATGTGAAACTTCTCCTTGAGAGTAGCCTGGGCGACACCTTTAGTGACTTTGGCACTGCAACATGTTCCATGTTAGAGTGCTTGCCACTTGGTAAGCAAAGCAATGTTGAAGAGCAATTCAGGAACGTTTATTTTACTAAGTAACAGAAACGGCTTGCAATGATGCATAGAAATGTCCCTTCGCCACCAATGGCATTTGAAGTCAATGAAACCTCTCTGTGGTACTCTGTACAAGTTCTAGATCCCTTCAGTAAAAGGGAATTTCCTCCGTAGTTTCAAAAGTGCTACTTCATTTTTGACCGCTTCAATAACTCTGAGGGCATAAGCGCCCAGCTCAACGCAAATGTTGCAGAACCTGCCCTGAGAATCGCAATCTTCAAGTGCACCAGTATTGGCATGGAAAGCTATGTCAGTGGCCAGAGTTAACAAATTGTGTACTGGCTGTTTTGGAGTTGCCCGTCCCAAGTGCCAATGTTAAGAGCGCCTTTTCACAGACGTTTACATCGGAAAGAGCGACCGCACATGACCAAAGACTCACTGAAGAAGTATTGTATGGTATAATACTATAAGCTTAATTTGCAGAAATCTATTTGGACCTCTTATAAAATATACATGCACTGTCTATATACCATGTGCTATCAGTGCAGAAAGCAATCAATAATAAAAGAAAAACGTTCCATAAACACCCGAAAAACACTTTTCCCGTTGTTTGTAGTGGCACGAAAATGTGTAACCACTGATAACTGTTTTTATAAGGTATTGAAATCACTTCAAAACACTGAAAAAACCCCACCAGAATTTACCAAAAATAGAAACTGAAAACAAGAAAGCCTATCTATATGTAAGTAGGTCGTGTGCTTCATTATACATTCCTGTTTATGTGTGTGTCTTTGTATATACATTTCTGTAGGTGTCTGTGTCAGTGTTTGTGCATCTATTTCTTGGAATATACATCACTGTGCAGGTACTGTGAGCACATGGCAGTGAATAGTGCACTGATCGGAAGGGGGTATTTAAAATACACGACGCAAGTACAGCTGAAGGTAATGACTGCAGGTGGTGAAAGTAGACGATTACCCTTAATTGTGGCATGTATAGGGCATAGCGGAAGTAATACTCAGTGCAACATTATCCTTAAAAGTAGCATGTATGGAGAATAGCACAGCTGTTGCCAAGTACACGACTACCATTTAAAGGTGGCATGTATAGTTATAACACAGATGGGGCCGAGTACATTATTACCCTTAGAGGTGGCATATATGGGCATAGCAGAGATGGTGCCGAGTACATTATTACCCGTAGAGGTGGCATGTACGGGGCATAGCAGAAATGGTGTCAAGTACATTAATACCCTTACAGGTAGAGGTATGAGGCATAGCACAGATTGTGCCAAGTAGATGATTACCCTTAGAGGTGACAGTTATGGAGCATATCTGGGGAGACCTTCAGTAACTTGTGTGTATGTATTTGTTTACCTCTCTGTAAGTTTCTTTGTCAGAGTGTATGTCTGTGGTTGTGTATTTTTCTTTGTAATTACTCCTATATATATAGGTTGTGCCCATATATAGAGGAGCAGCTACAAAGTAAGAGACACAAAGACAGAGACACACTCTGGAAAAGAAACATAAATGCAGAGAACTTAAAGTGATGAGTGCAGGTGATGCTGAGTAGATTATTACCTTTACACGTGTTATGTATGGAGCATAACAAAGGTGGTGCCTAGTAGACCATTACCCTTACAGGTGGCATGTATGAGGCATTGCAGAGGTGGTGACGAGCAGAGCATTACCTTTTGAAGCGACATGTATAGGGCATAGCCGAGGTAGTGCTGAGTACACCATTACCCTTAGAGATGGCATTTATGGGGCATAGCAGAGGTAGTGCAGAGTACACCATTACCCTTAGAGATGGCATTTATGGGGCATAGCAGAGGTAGTGGTGAGTAGACCATTACCCTTACAGGTAGCATGTATGGAACATAGCCGGGGGAAACGTTAAGTAGCCTGCGCGTGTGTATATGGCTGCCTCTATGTATGTTTGTTAGTCAGAGTGTGTCTCTGTCTTTGTGTATCTTTGTTTATAGCTGCTCCTGTATATGTGAGTACATTTTGTACCTGACTATACGTTCCTCTTTAGACAGGGGCATATACACAAAAGAACATGCAAACACAGACCTAATGTAGTCCACATTTGAACAAACATAATCAAAAGTAACATTTGCATACTTATTGTGCGCTCACATAGTCCCTCAAACCACTATTGATTTCACTGTGCAATAATAACAATTGCAAAACACATAGTATTTCTCATAAAAAGTGCTCCCACGTCTCCGTGAGTCACAGCACGCCCCGTCCTGTAGCCAGAACGGGAAGACACCAATGATGAAGCATAACATCAAATGAGTATTTGGTCTGTGAGTGGTATCCTACAAACACACTGTGTCTTATTGAACATTGCACTTCTGTGTCAGCCTGTGTGTTCATTTATTTTTCAGAGTCTGTGTTTGGGTTTGTGTCCCTTGGTTTGTAGGTGCATCTGTATATGTGAGTACATTGTGTGCTTCATTATACATTACTGTTTACGTGTGTGTCTTTGTATATACATTTCTGTAGGTGTCTGTGTCAGTGTGTGTGCATCTATTTTTTGGAGTATACATCACTGTGCAGGCATTGTGAACACATGGCAGTGAATAATGCACTGATAGGAAGAGGGTATTTAAAATAGAGTATGCAAGTAAAGTTGAATGTGATGAGTGCAGGTGGTGCAAAGTAGACGATTAGCCTTACTGGTGGCATGTAGGGGGCATCGGAAGGTGGTGTCGAATATACTATTACACTTAGATGTGGCATGTATAGTGCATAGCAGAAGTGGTGCTGAGTGCACCATTACCCTTACAGGTAGCATGTATAGAGATTAGCAGAGCTATTGCCAAATACACGACTACTCTTAGAGGTTGCATGTATAGATATAACAGAGGTGGTGTTGAGTACAAAATTACTCTTAGATGTTGCATGTACAGGGCATAGCAGAGGTGGTGCCAGTACATTATTACCTTTAGAGGTGGCATGTACGGAGCATAGCAGAGGTGCTGCCGAATACATTATTACCCTTAGAGGTGGCATGTATGGGGCATAGCAGAGATGGTGCCGAGTACGTTATTACCCTTAGAGGTAGCATGTAGGAGGCATTGCACAGATGGTGTCAAGTAGACGATTACCCTTAGAGGTGACATGTATGGAGCATAGCTGGGGAGACCTTCAGTAACGTGTGTGTATCTATTTGTTTGCCTCTCTGTATGTTTATTTTTCAGAGTGTGTGTCTGTGTTTGTGTGTTTTTCTTTGTAAGTGCTCCTCTAAATATAAGTTGTACTCACATATAGAGGAGCAGCTACAAACTAGGACACAGAAAGACATAGACACAATCTGAAAAATAAACATGAATGCAGAAAACTGAAGGTGATAATGCAGGTGGTGCAGAGTTGACAATTAACCTTAGATATTGCATGTATGGGGCATAGCAGAGATGTTGCCAAGTACATTATTACTCTTAGAGGCAGCATGTATGAGTTATAGCAGAGATGGTGACGAGTACATTATTACCCTTAGAGGTGACATGTATGGAACATAGCAGAGATACTGCTGAGTACGTTATTACATTTAGAGGTGGCATATATGGGGCATAGCAGACATGATGCCAAGTACAATTTTGACCCTTAGAGGCAGCATGTATGTGGCATAGCAGAGATAGTGCAGAGTACATTATTACCCTTAGAGGTGGCATGTATGGGTATAGCGAGATGGTGGCAAGTACATTATTACCTTTAGAGTCAGCATGTATAAGGCATAGCAGAGATGGTGCTGAGTACATTATTACCCCTTAGAGGTGGCATGTATGGGGCATAGCAGAGATGGTGCCGAGTACATTATTACATTTAGAGGCAGCATATATGAGGCATAGCAGAGATGGTGAAGAGTACATTATTACCGTTAGAAGTGGCATGTATAAGCCATAGCAGAGATGGTGCCAAGTACATTATTACCCTTAAAGGTGGCATGTATGGGACATAGCAGAGATGTTGCCGGGTACATTATTACTCAATTAGAGCCGGGTACATTATTAACCTTACACGTAGCATGTATGAGGCATAGCAGAGATGGTGCCAAGTAGACGATTACCCTTAGAGGTGACATGTATGGAGCATAGCTGGAGAGACCTTCAATAACTTGTGTGTATGTATTTGTTTGCCTCTCTGTATGTTTCTTTTTCAGAGTGTGTGTCTATGTTTCTGTCTTTCTTTGTAGGTGCTCCTCTATATATATGTTGTACCCATATATAGAGGAGCAGCTACAAACCAAGAGACACAAAGACAGAGACACACTCTGAAAAAGAAACATAAATGCAGAGAACTGAAGGTGATGAGTGCAGGTTGTGCAGAGCAGGTGATTACCGTTACAGGTGGCATGTATGGGGCATAGCAAAGGTGGTGCAGCTAGACTATTCCTTTTAGAGGTGGCATGTATGAAGCATAGAAGAGGTGGTGCCGAGTACACCATTACTCTTAGAGGTGTCATTGTAGCATAGAAAAGGTGGTGCAGAGTACACCATTACCCTTAGAGGTGTCATGTATGAGCATAGTTGGGGGGGCGTTGAGTTGCATGTGTGTGTGTATATGTTACTAATTTACTTGCAAGTTTTTTAATCTTGCTAAAACATTGCTATATGTACATAAGATAACTTTAGTCAGTAATGTACTTACCAGAATTCTTATATTTTTTATAGCAGTGTTTCAATAGTTATCTGGAAGGACACCGTAGTGCTGTCTGTCGATAGTTTCTTGAGCTGTAGATTTAGATAAATAAACAGTGTTTATATATCAGAAAGTAAAAATAATTATAAAAATGCTGTCAACATTATTTGATCAATGTAAAATGCTAATATTTATATACATGGACAAATGCACAAAAGAAGTATAGAATTGTTAGCTAGCTAACGTTTTAAAAACAAAAGTTATGGAAAATGATATAACTATATAAAAAGATGCTTGTAAAGATAAAATCCACTTACTGAAATTCTCGAAGTATGATGTGCTTGTCGAAGTAGGAATTGCAGAACTGCCACGACAGACTTGAAGATCTGTATAAACTCAGCTTTTAGGAAAGATGTATTTTAGGGAGGTTATATAGATGAAAAGCAATTAATTTGCTGTAGAAGGAGTTGCTTAGTGACAAATAATGAACAAACTACAGGGGTAACCCATATAACCCATAGGCTTTTGGGTATCTAACAAGGAAAATAACAAGGTAAAGCCTACGGAAGAGTAATACATCTACCTGATTGTAAGACTGGATACTATCAATTATCCATTCTTGGATTAATCATTCTCAACCAAATTAATTGAGATCTTTTTAGATATAGAGTTTCTCCAATTGATAGCCATAAGAAGAGAGAAATGAATATCAAATGTATGGCTCAACTATTTCTTTTAAATAAACCACATTTAACCTTACATATTGGTCTCTCACATTGAACTCAAATATACAAAATTCATATATACAAACAAAACACATATATTTCTGATTTAACATATATATATATATATTTTTTTTTTAACCAAAATAACGGTTCTTTTGCCCCACTTTTTTGAACAAGGATGTCTATGTATAATTAATTCGCATAACATTCCTTCTCTTTAGATCACCAAAACAAAGACAAAGGGAGTGTACAAGGTTTAACCGCTTTTAACCTCTCTCCATCTAGCACTCTCTTTAAAACATTATTTCATCAACAAAACTCAAACAGGTTTCTTGTTTTGGAGTCTTCAAATAATGTGTGTCGACGCGTTTCAGCCTCTGTTTAATCCAGGCCTCATCAGGACTATGAGGGCAACTAAAATAGAACCCAGGTCCGGACCTGCTGTAGCCAAAATTCTGGATCCAACTTCTTACACAGGCAATTTCAATAGTAAGGGCTTTTGACTTGAACTCCTTCAAATTGGGCAATCACCCCAACGGAAAAGAAAGCCTCTTGAATCATCCTTAGGGTCCTCACACTCTCCACGACGGTAACATTTTTTGGGGGATAACTATTCCTTGTGACCCTTGCCACTTGGCTCAGAATGCCGTTCGCGTTTCCTGCATGTAAACAGCGATAACGGACTGCTTAGTGACAAATAGGCAATGGTAGCAAAGAGAAATAAAAAAAAAATATAAGAATAAATCACATGATGCACAAATGGGCGCAAAAAAGTTACTGTTTGCAACAGAGTGTTTAATGAACAACACTTTTACTTTATTTTTTTCTCAGACAAAGCTTGAATGTCATTAGTTTTACTTTACTTTCAGTTTTGCGATAATGCTTTGCATTGTAAGACGTATTGATTTTGAAAGTCAGATTTATTTATCCTACATTAAAGAATATGTAGATTGCATCGTCTAATTATTTGATAGGTCTTATATGGAGATGCAGTAACAGAAATAGACAGCCAGATACGTACAGACAGCCATGCATTGACTAATCCATTTTAAAGATGTAGAGACTGAGATGCATATATATAGATGCATACACAGTGACAAACACCAGAGCAAATTTTAAGTAAATCATTTAATTTTTTTTATAAGGTAGCTTTCGTTTTGTATATATTTTATTGGAACTAATGGATATATCCAACATTTTGAGAATTTTGTAATTTATTTTGTTTTAGGATGACATGTATTTATCTACGTGCTTCAGTGTATATTATTACTTGTTTAGTAGGTAGCAATAGTGTACGTGTTAGCATTTTGGCCCCAAAACTGCTAGTAGTGTGTTAATTAGCAACAGTTCCTGACACTGCGGAAGGAAACCTTAAAACATTGTTGCAAATATAAAAGTAACAAGTAATAATGGACCGGCAAAGTTGGAAAAACGGTAATTAGACACATCCGGAGGATGGAAATTTAATACATTGGAAGTAAAAAGAAGATTAGAAAAAGAAACAAATAATAGCGACTGGGCTAAGTAGGAGAATGGTAATTAAAGACATCCAGATCACAGAAGAGGTTAGAGAAGTAAAAGTGAAACCAATAGCGTTATTAGTTCCACAATGACTAAATTGGAGCCTTTTGCACGTGTTGTTCTTGTTCATGATTGTCGATGTTTAGCATTTTGTTTTTAACTATTTAATTACTATTGTGTGCAAAATAGCTTAAGGTGATGAATGCAGGTGGTGCCAAGTAGATGATTACCCTTACAGGTGGCATGTATGGGGCATAGCAGACTCGCTGATGAGTACACTATTACCCTTAGAGATGGCATGTATGGGTCTTAGCAGAGGTGCTGCCTAATAGACCATTAGCCTTAGAGGTGGCATGTATGTGGCATAGCAGAGGTGGTGCCGAGTAGAGCATTAACTTTAGAGGTGACATGCATGGGGCATAGCAGAGGTGGGGCAGAGAAGAACATGACCCTTAGAGACAGCATGTATGGGACATAGCAAAGGTAGTGCTAAGTACACCATTACCGTTAGAATGGCTTGTATGGGGCATAGCACAAGTAGTACTAAGTACACCATTACCCTTAGAGGTAGCACGTATGTGGCATAGCAGAGGTGGTGCCGAGTAGAGCATTACCCTTAGAGGTGGCATGTATGGGGCATACTAGAGGTGGGCCCGAATAGAGCATTACCCTTAGAGGTGGCATGTATGGGGCATAGCAGAGGTGGTGCTGAGTAGAACATGACCTTTAGAGGCGGCATGTATGGGACATAGCAGAGGTAGTGCTGAGTAGACCTTTACCCTTAGAAGTGGCATGTATGGGGCATAGCAGAGGTGGTGCTGAATACACCATTACCCTTAGAGATGGCATGTATGGGGCATAGCAGAGGTGGTGCTGAGTAGAACATGACCTTTAGAGGCGGCATGTATGGGACATAGCAGAGGTAGTGCTGAGTAGACATTACCCTTAGAAGTGGCATAGCAGAGGTGGTGGCGAGTAGACCATTACACTTACAGGTGGCATGTATGGAACATAGCCAGGGGAAACGTTGAGTAGCCTGTGCGTGTGCATATGTCTGCCTCTGTGTATGTTTCTTGTCAGAGTGTGTCTCTGTCTTTGTGTCTCTTTGTTTATAGCTGCCCCTGTATTTGTGAGTACATTTTGTGCCTGACTATACGTTCCTCTTTAGACAGGGGCATATACACAGAAGAAGATGCAAACACAGACCTAATGTAGTCCACATTAGAACAAACATAACCATTTGCATGCTTATTTTGCGCTTGCATAGCCCCTCACACCAATATTCTTTTCACCTTGCAATAATAACAATTGCAAAACACAAATTATTTCTCATAAAAAGTGCTCCCACGTCTGTGAGTCGCAGAACGCCCCGTCCTGTAGCAAGAACGGGAAGAACCCAATGATGAAGCATGACATCAAATGAATATTTGGTGTGTGAGGGGTATCCTACAAACACACTGTGTCTTATTGAACATTGCACTTCTGTGTCAGCCTCTATGTATGTTTATTTCTCAGAGTTTGTGTTTGGTTTTGTGTCCCTTGGTTTGTATCTGCACCTGTATATGTGAGTACGTTGGGTGCTTCAGTATACCTTCCTGTTTATATGTGTGTCTTTGTACATACATTTCTGTAGGGGTCTGTGTCACTGTGTGTGCATCTATTTCTTTCATTATACATCACTGTGCAGGCATTGTGAACACATGGCAGTGAATAGTGCACTGATGGGAAGAGGGTATTTAAAATACACGACGCACGTACAGCTGAAGGTAATGACTGCAGGTGGTGGCAAGTAGACAATTACACTTAGAAGTGGCATGTATGGGGCCTAGCACAGGTGGTGTTGAGTACACAATTACCCTTAGAGGTGGCATGTATAGGCCATAGCACAGGTGCTGGCTAGTAGACCACTACCCTTACAGGTGGCATGTATGGGGCATAGCAGAGGTGGTGCTTAGAACACCATTACCCCTAGAGATGGCATGTATGGTGCATAGCAGATGTGGTGGCGAGTAGACCATTACCCTTACAGGTGGCATGTATGGAACATAGCCGGAGGAAACGTTGAGTAGCCTGTGCGTGTGTATATGTCTGCCTCTGTGTATGTTTGTTTGTCAGAGTGTGTCTCTGTCTTTGTGTCTCTGTTTATAGCTGCCCCTGTATATGTGAGTACATTTTGTGCCTGCCTATACGTTCCTCTATAGACAGGGGCATATACACAGAAGAACATACAAACACAGACCTAATGTAGTCAACATTAGAACAAATATCAGCAAAAGTAAAGATTGCATTTTTATTGTGTGCTCGCATAGTCCCTCACACCACTATTGTTTTCACGGTGCAACATTAACAATTGCAAAACACATATTTCTCACAAAAAGTGCTCCCACGTCTCCATGAGTCGCAGCACACACGGTCCTGTAGCAAGAATGGGAAGATCCCAATGATGAAGCATGACATCAAATGAGTATTTGGTGTGTGAGGGGTATCCTACAAACACACTGTTTATTTTACAGAGTCTGTGGTTGGTTTTGTGTCCCTTGGTTTGTAGCTGCACTTGTATATGTGAGTACGTTGGGTGCTTCAGATTACCTTCCTGTTTATGTATGTGTCTTTGTATATAAATTTCTTTAGGTGTCTCTGTCACTTAGTGTGCATCTACTTGTTAGTGTACACATCAGTATCTCCATGTGTGTATAATTATATTTATGTGCGTTTAAGTTTTTCCTGTGTACACATTTCTGTTTCAGTGTATGCATTTTGTCTTTGCATTTTTATCTTAGTATGTCTCTCTATATGTGCATCTTTGTGCGTTTTTGTATGTCCTTCTGTGTATGCACATCTCTATTGCTTCGTCTCTTTCAGTGCGTCATTATCAGTGCGTCGTTATTCCTACATGTCTGTTACTGCTTCTAGCTTTGTGGGTCTGTGTGTGTGCGTGTTTGCATACCTTCATTTCGCTATTTATTTCGACTTGTAATGCCTATTATATATGTATCTCATTATTTAAAGCCAAAAAATCCTAATAGGTGTTTAATTCCAACCCTGCTTTAAATAACACTTCGTTCACAAGTTCAATTACACCTTCCCTAATGTTTAACAAAAAGGTAAAATTATGCCGAGCAACTACAAACTGTAAATGGCATTCGTTTGCTTTTTGTTAAAGCACGCCGTCATTTCACTTGAAACTGTTCACAAGTATAAGCGATAGCGATAGGGCAAATAAACAAGCTCGGAATTGGTAAATGCGCGCGCGCCACAGCAAAGCATGTGATTTCTATTAGCATGCCCGTAGCTGAGCACGATAATTGTTGCTCCTCCCACGGCCTATTGGTGTCTGTTATGAGCTTGGTGCGCATATTAGACACCAATAGGCCATGGGAGGAGCAATGCGCCCGCCTAAGGCCAATAGGGTGCAGTCTTTTATTATAAGAAGCACGCGAAGGCCAATGGGGTAGCACAAAAGGAAAAGCACACGCACAAGCATGTGCGATTCCTAGGTCAGTGATGAAACCCCGTTTTTCAACTACTAAATGCCTCGCGCGTGCACTGCTGCGCAGTGCAACGCTAGGCTCGAGACCTAAAAACTGCTTTATTCAAAAAGCAGTCACAGACATGGTGGTCTGCTGACCCCAGCAGCCCCCCATCCCTGGTATTGCTAGCCATTCTCAATGGGGTCGCAAATTGCACCTGCCTCATGCGACTCACAATTTGGAAGGGTCATACATCTGTCCCCAGATGGAAGGGTCAAACATCTGGCCCCAAGTCCTTTACGAGAGACCAAAACATAACTTAAAATGTTTTCAGCTAAATACATATTCTCAACTATTGCTAGGGAGGATTGGATTCGAAGTTTGGATTGTATTCTTTAGGCCTGACTTTGGACAAACACCTAAATATGCTAGACCACATTAGTGCAACCACCAGAGGAGCCAATAACTAACTCAACACATTAAGGAAACTCAAACCTTTCCTGCCGCCTGATGACATGCAGCTAGTAGTCCAATGCTAGTCATTTCCCGCCTAGACTTTGGAACTGTGACCCTGGTTGGGCTACCTAAAGTCCATCTGGCCCCCCTCAGAACTACACTGAACTCAGCCGCCAGGCTCATAACGGGGTCAAGAAAACGCAATCACATTACACCAGATCTAATTGAACTAAATTGGCTTTCTCTCGAAGCTAGGATCCGGTTCAAGAAAGTCTGCCTGGCGCACAAAGCACTTCATTACAACACTCCAACTTACCAGGCAAAAAAACTCGAACTATCTGGTCTGAACCGGACCATAAGATGCTCTAACCACAAAAATTCAAAATAAATAAACGTACAACCGCGCCTTCTTTCGGTCTTGCTCCAAGAATTTGGAATGCTCTTCTGCCTGAAATCAGAGCTAAACCTTCGACCGCCGCATTAAAAAACTAAGTCAAAGGTCTATTCTTGAAAAACTTCTTGCAACTATAGATCTGAAGTCACCAAACTAACTTTTGCCTCTTGTTCAGCATTGATCTACCTCTCAACTATGTAATGCTTTGACTCCATAAACCTAATATGATTGTTTAACTTCCTCTACGGTTTTGCCTATATGTACAGCACTCTGATACCCTATCAGGTCTTGTTCGCGCTTTTTAAAACTTTTCAAATAAATAAACCACCTGAATTCACAACTTTGCTTTTAAGTGAAAAGAGCACAACAGTCACCACTCAAACTCTGCTGGCTACATCTGAAACATAATTCTCAATGTTGGAAGTGTAAAAAAAGAAGCGCAGGGCATTTCTACATAGTTGTTAAAATGTGTACATTAGAATCCGGAAGAAAAAGATCATTTATATAGAGACACAGCTTTGTCCTCCTACCTTAATGCTGAAAGACCTCTCCTAGGTTACCAAATGATTATAAATTTCGTAATTGCTAAATTCCCAAAAGTCTGGTTGAGGTCAAGACAATTATCTTAATAATATGGAAACATTATAACAGTTGCATGTAGATGATTAGGCTAATGATTAACCAAAGAAGTAGCTCTAGAGAGACTATCCCATGGCCTCCAAGACGGTGAATCCTCATTTAACACCGCATGGCACAAATACACGAATCTACATTAGATTGTGCACTTAACCCTTGAGCTAATATGGGCTTGAATTGTAGTGGTATTAAACATATTCTGTTTTGTATACACACCAGACAAAACATGTTATTACACCCATCTCTGTGTTTACTGTGAACTAGAGGTTTACGTTGTTGTGTTCACATGTAATCTATCCTACTTTTATTATGTTTTGCTTAATCTATTGTATATATTGTTTTGTTCTGTTTTCCCTGCTTTAACAAACTTTATTTGTTAAAAAAGTTGCCTGTGCCATAAGAAATCTCACCTAATATCCCGTAAACCATTTTCAAATAAAAGACCCTTTTATCAATTCCACAGACCGTTTCACGCTGAATTAACACTCCCAATGATCACTTGAGCATCTGGTGAGATCAGGATAACCACATAACTGACTAAACAGGGCAGCCATTTTTACTTGTCAATTTGTTTGCAATCACCATTGCTCTGGCTAGTGTTATGAGCAAATCAAGGTAGTAAAGTACAATATTTAACATTCACTGTACAACTTTATATGCGAGTCTAAACATTTATGAAATGTTTATATTCTCAGATGTTGATTTTATGTATAAATGCAGTCTATATACTTTTACAGTTTGTCAAAAAATATTTGACAAATATGTCCTAGTGATCGGTGTATCAAACATGTTAGTTTAAGTATGCCTACTTTAAGTTAAGGTATTGATTTTTGACAACATTTGAACACTTCCCTTTCTTTCTGCTCTCTGTGTGGCATGTAGGCGACTCGTCTTTAAAAAGGTACATATGCTTTTTTGCCATTCTATGCCTGATTTTTGGCACCATGTTTGTGAGGATGAACCAGATAAAAGGATAACGACACTCACTACAAGTGGCCCGATTATTTCCAAAACGTTTGGTTACTCCTATACATATATTGGGATTATACATTTAGAGGTCCTTATTACACCTGGTACATACTCTGTGTGATGAAAACCCCATCCCTCATTAAAATTCGGCAGATCAAACCTGGCAGAATTTAAAGACAAAAAGAAGCCCGGAAAATACAGGGACATGTGGATGTTGACGCTACAAGCAACAATCTTTACGTTATGCTCTATTTTAGGGTAAAAACTGTGCACATCTCCTCTAAAGGTTAGTGGTTTATTTTTGAGGAGGCAAGCCCCCCAACCCCCCCTTTTTTATTTTTACCCTTTACCACACATGCCTTTACTACGTACATCGTAGTAAAAGTATGCGTGGTAAAAGCTGTCGTTGTAACCACGCATGCGTTGTAATGCATGCGTGGTTATGGTTTTCGTTGAAACTGCCTCGTTGTAGTGTTTTATTTTTTTTTAATTTTAAATTTTTATAAAAAGTTATATATATTTTTTTTTTTTCAAGTTTGTATGATTTTACAACGATAGTTGTATGTAACAACATAGTCGCTAGGCATTTGGCGCAAAAAAAGGGAGGCGACCCCAGGGGCAATAAGTATGTGACTATTTTGACTTCATGCAAACATATGTGGACTAAAACGTGGTAACAATGATATTACATATGTTTGCACTTTTATTGGCTTGGTATAGCGGTTAGCCTAAGTCTCTTAGTAACCAGAAACATAATTTCTTTCCTATATTAGTTATGCGGTTTTGTTTCATGACATGCATTTTTACGGCGTGACTCTAATTTTGAGAAAACTGAAAAAAATAAGCAGTAAGACAGATACCGCAATCTCTCACTTTGGCAGACAGTTCTAAAGTAGACTCTAATTGTGCGATAGCAAATTGATGAGCGAAGACGTAATGCTATTTCAAATTTACGCTACGTCGGTGAGACAAATTTGGTTACCGCACGTTTCTTTCATGAGAGCACATCTCTAAATGAATACCGGAGTAAAGCGTGGCTGTAAGGTTCAGAGTAAATGCTTGGACAGAAAGCATGCATAATATCCGAGTCATGATCATCAAAAACATATTTTATTGCATTTCAAAACCAAAACTTTGTACACAAATATAATACACGTTTGAAATTTGCCTTTGAGGTAAGGGACAAAGTAAAAAACCAAAATCCCTTGCACAGTGCATAAATTAAAGCAGAGAGAAGCACTCTCAACGTTTGCACTCTCGATTATTTACATGTTGAAACCGCAGCTTGTTCCAGTTTCCCTTTTTCAATCCCTGTGCTTAAAACCACAACTCTCCTGTGCTCATACAATTTTAAACAGAAAGGACAGTTGCGATTGGTCCTCCTTCTAAAAGCAGAGCTTACATTTTGGATAACTGCTACCCCCATTTTACCGTATGCAAACCCCCTGAATACTTTACAGCTTATTTCATTTAACAAATAAAAAATGATGTTTTAAATCAGGGGTGTCCAGTTTTTCGTCCACTTTTCAAGATCCACGTAAGATGTTCAAGGTAACCACTGACAATTAAACTGATTTATATTCAGAATAATTTGTTGTACATTTAGTTTATGTGGAGAATTGGCCTGAAATTTCGGCATTGCATGTACTAGGAGTTATACAACTTAAAAACCAGAAGCATCACTCATAATAAAAACCTTTCACGTTAAAAAATATACACCTATTCTAGAACTATGAAATGACAAATAGCAAAGCAAATAATTTATAATGTTCAACAGCAATGGCTTTTAAAAATCATCTTAAACTTGGGGACTGATTATGACATAGGCTGTTTTACCACCAGCCCACAGCAGTGGAGGTCGAGAAACCACTGTCAAGCCGGTGGCATCCTGACCGCTGTATTACGAGTTTCCAGTGAGGCTGGGTGGCGGAGTCATGCCGGCAGCACGTTTCAGCTCCAGAAATGAACTGGAAGCCAATGCCGGCCATACTGCAGTGCCTCCAGCCAGTCGGGCCCACTGATTCCTTGATTTCTGAAAGATTGCACACATCCGACTGGAAGGCTTTGGAGGGCACTACATGAGCACCAGCTACATTACACATGGGCACATTCGCCCTCTAGCCATTAGTGGTAGAATCATTTGTAAAATCATTCATCTGTGTAGGCACCAGCCAAAGCTTTCTAGGTGTTTCATAGAACAAAGGAACAGGACATTAATATATTTGACTTCTCGGCTATGTAACAGGAACATCTTCTGTGAGGGTTATTAAGACTCATCAAGGATTAATTAAAATGTGGCAGAAGGAAACTTGCCAAGTCTAAACTTCATGAGTAAGACATTGATATTTGTTGGTTCTAGAACGTCATGATAGTATTCTTTTCTTTCCCTGGTTAAAGTTGACGATCCAAACAGTCCCATTAGATAGTTTTGGTCTTTGAACTCTGTAAGGCACCTTTCTTGACTTGAAAATAAATGCGAATTTAGAGCCTCACCCAGATGTTCTATTGACTATTTTTAGGTAGAACCAAACCTTCTCTAGCCCAATGAAAACCTCGGGAGGAGTAATACAGTAACTCACCAAGGAAGGATGCCCCCTAAGTATGAAGAACATCGGAGTATACAGCACAGTAGAGCGCGAGGCACTCGGTAGCCAAATCCTGGACTGATATGAGTGGCCTGAATGTTGCACTGTGACCTATTCCTTTGGTAGTCAATTCTAAATGAAGATGGAGCATAATTGGGCCTGGGACAGGATACATATATTTATATTTTTAATAAGGCATTTTATTTAGTTTACAAGACCTTTACAAAGGTTTATATAACCCAGATTTCCACCCCACCTGTAGTGCAGAAGAGAACCCATGGATGGTAACCGTGGAATGCAATTTAAACATAATTTACAGAGAAGTAACTCTTGCTGATTTAGCAGCAACTTGGGAAAAAAAAGGAGTTTCCGGAGTACCAGGTGAAATAACCACTGTTTAGCCACTGCCCCCTCCCCTAGCAACAAGGTGATTTTTCAGTCCATGTTATTACAGTTTGGAGCACTCTTTCTGACTCCTGTGGGGGAACTGTAAGAAGCTGCCAGAGTGGTATGGTGCCAGAATATCATTTGAGATAAATATCATGCCCTAAATATTTCCTATAAAGTAGCTCCTCATTGGATTTAGTAATCAAGAGTCCATACCAAACAGGATAATATTTTATTTTCGTAAACAATATGTGGGACATGATATTTATGTCAGATAATATTTCTGTAAGAGATATTCTGACATACAACCACTATAACTCCCTTAAAGTAGCACTAGTCCTGCTAATGGGTCAAATTTAAAGCAGCCTTCTCCAACTGGGAAACCACCCGAATCTTAGCATCCATCACCATGATCGACTAATCACAGGGATTAGACCTTTCCAATGGTTTTCTGTTAGACTGCCTAGAGAAACCCGTTTGTGTGTTACCTTAGTCTTAGAAGTTCTGATCCTCAAACCTCTATGTTGGCAATACCCAAACAAGCATTGAAACTGCAATAGGTCTCGCCTTTGATTAAGTTAAAGCCATTTGCTTTGCTAATGGTATTGTATAACAAAGCAAATGGCTTTAGCTTAATGAAAGGCGAGACCTATTGCATTTTTAATGCTTGTTTACTTTAAGACGTTAATGTGGTCACTGACATTCACATAACTGTTACTTTAACCTTTTTTTTCAGAGAATATATGTACACACAAAAGTATGTGGATGTGCAGCACACAAACTGTTGATGATGTACATGACCTGACCAGTTTGATCAGTAAACCGTTGTAAGCAACACTTAAAACCCTATCCACAGACTACATTCATAGTATGCCTGTTAAACCCCCTTACTTGCTTTCCCCAAATTCCCTAGCCTTCTGAAGAAAGCACGCTGAAGGGGGGGGGGGGGGTGGAGGGGAGGGAGTTCCATTATGAGGTTAGAGTAATTGCTTACAATGCATTTCATGGATTGTAGTCAAACCTCTGTAGTCAGAACTCAGCGAAATTGAGGTAGAATAATTATTAGGAGTAAAGGTTAAACAAATATATAGGCCTATCATCTCATCCAAAATACACATCATTGAATCGTGTTGTGTAGCCTTTTTGTCTCTATCAGTTGTAAAATCTATTGTAAAGGGTAGAGCAACTATATTGTTGCTAAGATGCTAAAGGGCCATAATATGGCGCTGTCATAGTAAATTATTTTCAGAAGTGTGGAGAGCACCAAGCTACTTCCAGCTTTTGAGTGCCACTGTTCACAACTGCAGCAGCAAACAAACAATGGCATTATATCTACATTTGAATTACTTGAGAGCTTGGCTAAGTACCCACTCTCTACATTTTCAAGGGTCAATGATTGAGTAAATCATTTCAGTTCAGGTTTTTGATTTGCACTCCAGGTACTCGTAATTCTGATTTTGTAACGGGATATGGCAGCACTAAAAGTTACAGAATGCATAGCAAAAGCCTGGGCTCGATGAGGTACTCACTCGTAGACCTTGGTAACTAGAGTTTTCGCCCAAGCAGCCGCTCTCTCTAACTCAGACTACTGTGTTCCCTCAGAGTGGCAAGTAACATCTTGCCTTCTGCTCCGGTTCTGAAAACATCCCAGCGACAGAGTCTAAGGAGCAAAGCGGGAAGAGGTGAAGCAGGCAGGCAGAGTTACAGCAGATGAGTTACAGCAGATGCACAGAGCGGGCACAGCAGAACCTTCAAAGCAGCACGGAGTCTCAAGGGCTGATCCCACACAGGCTGCGGCGCAAAATGCCAGAACACTGGGCACGCCACAGTCGACTTGGACTCACCGTAAAATCAATGACACAGCTCTCTGACAAACGGCGCGACGAGGCACAGCAAGGGGGGCACCCATGGCTGCAGACAGCATGCCAGGCAACAAAGAGGCAAGGCTAGGTCGGAGGGCCATGGCGGCTGGCGGGCTGGGAAGCTCCTCCAAGTTATGGGAGAGAGGCAAGAGGCGAGGAGGGAAGGAGGCGGGCTGTGCGGGAAGGCAGTTACAGAGGGGAGAGGGAGGAAGAGGCATGGTGTGAGTTAGAGAGGTGGATCTGTATCGGAGGTATTTGATGCCATTTTAGAAAGTGCCGGGAATAAAGCGCCCGGTTCCGATGGGCTCTCTATTGACCAGTTAAAATGTGAGCCCGATTTCTGGGCCGCATTGCTTTGCAATGTTTTTAACAATTTGACGGACGGGCAAATTCCGGAAACATGGTCACGTAGCATTATTGTCCCCATTTTTAAAAAGGGCGACAGGCTGGATCCAGGGTGTTACCGTCCTATTTCTCTAATAGATAATACCTTGAAAGTTCTGGGACGGATCATATTTAAAAGGATTAGAACTTGGACTGATGAGAATAATATCCTACACCCTAGCCAGCTTGGGTTCCGTAGCAGTGTCGGAACGGTGGAACAATGCCTGAACTTGAACTTGATCATGGCAAAATATAACATTGCTAAGAAATCCCCTTTATATTTTGGTTTCATGGATTTGAGCTCGGCTTTTGATTTTGTTAACCGCTCCCGCCTCTGGTCTACCCTTCTTGAATATGGCCTAGATGACCATCTGGTACACTTTTTAGCTTTTTTACACCGTGATCTTAAAGCATGTGTACGTGTGAATCAAACGGGTGAAGTCTCTGATGATATTAGCATCGGTAGGGGGGTCAGACAAGGGTGTGTGCTGGCCCCCCTCCTGTTTATTTTGTATATCAATAAGCTAAGTGGCTCTCTGAGTATTCTAACTAGTGATGTACCTTACATCAATGGAGTCCCCATACCCACCCTTCTTTATGCAGATGATGCGGTCCTGATGGGCCGCACTCCCAAGGCACTCCGTATTTTAATTTCAGGCTTTGTCCTTTTTATGGCTGATTTAGGCCTAACAACTAATTTTAAAAAATCATTGATCATGAGCTGTGGGCCTAAAAATCACAAAATCTCACAGATCAACTCAGGGTCAAATGTCCTAAAAAGCACCAGCACTTTCCCCTACCTAGGGTTGCTATTTTCAAACAGTGGTACGTGGCATGCACATGTATCTTATGCCAGGAATAAGTTGGGTAAGGCTATTAACTGTGTAACCTCCCTAAGACAACCCAACCAAGCTGATGTAATAACTCCCCTGGTTAAGATATATCAAACCCAATGTATGCCAACTGGCACTTATGGGGCAGAAGTTTGGGGTTATACCAACTGCTCCCATATTCAAAGAGAAGAAAATAGATTTTGCCGTAAGATATTGGGGGGGGTTATTTGTTCACCCAATTATGTATGTCATAATGAATTAAATATTCCATACATAGAGGATTTCGTGAGATCTAGACCAGCCCTATTCTGGATAAAGATATGGAATAATACGGCTGCTACCCTGACGCGTGAAATTATCTTGGACTGTCTAAAGTGTGATAGGGGACACCACATACCATGGTTGAAAGCAGTAAAAGAGTGCCTTGTAAGTATAGGGTTGGGCTCTCTGTTTACATCACCAAACTTAATAAATCGCTCCCATAAGACCATCACTTTAAGGGCATTGTATGATTTATACAGTGAAGAGCGTAATAGAAAGAACCTGACTAAATGCACTGTTGTAAAATACTTGGCCTATTCTGAACCGCACACTAAACAACCTGGCCTACCGTATAGATATTTGCGCCTGCATCTTGGCAGATGGGTTAGGGGTTTACTGTTTCGTTTCCGAGATGGGAGTATAGTTAATCTACTGAACTTCCCGCTGGGATATAATAAACACCTCAAAACTTTAAATTGCCCTTGTAACCCTGACATGAAGCAAAATCTTATGCATTTCTTGTTCTTTTGTGGTTTCTATAAAAAGCTCACTGGACATTATCTTATGCCCTATTGCAGAAAAAATGGGTTGACTAACTTTAAATTAGCATCTCGGTCCCTCTTATTATTGGGATCAGATGAAGTTATTTTCAGGGTGAGCTGTTTCCTTAAAGCTGCTGTTAGACTGAGAACCACTTTAAATACTGAGGTATAACCTTTGCACACTGCACTTTCGATTATGTATTTTAGAGAATTTTTATCTGTCTGTTTTATCTTGTTGTAATAAAAAAAATTTTCATGTGTATGCAGATAAAATTTATGATAATGTGCTAGCCATCCTTTTTTTAATCATGGTTTTTAAAATTGTGTTCTTAATAAGTGTTTTTTAAAATAGCGTTTTTAAATAGTGCTGTAAAATACTTTCTTTTCCTTTTTATGAAGGGACAAATTTTGTATAGATGCGAAATTGTAAATGAAATTTGATCATGCCCGTTTGTCCTCGGATTTATTCTCCAATTGTCATTATTGAATTGAATGTTTTTAAATGTATTTTGTTTGTACTTTTATGGATGTTCTTTTATTCCGAATAAAGAGGGAATCTACTTGGACTTTTGCAACGCCACGGACCTCGGACCACGGACCTCTCTGAATCCTGCCTGCTAAGCCGCTGCTGCTCGCCGGACCCGCTGAGCGGGTCCCGCTTCGCGGTTTTAGCAGTGTGTAGGAACTTTGCCTGGGGCTTGTTGGGACACCGGCAGGGCTGCGAGGGTAGAGCGGGTGGACTCTGAGTTCCAGGAGTCCCCGCGCGCCCGTGTCAGCTGGGCTCCTCTCCCTGCCGGCCGCGCCCCCAACACAGCGGTACTTAATTACCTCCATCCCCCACACCAGCGGGAATCTACTTGGACTTTTGCAACGCCACGGACCTCGGACCACGGACCTCTCTGAATCCTGCCTGCTAAGCCGCTGCTGCTCGCCGGACCCGCTGCGCGGGTCCCGCTTCGCGGTTTTAGCAGTGTGTAGGAACTTTGCCTGGGGCTTGTTGGGACACCGGCAGGGCTGCGAGGGTAGAGCGGGTGGACTCTGAGTTCCAGGAGTCCCCGCGCGCCCGTGTCAGCTGGGCTCCTCTCCCTGCCGGCCGCGCCCCCAACACAGCGGTACTTAATTACCTCCATCCCCCACACCAGCGGGAATCTACTTGGACTTTTGCAACGCCACGGACCTCGGACCACGGACCTCTCTGAATCCTGCCTGCTAAGCCGCTGCTGCTCGCCGGACCCGCTGCGCGGGTCCCGCTTCGCGGTTTTAGCAGTGTGTAGGAACTTTGCCTGGGGCTTGTTGGGACACCGGCAGGGCTGCGAGGGTAGAGCGGGTGGACTCTGAGTTCCAGGAGTCCCCGCACGCCCGTGTCAGCTGGGCTCCTCTCCCTGCCGGCCACGCCCCCTAGTTCACCCTTGTACATCTTAAAAGAAGCAGTCTTTCCCGCTGCGCAGGAGCGCGCGGGAGAAGCCCGGGACAAGGGCGGGACCGTCTGTGGCCGTCCGGGGCCGGAGGAGGCCGGGCAGGGCCTGACCCCTTTTATCTTGTAGTTCGGAGGATAGTGTTTTATCACAAGTTGGTTATGGCAACAGAAGAGGTTACTCCGGGTAAAAATCCTAAATTACGCAATGGCTCACTGGAGAATTACTTTCCTAAGAAGAGTGAGGGAGAAAAGGACGCTATTCTAGCAGAGCGTAGGGCAGAGCGGCGCCGCTCAGTTGAGAATATGAAATACAGACCCCTCACCGATAGTTTACTTGTATTGAACCGGGAGGGAGATTCGACTGATTTGATTGATTTGAGTGAGGATAATGCAAGCCAAGACGGAGTCCCTTTACTGTTTCGTGACTTTGTAGCCACTCCCTGTTTGCCCTCGGATGATATTGTAATTTCCTCACCTACCCCTAGCTGTAGCCGCGTTATTGAGACTTCTAAATCTAAGCAACAGAAAGTTAAGTCCTTACCTGTAGCCCAGATCCACCGCCCTCCCCCTAGTAAAAGAAGGAAGAAACAAAGGATGGTACCAGGTACAGCCAAAACATCGCACACCGACTTTGGTAAAGGGATAAAAACTCTCCTTACAACCGAGACCCCATCAGCTGCAGAGCAGGATCATATACCACAGGGTGCGGTTTTACCGGTTCATTGCCCTGTTGTAGTAGCCACACACGATGTGGCTCCAGTTAACAACGATAGAGCCACCCCATCCGCTACTACACCCCAACTTCTCTCCTCAGTGACAGGGAACTTGGAATTTTTGTTGAGATCTCTTCTCCTTCCTATCAATGAGTCTATTAAGAAGGTTGAAATTAGATTAACCATATTGGAAGCTGCCATAACTAGTATGTCCACTCCTACCATTAATAAAGGAAGTGGGGCGGAGCATTCTATACCCCTGACAGGGCCCCCTCCCACTATACCTCAAAAGAAATCTGGAATTTCATCTGTCCCTGTTCAGATTAAGCAAACTAGCCAGCCTCAGGGTAGAGTTGTTCCCCCTCCACAAAACACATCGCCGCCTAGACATTTAAAAGCCCCAGCTACTGTATCGGGTGCTGTCTCCACCAAACCAACCTTAAAGGCCTCGACTAGTAACAATCAGAATGCACATGGGGATGGTGAAAATAGTAGAACATCTCATAAAAGGGTCCCACAAGTAGAGATCCCCCCAGAAGCTGTGCCCTATGTTGTGATTCTAACGGGGGTGCCACAGTTAACAGGAAACAAGAAGGAGGGATATGTTGACCTTAAAAATAAAATCATCCACTGGTTGAGGTTGCACAGGCCGATAGCGCCAAATATAGATGGGGACATAGTTCATGTTAGAAGGATTAACTGGCTGGGGAATACTACGAAAAATATAGAGGGGGATCTAGTGGTGGTTAACTTTAGAGACCCTCGGGCAGTTGAGTATATCTTAAACTGGCCACCTGGGAGCGGGGAAACCGGCATCACCCCACGGGCTTTAACATACTTCTACCCCAGGTTAGAAGTCACTACCACTAAATACGCAAACAGACCTCAGTCTTCTAGGCCGTCTTTTACACTACCCTATATTAACAATCATCCCCAGTATGGGCATCAGTCCACCAGGATGCCAGATTTACACTCCGCTTGGTCCATGGTTCCTTATAGACATACGTTGAACCCGGGCTCAAGGATGAATCACCTTATACCTTTTACCCCGCTGGATTCTTACAATCGGTTTTCCCAGCTGTCAGGGCTGGAAGACTGCGATTGAAGTTTGGGGCCTGGGGGGGGGGGATAATGAACTCCATGGAGTAGAGGATCCTGGACTACTCCGTGGGAATTTAGACGCAGGAGAAGTTAGTTTACCTACAGCCCTTATGGCCACCACCAATGACCCCATTGAAGATTCTAGGCTAGCTGGGCCTCTGAATATTACGGTTGGTTGCTCTGCAACCTCCGCTTCACTGGTCCAGGAGGGGGAGAGTCTTACGAGCAGGGTGGTTAATGAGAGTGTGTTTGTGGTGGGTAATACTTCTATGCCTAGAGGACGGCGGGTAATAAACCTCCTTTCTTGGAACATTGCCGGGTTAAAGAGGAAGCTCGAAATTCCGGAGTGGCATACATTCATTGAGCAGTTTGATGTTTGCCTCTTTCAGGAAACATGGAGCTTAGTTCCGTTATATAAATCGGGGTATACCACCCACTTTGTGCCTGCTGTAAGCAAAGGAAAGGGTAGACCAGCGGGTGGGCTCATAGTTTGGCTAAAAATAGATCTGAACTGGGTGGTTACATGCCACAATGTGGAGTGTAATGATATACTCCACCTTTCGGCAAGAGGACGGGAGGATGCCGTCAGGCTTGTCCTTTTTAATGTGTATGCGAGAGGGACACCGGGCGACTCCACCTCTTCGACCCTAACAGCTCTTGACTCGGCCTTAGCCAATTGCTCTTGTTCGGCTAAAATCCTTGTGGGGGGTGATTTTAATTGTACTTTCGAACCCCTCCTTGGAGATGATCCCTTAGGAATTGAAGAGGAGGATTCGAAATGGTCCATTCCAACGCTCTCCCTTCCCCCTATTAAGAAGTGGTCACCCAGGGTCATTCAAATTAATGCACTGACTAGGGACTACAATCTAAGAGCCCTTAATGGCAGGACCATATCCGACCAGTCAGGGGCATTGACCTTTAATAGACTCTCAGGGCCGTCCCGAATAGATTACATCTTAATGGACGTTGGATTCTGGGCGGACCTTATTGATATGGAGGTCTTTCCAAGTCAGGATAGTGACCACAACCCCCTGTGCTGTAAGTTCAATTGGGGTGTTTCTAACGTCAGGCGGGCGAGCGTCTCCTTAAAAATAACTAAAGAGGTGATCCCATCCAATAACAACCGTAGATTAAAATGGGATAAGGCTAACCTCAAGGAGGATGATATAGGTATCATTAAATCCCTGATTGAGGATCTGACTTCTAATTTAGAGATCTGGGAGGGAGATAATCGGATCATTGACCCTCAACACCCCTCACTTGACTCTGCCTACAAAGCGACAATAGATCAAGTTGGCCAATTCTTCATCTCGAAAGGGAAAGGTAATAGGGCTACCGCTATACCCTCTACTCTTTGTAAACCATGGTACACTGATCATTGTAAGAGCACAAGGAAAAATCTGACAAGAGCCTTGCTTTCAGGGGACCCTTTACTGGTTAGAGCGGCCAGGAAGGATTATCTGAAAGCATTATCACTGGCCAAACGGGAGTGGGAGGAACGGCACTGGCAGGAACTCTCCACGGCTGTGAGCAGTAGGAACCCGAACCTCTTTTGGGATTTGATTAATAAAACAAGGCAGAGAAAATCGCAACCATTGGCTGCTCATATAACTAGTCAGCAATGGTTTACTCATTTTTCATCCCTATACGGCGACTTAGAGGAAACACCTAGACTTGGGGTGAATGGTATGGGTGAAGGGGTCCATCTAGAGGACAATGCTCTGTTATTTTCGTCCTCAGAAGTAATGATGGCGATTAGACATCTAACCCCTAAGAAAGCCGCCGGGCAGGATGGGATCCCTGGAGATTTGTTGATGGCGGAGCCAGAGGCCTGGGCTAAACTAATTGCTAGAATAATGAATCTGATCATGAGGGGACACCAGGTACCTGACTCCTGGAAAGGGGCCGAGGTAGTCACCGTGTATAAGAAGGGGGCAAGAGATGACCCTGCGAAATACAGACCTATCAGTCTGATAGACATCATCCAGAAAGTGGTCGGCAGGGTCATCATCTCAAGAGTTGGCGACTGGATAGAGGAGGCTAGTATCCTCTCCCACTTACAAGCGGGGTTCAGAAGGAAGGTTGGCACGATGGACCAGGTCTTTCGTTTTTTTGCAATCTATTGGAAGGCGGTTACCATCAAGAAAGGCAGTTTGTATATGGCCTTCATAGATCTCAAGACTGCGTTCGACCTGGTCCCTCGTGCAAAACTTTGGCAAATACTTGGAGAGATGGGTTTTCCCAGCAGTCTTCTGAACCTAATCGTGAAGCTGCACGAGGGGAATTATGCGAGGGTTAGATGGGGATCCCAGGGTCAACTAACAGATAGGATCCCTGTGCGGAGAGGAGTACGCCAGGGTTGTGTCATGGCTCCGACCC
The DNA here is from genome assembly GCF_964261635.1 of Lissotriton helveticus. Classification (NCBI taxonomy): domain Eukaryota; kingdom Metazoa; phylum Chordata; class Amphibia; order Caudata; family Salamandridae; genus Lissotriton; species Lissotriton helveticus. The sequence goes on along the minus strand of NC_136057.1, from coordinate 1,842,425,657 downwards.
TCTTCTCCCTATTCGTGAATGGAGTGGTGGACCATCTGAAGGGGGAAGAGACGGATGCCCCATCCCTGGCGGGGGAGAGAATCCCCACACTTCTCTTCGCGGATGACACCCTACTAATTTCTAAATCCCCGGTGGGCTTACAAAAACTTTTGAATCGGTTTAGCTCCTTCTGCACCTCCCGAGGCTTAACCATCAATACATCGAAAACTAAATTGATGGCTTTTGCCCCCTCAAAAAGATTTAAAAATCACTTTGTGCTTAATAATGCCCCCCTCGAGCTGGTCACATCTTTTGACTATCTAGGAGTCCGGATAAACAGCCGTATGACCTGGAAGGATCATCTTTCCAAAATGCTACTTAGTCACCGTAGAGTATCTGGGGTGATGTTGAAGGAGCTCCGGGAATCAAGTAGTAAACCGGTCTCTCCAGTCATGGCCATCTATGAGGGACAGATTCTTCCGGCAGCACTTTATGGCTCCGAACTGTGGGGGTTCGAAGGGGTCACAGATGTGATGGTAGCGGAAAACAATTTCTTTAGGAAAGTGGTAGCCCTCCCCGCTTCCACCCCAATGATCCCTCTAAGACTAGATCTGGGCAGAAGAACATTAAAGGACTTGGTGAGGTTACGCCCGTTGCTTTTCTGGTCCCGACTAAGAAGAACTGAGGAGCTTGCAAAGTACGCAGAAGGCCTGGACGATCTACTCCTGCTGGACACATCTAATAAAATAGGATGGCTAAATAAACTGAAAGAACTGGCCTTTAATTTGGGACTAAGAGAGGCATGGGAGTCGCAATCTCCGCCACCCAAAGCTGTTATTAAAAAACTTTACTGGGATTGGGTACAGAGTAATGCCACGAGGGCTATGAATGTGGGCTCTCTCACTGACCAATTTTTGTCAATTAAGTGTGTGAGAAAATTGGAACCCTTTCTAGACCTGATAACTAAACCGTTGGATCGAGCGCTGTACCTAAAATTGCGATATGGGACGCTCCCGGTGCATGACTTTACGGCGAAATGGTCGAATTCTGATGCCCTCTTGCGTACATGTCCTGGCTGTGCGGCCCCAAAGGAATCAGTGGCTCATCTGTTTTTCGCTTGTCCAGCCTACAAAGGGGCGCGGAAATTCTGGTTGAAACCCGTCTGTAGGGAACTAGGGTTGAGGTGCCACAGCCAGGCACTACGTGTCCTCTCTACAGATTCTTCATCTGTCATTATGATCTGTGGGGTGGCCAAATTTTTGGGCAATGCATGGTTGACACGTTCCCGCTTACTAAAACTGCTCCTGGGGGGTCTTACAGGTTGAGGTGGAACTTTTTGTGTAGCAAATTGTTGAAATGAGGTGCCCTTGCTTTTTATTTGTATTTTATAATCTTTTTACTGGTAAATTGGAAATGTACATATATATGTATTCTTTTATGGTGATAAATTGCCGAATAAAGATATTTACAATAAAGATCTTTTGACTTGACTTGAGGTGGAGAGAAAAGAAACTGGAGATGACAAACTGGTAAAAGGAGGAACGCGCTGCAGCCGATTTCTTGTCTTTATGGGGCCATGTGTTTTGAACACATGGCCCCAAAAAGATAAGAAACCTTTCAAGACACACGGAAGGCAGAGAGCCCGTCCAAGTGAGCCGTCTCAAACAGAGAAAAGAACACGTCACAAAGAGCTCTTTTCCAATGGCTGGCCACTGTGGAAAAGAGGGGCGGGGCTTAAAGCCCTTGACTGAAACTCCTCAGAAACATAAAATCGTGCGAGCGAGCTGCGCATGTGCGCAGTCACGCTAGCCAAGACCTAAAAAGAAAATAGGCACCTGTTGAAGGCACCTCAGAATGTTGAGAGACAAATGTTGCATTAACAGCAAGTTGGAATTTTGATGTCTATTCATGATCTTATATTGCCAACAGTTGTATAGCACATTTATACCAACACGATGGTCCCATTCTGCTTTTTAAGTCTGAGTGTGATATATGTTTTAGAGATTGCCTAACCACAACCAAAAGAGGCAAATGAGCCAACTGTTTCTGCCTCTTCTTCACATTCTCACTGTGCTTAGAATGAAGAAGAACAGCATTAAAGGCATTCTGGTTTACAGAGCTTATCTCAGCATTCCATAAAGTGTGCTAATAATAAATGAAAACAAGCTGTGGGCAGAGACACAATACTGTCAGCACACTGAGTTACTAGAAATCTTGAGTCACCTAACTAGTTGCTCATTCATACTTAAATACAAAACAAACACTTCATTACACAACCAAAAGTGGATTATAATCAGACAAATGAAATATACAAGGGTACGCTTCAATAACTTGACATATTCCCCACTGTAGTAGATGCAGCCAAAAGGCTATATCGATGGTTCCTATGCCTTGGCAAAATTGAGACTGCAATCTAGTTGAAAAGCAGCCATCTTCAGCCACATCTCATCACTCCTTAATTATAATGCTTCAAAACACTTAATAAGGCATCAATAAGGGATATGGGGCAGTTGCTGCTGGGATCCTTTTTACAGGCCATAACGATTTGTGCACCATTGCATGTTTCCAGTATTCTTCCCCCTCAAGATCCACTTTCACTATTTTTGATGTTATGGGTCTCATGTGTCTGGTTCACCTAAAGATACATCATATAGCATTGTAGTCAAATCAGGGGAGTAAGTATGTTTCTGAGCTCTAAAGAAATGTCCAGCTTCCCCTAAGTACAAGGGTCCACACCTGTGCTGATTTCATGACTCAACACCTAGGAAAGCTCTTAATCAGGTGTGTCCAGTCTAGGTTCAGGAGAGCCAGATCCATGGACCATTTCAGGAAATCTACATAATATACATTTAAGGAATACTGGCAAATGGTAATTATTTACATAGTTAGTGTATACTATTAAAATCTGTCTTGGATCCAAACTTCTGGAACTACGATGGACACCTTAGCTCTGAATCAGGACCAAACGGGCTGTAAAGTGATGATAAATAATCAAACCTGGCCTGTACTTGTGTTTCTGGTACTAAAACAGCTGCCATGCCACCCACAGCAGCACACTTCCATAACAATTTCTGACATTTAGTACATACTGCAAAGTTAAGAACCTGCAATTCTTATGTTCATTATTTTTCTTGCTAGCCCTATAGGTCTGCGTATAAGTGGAATCAATCAATGAATATTTGAAATTAAATAGGTTTAGAAACTATAGGAGGTAATGTTTTGCCAATCTGCAGTCACAAACAAATCATGCTGGTGGAGCATTGTTATCATATGCTACCCACCCATGTTACAGAGTCTGCTATGTTTCCAAATCAATTTTTCAGCCCTCTTTTACTACTTCCGTAACTGCAGACATGAAGTCAGCTCTGTTGTATAGGTAAGCCTGTCTTTATTTTTGTGCTAGTACTCAATCAGTTTGGAGTCTTCTGCAGACAGAGAGGGCTTGGGATCAGTAGGAACAAGACTAAATACATGGTATTGAACCCTTACAAGACGGCCAGATCACACCTAGTCCTCAATGGTATCCAACTGGAGAGAGACCACACCTTTGAATATCTGGGGCTTAATCTGAATGAGCAATTTAGCTGGTCACCCCAGGATTAACAAGTCCAAACTTAGATTAGAACATTATAGTAGTGGCTTTCTTAAAGGGGTCCAGATATTGTCTGATGTCACATGCATTGCAAATTTACAACCTGCAAGCCTTGCGGGTGGGAGGGGGTCTCTATATGGTGGGTACCTCTCGGGGCATGTTATGTCAACGATTTGGAGTTGCCGTAAAATCGTTTTCTCCGACTCCTCACCAATGGCCCGCAGTACTCCTTTGGTAGCACTTCATTTAGATCTTGGCATTCGCGCACTTATCCATGAAGTAAAACTCAGACCTTTGATGCACTGGAGGAGGATCTGGTCCTCAGTAGATCTATTACCCTATCAACAGAGCTTGGGGCAGATCATGAAACTACCCAGGGCCATTAGAATTCCATGGTTGGGGTATAATAAGAATTCAATCGAAGAGATCGGGTGCCGCAAAATGTGGGCTCATCCGGCATCTCCAAGTCTATGCTCAAGGAACGGTATTGAAGACACATAGACCGTACATTGCACCAGAATGGGGGCAGGTACTTTATTCTCTACCTTTTTTGGATTTTAAAGATACTTATCTTCTGGAAAGGTATATGGACATAATTGAGCCTACGGTGCTAAGACACTTTATATCAAGTTCCGAATTGGGACTTTGCCACTTAGATCATTTACTGCAAAGTGACGGTGCACCCTCGTTGATGCTGAACTTGACCTCAGCTGCCCGTTTTGCCCAGAGGTTAAGGAAACTATAGATCATGTCCTGTACTTTTGCCCACAGTATAATGTGCATGGGAGGAAATGGATCCTGCCTTTATGCTGTAACTTGGGCACCAGGGACTACAAATTAGGAACTAGGGTATTCAGGGCAAACACAGCTCAACCAATTGTATTTGCTGTCTTCGGGTTTCTTCTATGCATGTGGAGACACAGACAGAAAAAGACTGCCTCACTGTTGCCCAGCACATAGTCTGTGTAACAGTAGATAATCAGTATAGGAATTGTTGGATGGAATTCATTTTTGCATCTTAAAATTGTTGCGATGTTCCCCTATTTGCTGCTAGTTTTAACTGTGTTTTTAAAAAAATGTATTTCAATGATTTTACTTACATGCCATGTTCACCCTATATGCTGCTAGTTCTAATCGTGGGTTTTATAAACATCTTAACTATTTTAGATTGTACATGTTGTGTTTTTATTTCATGATCTTTATAGTTTTAACCTAACGATTTTGCTTTTATGGCAATTGCCGAAATAAAGCTTTGTATGATTTTGCTAGTACTCAATCGTTGTTTATTAGTATGCTGTAGCGTCCAGTTTTTTTTCAAATATATTTTTTATTCTTTTAGAATATATGGTCCTTTGTCAAGGTCACCATATGACATGTAATACCATTTCCACTGATGCCATCAAGTGGCAGTGTGTGTGTGATGTTAGTTTTGCTACTGCAATAATTTGTTAACCTTACACTGCTGCCCAAATATCAATACTAACAGGAATGTGGCAGAAAAAAATGGTCACTAACTTAATTTACAAGAGAATACAAGGAGTTCTGCTAGGAGAGGAAGAAGAAAGAATCTCCTTGTAATGAGAGCACTTAGGCCCTTAGATTACAACTATTGAGGTGACTTGTGTGACATAACATGATCTTTGAGCCCCCCTGAAAGCTTTATTGGGGCAATAAGACATGACCTTTGGCATTGTAGGTAGTGGACAAAAATATGTTAAAAGCAAAATAAAATCTATATAGAACTTTCAAATCCCACAGAAACTGGTGTCAATAATCAAGGGCACAAGGAGAATCCTAGGGTTCTCCTTTGCAACTCCTGGTCACCGCGGAAGTCACTACCATCTGAGACTGTAAGGTTAGTCATTAGTTAATTATTTGGTGCTTCTGGACTATGTGCAAAAATTGACACACATTTCTGCTCATGTGTTTGACTGATTGTAAGAAGACTGCGTATATGAAAGTTGACAGTCTAAGACATGTACCAAGCCGTAGGGATTTTACAAGGTCTCAGCTACAACATGGTCTTCTCTGCGATAACAGGCAACTACAAAAAGGCATCCATAAAAAGGAGTGGCTCTGCCTGGAAATGGAGAGCACAATGTGGGTACAGAGTAACCATGGAGAGATGCGATAATTTGATCTTCCTGTGAAGCCTTAATATTCCACATTAGCGCCATGTTTATTAATTTTCTTTCTAATGAAACATGGATATTTGCCATAAAGCTACCCTAGAGCATATGGATCTGTGAGATGCATTATACTCATACATTTCTTAGCCCATTACAGAGAATTCACAGTATTTGGTTCAGCATTACCTACTAGTTAATAACCCTTAACTCAATTAGTAATTTTAGGTATTTTATGTCATATTGAGCCTTACAAGCATAGTTCAGAAGACTGATTTATTTTGTACTTTTATGCTTATTACAATTTCTCCCAAAAAAGCACCAATGTAACTGAAACAGGGCTACCATGGCACGCTGAAATGAATCTGGCTAAGGAAGGTTATGTTAAATACCAATGCTTCATCTGTAGTGCCTTTATATCCTTAATCACTGAATACGTGACGGCTGGGTTCAAGCTGTAAATACAATAGTCGCAGCGGTTCCTTACAATGTACACAAAGTTTGGTGAATGGTCTCCATCGGGTTAGACCGCTGTTCCCCAAATATTTTACATTTTTATGTTTTCAGAAATAAACTCCAAAAGTGGATGGCTTTTCTGTCCCTCACTGCCACGTTTTCCTGGAGATGACGGACAGAAAAAAAAATTACACCACCCTAAATAGGGCAGGAGGTTTAATGTTCTTCCTTAGACGGTCCATACTCTGTTGGGTTGTTGGAGGAGGTTTTCCTTCAACAGAGCCAATGAGGGCACCGTCAACAGAAACCTTATGTCCACCCATCTATAAATGAGGCTGGTGGAGAGAGGGTCTGGCGGGTAAGGTACTCTGTCACATTTGCAACAGAGTGCTGTGTCCGCCTTACTCTAAATCAGGCCCATTGTATGTATTAAACTTATATTTTAGATTACTTAGGTTAAGTGAAAAAGTCACAAAGTGAAAATAGCACTGTGCTTTGAAGTGCTGGTACAAGCAAACAAGATAGAGCATTAATAAACATTGGTAAAAATAACTGGTGACACAATTATATACTGTGTGCAATGCATTTGTATTTTTGACACATCACTGAAAGGTTTGGGGACTCAATAGCCACTGTATATCAGTGGATAATGGTGGTAAGAGTGCCAACTTATTTTTTTCATTTTGTGGATATTTTAACTGACAAACATGCCATGCTTGTATCAGCCTCATTTGTATGTTGCACCACTGTGAATCTTTACTGACGTCTTCCTATAACTCATAGTAACTAATTATATTTCCACCCTTATTCTTTTGACATCAAACACTGCCATTTTGAAATGTTTCTCAAAAAGCATTACAGGTTTATGAATAGACATACTTCTTTGTGAACCACTCAGATGAGAAATCATTTTACCATTGCCATTCTGTACAAATTACCACTGTTTTCCACTGTGGGATAAAAAAAACTTTTTCAGTTTATTTTACAATTCTTTTTGAAAATCATATTTTTTCCAGAATTTGACGATTTTCATTCTTAATTGGTCCTATTTTAAAATATAAGATCTGTCCCCCTTTTCCAGAGACTCATAATATTATTGTATGACCCTCCCACATTTTTTACATTATAAAAAACAGATATGCTAGACAGACCAGAACCATTGTGAAGGAACAATTGACCGTATTCATTATTTTGTCTCCATTATATCTTCCATCTGTCCTTAATAGATGCTCAACAACTATCAGTCCTGATATGGACCAAGTATTTTTGCACTAAGCTTGATAGGCGTTCAGCTGAGATCAAGTGGCCATTGATTAACCAAATCATTCAATGACGTGTAAAAATACAATTGTATCACACATTGTCCATAAGTTTCTCATCACGTTTTCAACATAGTGCATACTTGTTCAACTAGTTTGCTTGCAGCAGTAATCAAGATCAATATCCTGCCAAGACTTTGCAAATTTTTCACAATAATTATGAAAGCTGAAATTTGGGGGGCGTGACTAACCACCTAAGATGACGGACGCCCTAAGCACTGGGATACTGCCGTTGCAGCCTCCAGAAGAGCTCCTGCGATTTCTGCCCGTCTGAGTCGTGGCTGTACAATCGATCTCTGCCACCCACCTGAGACCGCGGGGATTGCGGCCTACCCGTGGTGTGTGACGGAGCTGGAGGGACGCGCTTATTCCCTGCGCTCTGCGGCCTGGGACTCTGTGCGTCTCACCGCGAACCCCGGCTGGCTCTACCTGAACAGCGGGTTGTGCCAGCATTGTGGAACTGCCGGGCTGAGGACTGCCACGACGGGGCCTGAGTGGCAGAGCTTATCGACCTGGGGCGGAAGGGAGCTCAGGACAGACAGAGAGGGGGCGCCGCACGCCGCAAATCCTGCCTACCTCCGGCTGCCCAGGGTTTTGTGCCTCTCGCCGCGAGATACGGCTGGCCTTGTTCAGAGGGCGGATCTTACCAGCATTGAAGTCCCTACAGTGCTGAGAACTGCCGAGACGGGGCCCGGGCAGCGGAGAGGATGGGCCTGCAACACTGAAGGCTGCAGATAGACGGTGAGAGGGGGTGCTGAGCGCTGTAGCACTGAACTACATGGGGTTCGGTCTCTCTCCCCCGCCATGTTGATGCTTATGCACGGAGGAGTGTGGAACGGTGGAGACCCCACCGTGGATGCTGCTCTCGTTTACTGCGAAGAGGGTGAAGAGGTCTCGATAGACCGGCTGCTGCCATTTGGCGCCCGCTGTCTCGCTCTGCATGGTGCCCAGCGCATTACCTTGATACCGTTGGTCATCGAGGACACCGTGGGCAGAAGAGCGAGGGCCGCTGGGTCCTCGGGGCAGCGAAGAGAGTGAATCACTGATTCCAGCCTTACCAAGCGGTGCGATTGCTTCCAGGAATCGAAGTAGGCCCCAAGGGTTGGTCTTCTTTGGGAACTCAGGGCGCTGGAGCGCGGAGTGATAGTGGGCCACAGAGAGTATTGGGCAGCATTACACCCTGCGGACCTGCAACACAGACACATTCAAGCATACTGGGCCAGCCATCAAGCGCCACTGAGGATTTACCATCAATCGGTAGAGCTGCAGGGTGAGCGACATGTGGCAGACCCGCTCCCTCGGAGGATGTGACCTGGGGCAATACTAACTAAAATAAAAGTCATATCGAACTGTAATACGTGGTTGAGGCCTGGGTAGGCAGGCCAGGGAGTATTAGTAGCTGCGTCCTCAAACCTCCCGAGATTGACTAGTAAGACCCCATCACCATCAGTACACATATCCTTCAGGACAGCACCGCTGGGTTGGTGCGGTGTTGAGCGGCATCCCCTCTGCCGCTGCCACCCCACACATACTACCTGTACCCACCAGCCACAGGCAGCCATCATGGGAAGACTTAAGGGGAAGGTTCTGGACAGCACCACAATTGCGGGAGGACCCTTCGGGGCACCCGAGGGTACAGCCAGGCCTCCATCGATTGGCGCCTCCGCCTCTGAGTCAGGCGTATTATCCCCTGAAAAACTCGACCTGGTCCTAAAAGAGGTCAGAGATTCACGTGAAGCCATAGAGCAGCACATTGGGACCCTCACAACTGGCCTCACCCTCCAAGCGGATAATGGGAAACTAGCTTACACTACACACTAGCAGGAGCAAGCACAGTCCAGCATGGAACCTAAACTTGCATAACACGATACACAAATAAAGCAGCTGCAGCAGCAAGTCACCGGCCTTCAGGACAGAGTCGAAGAATCGGAGGGCAGAAATCGTCAAAATAATATACGCGGGGGAGGAGCCAAGATGGCGACCGGAGCAGACCTGTAGGCTCCCGGCTCCGCCAGTCCTTTTCAGCCGTGCCGATATCCTATTTCTGATCCTGGCGGAATTGACGGCAGAGTGGGTGCGATGCGGCGCTGATCCCGGCGGTGCTTTCCCGGACCCTCGACCTGCCCGGCAACCGGAGATAGCCACTTGCCAGTCCGTAGCCCTGGACCCCGCTTGTACGGGCTCATCCTGCCGTGCCTCGGAGACCTGCTGTCGGCCGGAGTGCTCCGTCGGCGCTGGCTGCTGGACCACCGGCGTGACCCTTGAGAGGCGCTGCCTGAGCCCAACCACCTGAAGGGATTCAAAGCGGGCGGAGGGACGGCGGCGCTCACGAAGCTGCATTACCCCATCGGAACGGCGCCTTTGTTTGAGGCTGAAGGTACGGGGAGAAGATTGCCCGGCCATGTTGGATTGCCCAGGACTGCCTGACCCCATGCCTCTCTATCCGGGATTGTCAGGGGGCGCCTAACCTGCACTGCGTGTCTCCCTGACACGGCACATAGCACCCCGCCAGCATTAAAAGGGCGTATACTAGTGCTTTAATTATCCTGGTGAACGTCCCGGGGTTTTGCCATAATGGCTTTGTGTGCTGACATGTTTTGTGGGGAGATGCGCCCGTCCTCGCCAGCGACCTGTGCTGCCCCGCCTGTAGGTGAGCCCGAGGTTCGAGAGATTCCCCCGGGACCTGTGGGACAGCCTATATTTTCTCTTGGCACCGTTCTGTCCGCTCTGTGCGACCTCCGTGCGAAGATGCACCACTGCTACGGAAGATTGGGAGGCAAGCTAGATGACATGGCGTCTGCGCTGCGGTGGGACAATAACGATCTGGTTCCGCAAAGCTGCCGCCTGCCCCCGCCTACACTGCACGAGGACACAGCGCTTTCTCCGGCCTGTTGGACACCTGAGCCCGCTTCCTATTTTGTTGGCACCCAAGATCGCCCGCCTGACAACTCCACCCGGGATACTTTGTTTTCCCTTACAGTGAAGAGTGATACATTGTGGCTGGACTTATTATCGTGTGCGCCTCGGGATCTATCTGTGGCATTGCTGGTTCTACCGTCTGCTCCTGTGTTGTGCCCCCTGACTTTGCTGCCTACAAACTCGTGTACTCCTGGTGTCTCTGTGGAACTTTCTGCTACATTCGACGGATTTCCTGGTGACTCTTTGCGGCCATTTTGCGCTCCCATATTGCTTTCGTTCTATCTCTCGCCATTTTGCTTCTTTGTTCTGCGGTGGGTGGGCCTCTCTGGGGAAGCGCATCTGGGGGTGTATCCACGTTCGGGCCAGGGCTAGGCTGCCTTTCCTGTTATCGGCTTCTTGGCTGGTTGACCGGGGTCTGGGATTGGTTTTTTTTTTTGGCATCCAGATTACTTGACCGCTGTGAATTGCTGTTTCACCTTTTCTCGCCGGCCATATTGTCTCTTTGTATCCGAGGGGATGGGTTTCCCTGGGGGACTGTATGCAGGGTTGCATCCACGATTGGGATAGGGCTAGGCTGCTTTTCTTTGCCATCGACTACCTGGCTGGCGAGAACGGGAATGGGACTGTTTTGTACATGCCTCGAGCGCGCACTGCGTGATGACTTTCTCCGCCTGTATTAGTGTTGCTATTTACTACTGTACTGGGTGTTCAGGGAGGAAGGTTTTGTGGACTGCGATCTTACTACCCCAGCCCTACTACGATGTCTCTTGCCCTAGGCGGCCAACAGCCTCGCCCTCAGCATTCATGGAGCCGCTGCTACAATAACTGGTTATCCTGGCCGACTGCGCCTATTCTGTGATGTTATCGATAAATTGTACTTTGCAACGCACTGATGCTTTGAATGCGCAGCTCCTTTTGCTTGATGGCGCTGTTTGGGAACGGTGGCGTCCATTTTGTCTAGGACCATCTCCTTTATGTTGAGTACGGCCATTTGGTCTCTTTGTTTTCAGTGGGGGCGGGCCCTCTGAGGGAGTCATGTTCTGGGATACGGTTGCGGACGGGCCAGGGCTAGGGGGCATTTTTTCTATGGCCGTGTGCTTGATTGGTGGGTGGGATTCGGGCTGGGGCGCTTCTTCATTGTGTGTCGCTGTTCTCTGTGCTGACTTTCCCCACTCTCTCGTGTGCTTAGGGCTGTCCTGTTGTGTTCGGGGTGGACGATTTACTTGTGGCCGGGGTGACCGAGAGCATATAGATTTGGCCCTCTTCTTAGTGAGGCTATGCCTGGGGGGGTTTTGTTGTACGGGCCGGGGCTGTGGGTGTTTTCCCCGTTTGTTTTGCTAGCCCGGCTGTGGGGGACCCAGATTGCACAACATTTTACTATGTTTCTTGCGTTGAATGTGCTGATTTTCCCCACTTCAGTTTGTAATTGCTATGTCATGTTCTTTACTCTTGCTGATGGGGGGGCGTACTTTGTGCTGGCCGGAGATCTGAGTGTGACTGATTCTGCCATTCTTTTGTACCTATCTCTTCCGCATCTACTGCTCTGCACGGCGTGACGGTTTTGTATGGCTGGGAGTCCGGGAGATCTGGTATTGGGTGGGCTCCTCCCCACCTTCTCTTTTTCTGGGAGTAGTGGATTGGTTTATTCTTTTCTCACTCCCTATATTTCAAGTGTGAGGGGTTTTCTTTCCTTTTTCTTCATTTTTCTTTTTCTTCCTTTTTTCTTGGTCTATATTTCAGGTTCTTTAATGGGCGACAGACACTTTGCCGGGGGGGGGGGGTAGGCCGTAGCCTCCGCATTGGTGTAGGGTGGGGGGAGGGTTTTATTTTTCATTTAGTTTCTATGGGCCTTATTTTTCTATGTTTCTGCGCTTTCTTGGTCTGTTTCTGTTCTGGGTCCGCGGTAGGGGTTGATGGGGAGGGGGTGGCGCTGTAGGTGGGGCGTAAATGCTGGCTAATTATCTTGTTGTTTTACTTTGCACCGCCATACTGTCTGTGGTCTTATTTTCCGTTGTTGTTCTCAATGATGATGCCACCTGCCTATGTTGTGATTCTAATGTGTGGACTCAGTTCCCCTTATCTCTTATTCTTTACTGATTTATGTTTAGATTGGGAACGAACTTAAAATTAACCTTTAATGCTCCTTTTCCTCGGTGACATGATTCTATTCAGTGTAACGTTTATTAATTGTTGCTATGTCATCCGCTGCCGCTGAGGAAATGTATTGCTTGCAATTGTGCTTCAAAGTGTCGTGGCCGGCCTGACGGTTGTGGGCCCGTATTTGTTCTTTTTCGTGCACAATAAAGGTTTTAAAAAATAAATAAATAAAAAAAAAATAAAAAAAAATAATATACGCGTCATTGGACTTCCGGAACGTATCGAAGGCACCAAGCCGGAAGACTTTATGGAAACATGGTTCCGAGAATATGTGGCCCAAGATGGATTATCCCCATACTTCTGTGTGGAGAGGGCACACAGGATTCCTACTGGGGCGCCAAAAACAGCAGATCCAATTCGAGAACCAGAAGATCTCGCTCTACCCCGATTACACCATAATGGTGCAGTGCCAACGGTCCTCTTTTCAAGTAGTCAAGAAACTACATGCAGCTCAACTCAAATATGCATTTTTGTTCCCAGCCCATTTAAAAATCATTCACAACCGGAAAACTAATTTTTTCGACCGCCCCAATGATGCAGAGAAATGGCTGGAAGTGATGAGTCTGGAATCAAGTCAAGACAGACTATCGGGCTCATCACGACGTGGTCCCACAAAACCACAAAAACGCGGCACTCAGCGTCAGTGACACCCTTGTCCCTAAACCAGAGGAACTATACAAGATGGCCCTAGATATCGGTCATCTACCACAATCCACCATGCAAGCTCTGGTCGTCTCCCTCCCCAAACTGTGACGAGATGGCACTGATTTATCTAGTTATCGACCCTTATCACAACTAGCGACTGAATACAAAATCCTCAGTAAAACCTTGGCTAACCGCCTACTGCCCGTCCTAAATACCCATATACACAGAGACCAATGCGGATTTCTCCCTGCATGCAGCACTTCCCTAAAAACTAGACGGTTACACCCACCATGTCATGGTGGCTACTCCGGCGGAATATACCAATGCGGGTTGTCTGGCATTGGATCTACGCAAGGCCTTTGACTCCATCACTTGGAGATATATGTTTGCAGCCTTACGAAGATTTGGCCTCCCTTCAGGTTATCTCCAATGGGTGCGCCTGCTCTACACCAATCCCACCGCCAGAGCACGCACTGGGAAGCATAGTTCCCATGAATACACTATACATAGGGGGTGCCCTCTATCCCCCCCTGCTGTTTGTCTTGGCGCTAGAGCCCCTAGGGATAGCCTTGAGGCAATCGGCCAAGAGAATGGGGATACCGATAGCTGGCACCGCGCATTTAATTTCAATTATGCCGATGACATCCTCATTTATCTACGTGACATGACAGCCGGGGCAGAACCTCTTCCCAATATATTCTCCATCTTTGAGCGTCTCTCTGGCCTAGCCATCAATAAGGGAAAGTCAAACGCCTTTTATTTTCGTGACGGACCACGTCCAGACATGCTTCCTTTCGGCACCTACAACCTGCCTGTAGCGCACAACACTTTTAAATATTTAGGGATCCAAGTATATAGGGCGCAATCTGTTCAACTTGATGGTAATTTAATGAGGGCAATCACCGCTATACGATCAAGTGTATCTTTCTGGACATCCCTACCATTATCAGCAATGGGGCGGATTGACATTTCTAAGATGGTGATGCTCCCCAGTCTTCTATATTTCTTTGTGAATTTACCCCTGGTAGTCCCACAATCCATATTGCGTACATTAGAAGTACTTCTCCTGGAGCTTATATGGGGGAAGGGCCGACGCAGCGTTAGCCTCAAGAAATTACCACTAGAGCGCCACACAGGCAGACTAGGGGTCCCAAACTTTAGGGCCTATTACTATGCATGCCAGCTGCAAAGGCTATCCTTCTGGACAGCAGGCAGGAACCTACAAGAAATAGGCTACAAAACCCGTGACCTAGAGCGTGGAACCCTGCACAGGATACTGATCCCCAAAATTAAAATTCCGCCGCATAGGCCTCCCTTGCTAAAAACCGTGCTTCATTGTTGGAAGAAGGCCTTACACTATACCTCGGGGGCTATCCCATATGCGAGGAATATCCCGGTATTGGGAATACCACTTCCCGGGGGAGGGCTAACGAAGGTATGGCTACAGGATTGGGCGGAGGCTGGAGTGGAGGAGGTTGGATGGCTCTTCGGCGATGGCACACTACTAGACCATGACACTTTTGTGCAGACCACGGGAGCACCAGATCGCCATTATTTACTATATGCTGCAGTCGCCCACTATACTAGGGAGACATGGGCACCCAAGCGCATTAAACCTACACAACATGAGCTAGTACACTTGGTTTATTATATGGGGAAGGGTGGCCATCTAGTTAAATGGCTGTACACTGGTATTAGGGCACAGGCATCTGTCACACTCACTGACCTCCGAGCAAAATGGGCAGAAGCCACTGACACGGATATAACGGACAAAGCCTGGGCGAGCATCCTAGAACATCCCAAAGGGGTATCCCGTATTGCCAGGCTTAAATTTATTTAAAAGATGGTACTACATAGGTCCTACTTAACCCAAAAGAGAATATAGCGTATGTTGCAAGAGGCACAGCACTGCTGCCTTCGAGGCAGGACAGAGGAGACGGACTTTATCCATATGCTATGGGCCTGTCCCCACCTCGGTGACTACTGGGGAGAGGTCCGGAGTGCACTCGGAGACGTTTCACATTTAACGATCCATGACAACATCCTGGAATGTCTGCTGGGTCTCCGCAAACATACCAGAGCCCTGAGAGTCCAATTGCGCTTCCTAGACTTGCCCTTATATTAGCCATAAGAGAGATCACCATGAGATGGAAATCTCCTAGATGCCCCCCATTAACTATGTGGCAGGAAGATGTGATCCGGTGGTGTGGGGCCGAGAGTGCGGCACTTGGACGTGAGGAGGTGAGAGGACTAAGGAAACACCCTAATTCCATGGAATGGGACCGCATGCTAGAGGATTTTAGAAAGATAGACCTTATACCTGGACATGTCACCCGACGCCACAAAGTATACATTTAATTTCATTACATAACACGCGACACAGACTTCTTATGGGCCAAATCAGCACAGAAATAGCATATCACCAGCAACTGGTAGCAAAAGGTATCTAGTTAGATGTACTGTATTAGGCTGAACGTCATACACAAAATGGCAGACCAGGAGGAAGGGTGGAGGGAGCGAAAGGGGGGGGGGGGGTCTAATTAACGGAACTGTTCAAAATGTATTTTGAAATGCAATCATTCCAAGTGATAACATTGTACCTTGTAAGCACACATTACTTGTCTTACAATTGTATTGATTGTACCATGATGTATTGATATCCACACCCAGACGAACTAGTCTGCAAATAAGAAGATGTTTGTTTAAGATGGCAAAACAAAAACCGAAAATGCCGTAATGTATCTGGCAAAAAAACATTGCAGTCACCTTTTGGTACTCAATAAAGTTTGTTAAAAAAAATGAAAGCTGAAATTTGATTAACAGATAGGTATCGTGTAAGTGTCTGTCTTTGTTCTAACCCTATAGTGCGCTTTTACCTGGGATCCAGACTTCAAACATTCAATGAAGCAAGTGTTTAGATAGAAACCACAGTTTCCTTTGTACGCCGAATTATGTGCTTAGCATCAATTTGAAAACCAGATGAACCACTGCTATTTGCCATAACAGCAACAGTTTGCAGATATGTAGAATTACTATATATTAAGGAGGTTTAGTAATATGGTAAGAGGTAAATGCTTCTGTTAAGCTGAATATTTTTGAAAGACATACATGGAATGGTGAAAAAATACTCTTAACAATCTGCAGAAATTACTTCGGTATTTTTAAGGACAGGAGACCTCTAAAATCGATTTCAGATTAAAAACAACTGTGCAAGTTAATACTCAAACAAAACTTTCAAAATGCAAATCAACTCATAATTGGAGTAATTACTCTTCAGATCAGGAAACAAAACTTGATTCTGCAAGGACGATCACTTCATGATAAGACTTGGAAAAATTAGAAAATAATTCGGGCAACTGTTTGCAGGAGATTAACATGTGCATTACCGTAGAAAATGTCAAGCAAGTATCCGCCAAACTACAAAAGTTGTTTCAGTTACAATGCATTTTCATAGATGGGTACATTCTCGCTGTATGCCACTTTTATCCATTGGCCACATTTGCCAGACAATGGTGAGGTAAGAAAGAGCTGCAGTATGTTACACCAAAAACCATCAACCAGATGATGGTATCACTTAAAAAAAAGATGTGTTCCAATACCATTAAAGTGGTAAACAAGAGGAGTGGTAAACAAGAGGTGGGCTATTTCTTTTGAAGTTAATAAGCAAGACAAGAATGGCGCTTGTTTTCTTGCCCTCGAGTAAAAGAAAGGCCAGCTGTGGAATAAAGGATAAATTATATCCTGCGAAGTACGATTCTATGGCAAAACCGTGCATGCGTTCCACAGGTATGTGATTGTTATAAGCAAATGTACTTGTTCCAGCGCAGGTTCTAGTCAAGCTTTCCGTTCTCCTCCGTTTTGGTTGGCTGCTCTCCAATGAGCTGCAAAACCTTAAGGCAGCCCTTAGCCATTTTAATCATCCACATAATATTCATGATGTCCAACAAAATGCTGGAGATGATCCAGGCACTCTGGGCACCAAGACCCAGTCTGATGAAAGCCTCTGTCCCAAAGGTGGAATACACTCGCCAGTAATACATGGGCATGACTGCTATCCTCACGACGAAGAAGGCGATCGTCATCAATACGCCATTAATGATGTTTGATTTGGAGGATTTTGCATACCCCAGCACTTCAAGAAACCACCTGGAAGAAAAAAGCATTTACAGGAGATTAATACTGTTGATATGGATATTTACTATGTTAAGGTAGTATAAATAAATGAAAGACCTCTTGGTGAATTAAATTCATAATAAAAGTGTAGTCAAGGCCAGATGCCTTAGTAACTACCTGCTTTGAGAAGTCATCTTAACTTCATTTAAATAGGATGTCATGGGAACTATTGTCCTGCTAGCCTCAGAAAACATGAAGACTTTTTCAGTAGTTCAGGAGCTGTGGCCTGGGGGAAACAATGACCACTCATTGCTCTTGAATATTATTATCAGTGTAACAGTTTGATAACAAAAGGTGCTGAATATAAAAGAAATGAAAGTATTCTGTAGGAAAACATAAGTTTGTGTCAGTGAATTATTTTGTGCTCTGTAGCCCTGATTCATTAACTCAATGAATAAATAAAGAAGGAAAGAAAATGATACGGAGCTGTAACATTTGGTTTCAATCTTGTTCAGTCACATGCTGTGCAACACTTACTGTGTCTCTAGGTGTGGGGATGGAATACAACTTGCAAATGTCTATGGGCCTGATTATAAGTTTGGTGGTGTGGGAGCGGGCTGCCATGCCACCACCTGCTCTCACACCGCCGAACCTCACTGCTGGCCTTCAGCCAGAGTACGAGTTATCTTGTGGTCTGGCAGGTGGTCCTTAGGTGTTCCAAGGGCAGTCCCTGTAAAGTCCATGCCGTGCAGCATGTGTCCCCCTGCAGGCACCTCATGGCCTTGAGGAAACAGAGGGCCCTGTAGGGCCCCCTTTGTTTCCTCAAGGCCACAGTTTTCATGGTGGCCTCACCGCCATGAAAACTCTGGCGGTGAGAAAACTCCTAATATGCTCGGCGGTGCCGCAGCGCCACAGCCAGCATATTAGGGCCTCTCACTGCCGCGCCACCGCTGCGTGATCCATGATCCGCGGTGGTAAAGGCGGGCCTGTGGTGGTCCCACTACTGTAATTGTAATATGGTGGGTGGACCACCAATCCGGAGATCTAGGGACTATCACCACGGGCTTCTCTGACCTCGTAATCGGTTCCTAAGTCTAATGTTGAAAATGAGAGTGTCAGAATGTTGACTGCCTCATGGCATAAAGCTGTAGAATCTCTGCTGCCTATAGTATTGTCAGAATATTATTTCGCCTAATTGATTCAGACCTTGACATTGCTGTAATTTTCCAAACTTGGCAGTCTGCAATGACTAGGTGTTTGATTCCCTTGCAACCTCCAGAGAGGATGGAGGTTGCATGAGCATCTACAATACTAAAAGCATCACACTGATTGCTACAGGAAAGTGACAATTTCTATGAGCAGCTTGTGTTGCTATAGATTATATATTAAGCGTAAACTGGAAAGTAGAACCCGTTCTAAAATAACATGGGTGGTGGGTACAATAAAGTTGCAGTGGCAGAAATCTGTACACCGGTGTTTGAAATCTTATGATTATGTATGTACTGATTATAACAGAAGCTGCACACCTGGGCACCTGGGCAGCAACATATTCTGTCATAAAAGCCTGCACTGGGCCCTTACGGAGCACACCATATAAAGGGTCTCTTTAAATGACAAATGCAGACATTAAAGGAACCCAAACGCCACGGAAGTTAAAGTGAAAATCAAGTTCCTGCTCAGGTGCTAGATGGTGATCTTCATCACATATGGCAGGGTTGGGCTTTGTATTAGCAGTTTACGTTCATATAAGAAATGTGTGCATAATGCAGCGGGCTATCTGGCAACAGCAAGTGCTTTTGGTTGTAAGTATGATACATTTTGTCTATGCTTAACAGTGAACGAAACAGTGAGAAAGATAGGAAGTGAAGGAAAATAACAGCTTCATTAAAATTCGGTGTAAATTGGAACCCACTAATTAAAGTACAAGGATAAGTTTCAACGGTTAAAGGTCAGATGTACGACACACCAATTTGCGACTCGCAAATTGTGTGACATTTGCGACTCGCAATTTGCGGCTTGCAAATTGGGATGCACAACAGTGTCTCAGACACTGTTTGCGATTCCTAATGGGGTCGCAAATTGCATGCCTTATTAATATTAATGAGGCAGGCGCAATTTGCGACCCCATTAGGAATGGCTAGCACTCCCAGGGATGGTGGGCTGCTGGGGTCAGCAGATCACCATGTCTGTGACTGCTTTTTTAATAAAGCAGTTTTTTAAAAAATGCAGCCCGTTTTCCTTAAAGGAAAATGGGATGCATTTATAAAGAAAAATTAAACTTTTCAGTTTCATTTTTTTTTAGGACAGCCAGTGGTCCCTGGGGAAAAGATATTTTCTCACATAGTCACAAAGGGTGCGAGTGGTTTACCACCTACTTGAAGTGGGTGGTAAACTGCGAGTGTTTTGTGCATGGGTTTGTATGACAAAGAGTAGGAGTTACCCAGATCAATCACTGTCAAAACAATGACTTGAACTATGTAAATACAAGGATAGACCTCTTTCAATTTTATACTTAAACTCAAACTGCTAAAAGTACACAAAAGTGTCTGACCTAAACAAATCTGAGATTTCTCTTGTGACTGAGGATGAAGGACCTTGGAAAGATGTGAACAAAGAGGGGCACTGCACTCCTTAAGATTTAAATTTAAAGAAAATGAAAACCTTGATATGTTTGTTTTTACTGATTTAAAGAATGAAAGCCACATTTTTGATACTTTAAATAGTATGGGCATAAAATCTAATGTGCATAGTAGGAGTGGCTTTAAACCCAGATCCCATACAGTTCCTAAAGTGCCCCTTGATTCTACAGATGTATTTCGTAACCTGATGGTTAAGGAATTGAAACACAGGAAGTGTGAACACTTTTCTAAGGTCAGGAAGAACCTTACATGGTTCCAGTATCAAATACTAAGGAGACTAGGGAATGATCCTGGGTTAATTATTTTTGTGAATTCTTTTTAAGTGGGTTATTGCAATTTTTTGCACATTTTGAACATAAACAGACGGCAAGAACTCTGTGGGAAACAAATAGAGGGCAAGACACACTTCTGTTTACCCAGTGCTGGTTGCCACTCTGTTGTTTAAGTTAGGACCAACTTACCATCGGTAATTCAATCATTCAATCAATCACTGCATTTATATAGCGCACTACTCACCCGGAGGGTCTCAAGGCGCTAGGGGAGGGGGGGGTCCGCTACTGCTCGAACAGCCAGGTCTTGAGCTGCTTCCTGAAGGCGAGGTGGTCCTGGGTCAGGCGGAGGTGGGTCGGGAGGGAGTTCCAAGTCTTGGCGGCCAGGTAGGAGAAGGACCTTCCCCCTCTGGTGGCTCTTCGGAAGCGGGGGACGGCGGCGAGGGCGTGGCCGGTCGATCGAAGCTGGCGTGTGGGAGCGTAGAAGTTGAGGCGGCTGTTAAGGTATCCTGGGCCTTGGTTGTGTAGGGCTTTGTGTGCGTGGGTGAGGAGACGGAAGGTGATTCTCTTGTTGACCGGGAGCCAGTGCAGGTCTCTCAGGTGTCCGGAGATGTGGCTGCGACGGGGGATGTCCAGGATGAGTCGTGCTGAGGCGTTCTGGATCCGCTGGAGTCTCTTCTGGAGTTTGGCGGTGGTACCGGCGTAGAGGGAGCTGCCGTAGTCCAGACGGCTGGTGACGAGGGCCTGGGTGACCGTCTTCCTGGTCTCGGTGGGGATCCACCGGAAGATCTTACGTAGCATGCGCAGGATGATAATGCATGACGAGGAGACGGAGTTGATTTGTCTGGTCATGGAGAGGGAGGAGTCCAGGATGAAGCCCAGGTTGCGTGCGTGGTCTGTTGGTTTGGGTGCGCTGCCCAGGGCGGGGGGCCACCAGGAGTCGTCCCAGGCGGAGGGTGAAGATCCCAGGATGAGGACTTCTGTCTTGTCCGAGTTCAGTTTCAGGCGACTGTTCATCATCCACTTGGCAACGTCTGTCATCCCTTCGTGTAGGTTGGCTCTGGCGGTGGTGGGGTCGTTGGTGAGGGAGAGGATCAGCTGGGTGTCGTCGGCGTAGGAGATGATGTTGAGGTTGTGTTGGCGAGCGATGGCTGCGAGGGGGCTCATGTAGACGTTGAAGAGGGTTGGGCTGAGCGAGGAGCCTTGAGGAACGCCGCAGATGACTTTGGTGGCTTCTGATCTGAACGGGGGGAGGCGGACTCTCTCTGTCCTTCCGGCGAGGAAGGAGATGATCCACTCCAGTGCCTTCTCCTGGATTCTGACGTTGCTGAGGCGCTGCACTAGGGTGCGGTGGCAGACAGTGTCGAAGGCCGCGGAGAGGTCTAGGAGGATGAGGGCCGCTGTTTCTCCGTTGTCGAGCAGTGCTCGGATGTCATCGGTGGCTGCGATCAGGGCAGTCTCGGTGCTGTGGTTGGCCCGGAATCCAGACTGCGAGAGGTCGAGGGATCCGTTCGTCTCGAGGAAGGCGACCAGCTGCTTGTTGACGGTCTTCTCGATGACTTTTGCAGGAAACGGGAGCAGCGAGATGGGGCGGTAGTTCTTGAGGTCGGCTGATGGCTTCTTAAGTAGAGCGCTGAGTTCGGCGTGCTTCCAGCTCTCCGGGAAGATAGCGGTGTCGAAGGAGGTGTTGATGATGTCCCGCAGGTGGGGTGCGATGACAGCGTCGGCCTTGTTGAAGACGTGGTGATTTGTTAGTTTGCTAATAATTTTGGCACAGTTTGACTAATCTTCATGAAAAATTCCCAAAAAATAAGTCTTTCCGCCTCAGCTTCTTCCTGGAAATTTTAGGATGATCCGTCAAGCAGCGATCGAGAAAAAAGGGGGTCCTAAAATGCAATTTCCTCGTGCCATTTTCTACAGGAAATTTGGCAGAAAGCAAGGTCTTAGTCCAGAAAAAGTGCTTTTTGTGATATGGTGTTGATCTGTTCTGTCATTTTTTATAATTTAAGGTTCCAAAGCTTTGTATATCTGGAAGGTCGGGTTCCTGGGAAGTTTGTGAGAGTCACACAATCATGCAACTTCAAATAATAGATCAACCTTCTTGGCCACGGGGGCTTTTTATCCATCATTCACTCCGAAATCCCATGAAAGCTTGCCCTCTGATTAGTTGACCGCAACAAGGGGAAATAATGCTACGTCCATTTCAAAGCAGAGGGGCTGAATTAAAAAAAGAAAAAAGAAAATGGTATAAGGTGCAGGGTAGGAGTACCTTGATCCCCCAGGACCTAGTGGAGGGGTCCCAGAGAGACTCCCCCTGGGCCAAATCAAAAAAATATGTTTTGGGGGTTTCTGTCATCCCGCACGGGCGCAGGAGTCCCGTAGGAGCACTGGGTCTGGTTTGTCTCACGAGATAGTAAAAATATAATAAAAAAAGGGGGGGGGGTCAGGGACTGAGCATCTACAGTTGGTTGCCATGAAGAGGAGAAAACCATGCGCAGTGGGGGGCTGATTGCCGCAGGTGGGTGACCCACGCCATGCATGGCTAAAGGCAGGGGGTTAGCCTAGCACACAGCGGTAAAAAAATAGCACTTTCCATTTTTTTTAAAAGCCTTGAAATTCAAGGTAACTATAACTTGAGCCTTCGCCATGCCCGGCTTACAACACTCATGACATGTTCTGTGACACCAATGATAACATTACTGATTGTAACTGAACTGACATCACAGGCGACAGCACAGGCAACAGCACTGCGCATGGAGAGGGTTCAAGTTAAAGTGTCTTGAAATAACCATAACTGTTGAATATGTGTTTTTTAGTTATAAACGTTATGTTTAAACTGACATTTTCACCCAACTATAACGTCACTTTAACCTTTGTTTTTTTCAGTGTAATTGTCATTTATTTATTTAGTGTTTACTAGCCCCGATGAAGCATTGAATCACTTTTTGGCAAGCAGCATGCTACTACGGAACCCAAAGTGGATTAGCGGTGGATTAGTATAAGAAAAATACATTTTTAATTTGAGTGGTGGACATGTTAGTTTGTTAGTTGGATTGCATAGGATAAATGGGGGATAGAGGAGGTAAGAATCTAGAAAATGTTACTAGGAGCTCACAGTAGTAAAATGAGGTTTGGGATGAGTCAAAGGAGGGATAGAGAAGGGAAGAGTCTAGAAAGTGTTATTTGGGAGATCATAATAGTAAAAGGAGGTTTAGGATGAATCAAAGGAGGGATAGAGGAAGGAAAAGTCTAGTCTTGTCTGAGATTATCTGAGATCTAATTTCGCATGTTGACTGCTCTAGCGCTGGGAGGCTTCCGGACAGCTATGCGTTATAAGAAGACTCCCGGAAAGAATCGAAAGTGTTATTTGGGAGATCAGAGCAGTAAAGAGGTTTGGGATGAGTCAAAGGAGGGATAGAGGAGGGAAGAGTCTAGAAATGGTTATTCGGGAGCTCATAGTAGTAAAATGAGGTTTGGATTAGTCAGAGAGTAGTGGTAGAGGACATACTGAAAGAAGCTGTCCTTAAAGACATGGGAATTCCAATCAAACTGCTCTATCTGGTGTACGGCTTCATGAAGACAACTTCGCCTGGTTGAGGTGGGGCTTACAGGGGCAACTCACAGACCGAATTCCAGTCAGCAGGGGAGTATGTAAAGGATGTGTACAGGCGCCCATGCTCTTTTCCCAATATATAAATGGAGTAGTGCAAATTGTCTCCGAAGAGCCGGACGATGCTCCAACCTTAAGCGGAGAAAAGATTGTGAACCTACTTTTCGCAGATGACACCCCTTTGGAGTAAAAAACCCCGGGGGGAGCTACAGCTACTCCTAAAGTGATTCAAAAACTTCTGCTGCATGCGGGGGTCTTGAGATAAATACGTCGAAAACTACATTTATGATCCTAAATCCCCACAAATCCTGTAGGGGCAGACTGACACTGGGAGGGGCACCTCTGGCAAGAGTAAGCACACTTGACTACCTAGGTGTAAAGCTATCAGAGAAATTGTGGTGGAAACCCCACGTAACTAAGATGGCACAGAAACAAAAGCAAATAACAGGGGCCTTGGGAAAGAACACCACTCCTCTTCTAGCAGACCGGTTGCCGCTGTCCTGTAACTCTACTATATAAAAGCAGTTAGTTATACAATGTACAGGTCAGAATTGTGGGGTTTCAACAAAATAGAGGAGCTTACTCGATCAGAGCACACATTTCTTAGAAGTCTAGTGATGTTGCCCCAGAGCACCCGACATCAGCCCTTAATGTTAGACATAGGACGACAATCCATTACAGATATATCTAATCTTCGCCCATTGCTATTCTGGGCTAGAATCAGGAGGACCCCAGAACTTTCGTCATATGCTGATGCCATGGCGGAAGTAACGCGTCTAGATAATTGTAACAAGATTGGGTGGTTAAGTAACATAAGGCAGCTTCTTTCAGGCATAGGGATTCCGGGAGCCCCTGGGAAAACTCCAATCTATCCCTGCTCCAAAGAAATACAGTAAAGAGGCACTATTGGGATTGTGTCACACAAGTAGATTGCTGCAGGTCCTCTTGGAGGAAGCTAACAACAGAATATTTGCTTCACAAACAGGTCAGCTCATTGGAGCCCTACCTCGACTTAATACAGACACCACACAACAGAAAGCAATATATTCAGTTCAGGATTGTCCCTCTCCCTTTGAACGACTTCCTAGGAAGATGGCACAGTAAAGCACCAACATTACGAAATTGTCCCGGCTGCAAGGCATTTACGGAATATGTTTGCCTGTCTGGCCAATCCTGTCCCAGATCGAAATGGCTAAAAACAATTAGTAAACAAATGGACACATACAACTGTCGGGAGGCCATGAAAATTCTTATCCCCTTCCATGCTGCCGTCGGCCATTGGCCGACGGCAGCACTACCTGCCCAGTGCTGCCGTCGGCCAATGGCCCACGCGGCCCGCTTGTTATGCGGAAGTGACGCACTTCCGCAAAATCGCGGGCGCATGAAACGGGTTAAAACAGATACTAGACCATTGTTTGTCTGTGCAGTCGCCAAGTTTCTTGGTCATATGTGGGGCACTAGGAAAAAGGCTCAAAAAGGAAGATCATGACGGGGGCCGGCGTTTCTTGTTTATATATTTTATTTTGCCTCTTTTTGTCTCCGATATAACCCTGAACCAACCATTAGTAACAGAACTAGGACACAAGTGAGAGTCCTACATTGAGTATTAGGTAGTGCTGATTAAATCGGTGTATTTAACCTAGAAGAGAGGTTGGCTCTGACAAACAAATGCTATCAACCAAGGAGGTTTGAATGTGTATAATCTGGCAACATGACTGTATTATTTTTTGTATATATGCATTTTCTAGGTCGTAAAGCATTTTAACCCCATAGATGTCACAATCTAATTTTACCATATTATTATTACTCATTTAAAGTCAAAATTGTGAAAAAAGCATTTTTATTCATGAGAATGTATTACTAATGATGGATTATTTTCTAAGTGCTGTGTATGAGAAAACGTTTATGGCATGTATGCCGAAATAAAGTATTTGGTATGAATTGAGTAGTGAATTGGAGAGAGTTGAAGTTTTTTTTCCCCTACAGTGGGAGTAAAGTAATAAATACATAGAGATACATAACCACATAGAAAGAGATATGTGTATATGGAAAATATTAAACAGATATAACGTATTTACAAAAAGTCCTTTAACCCCTTTAATGCTGCGCACGTTCAGCGGACGTCGCGTGCACTACCTCGGTAGTTGCTGCGCACGTCCGCTGAACGTCGCGGCCCCACCCGCGCAATAGAACGTTCCGCACCAGCGTGGATTGTTCAGCGCAGCAGAGGGGTTAAGTACAAGAATGGATAGTTATAGACTAAGACTTTCAAATGGTGCTGTACATAAAGCTAATTTATTTATGTATTTTTCATGTTATAATACTTATTTTTTTATTTATTTTTATTATAGATTTCGCCCCAGTATTTAAATAGTGAAGTACTTATAGATGCAATTGTTATGATCATGTTTACAGGTTGTGATATTTAAAATAAGACAGAGACCCATAAGCATATAATCCAATAACTTATATAATTTATCAGACATTGCGATAGATAAAAAATAAAACTGAGACCGTTATGCATGCAATCAAATAACTTCTATGTAAACTTTGAAGTGACCTACATACATGTTAAACATTATATCATTATATATATTGGGAATTTCAGGTACTATAACAAATATATTGTTTTGGTGATTTTATATTGGTTTGCATAGGATTACCATAGGACATTTCCAACTTCACATATTATTTTTGGTTGTTTATACTATATTCATGCAGCTGAGCTAAGTACCCTTTCTTCAGCGTTAAGCTGTTTTTGGCTTTACTGTGCTTAAATTGTAATTGCCGCTTAACTTTTGAATTGTGTTGTTTTAATTTGTTGGCGCAGAGCTGCCGGGCTCATTCTGCTGCTTTTCTGTCAGCGATCGACCGTGGGAGCGTTTTCCGCTCCTACGCGGTTTTCTTGATGCGGCTCATGGTACCAACTTCCCGCCGCTAGAGGGCGCTGGAGGCGGCGCGAAGCAGAGGCGCGCACGTTTGAATTCCTCTCAGAGGAATTCTCTCGGTGCACATTGATTCCCGAACCCGGTCTGAGGTGGACGCCCTGCTGAGGTCTGTACTCCGTTCGTGCAGCTTTCAAGATCAAGGCCGATCGGACCTTGAAATTGACGCTCTTCTGCCTGAAGCACAACAAATGTTGGCAGCAGACTCAGTATTGTGGAAAAAGACGCCCTTTGGGTCAGTATATTCAGGTCCCAGAGGCCTGCAGGGAAACTTTCCAGACCAGTTCTGCCTTTTGAAAAATATTTTCACCAGCTACAGTGTCCTGGGGCTGAGAACCCCCTGATTTGGCAACACACTCGCCCCATTAGATTTAGGTTGACACCCAGTCCCCATAAAAATGAAGGCCTGTGACCTTGATTTGGGCCTGGTGGTCTGTCACCTAGCCCCCCTTTATTGGTCCCCGACTGCTGGACTAGTTCAACACTTGAAATGGACTTCGAAGACAAATCCCAAGGGATGGAAGACCCTCTGGCCGACCTCCCTTGGGATGATTATTTTTACGAGGCGGTAGACGACTCCATTTACCGAGCAGTGGCGGAGGCCATGACTCTGTTAGTGGAGAGGCTGTCACGCCAGATTGCTCAGGCCTTTGAGAAGATGCAATCTCACCCCACAGCTCCTTTCCCGCTTCCCGAGGCCTCGGGTGTCACCGATGGAAGAACCGGCACCTACAGTACACATTTAAAGGCAATGATTTCATTGTAAGCATATGATATGATATAATGCTAACCAAATGAATCACAAAATTACATTTATGAAATGGCTCTACATACAGAAAAAAGGTCAAGACCAACCCATAACAGAATATATAAGCTAGTCTGATTCGTGTATTGGGTTTTTCTAGGAAGTGGATAAAGAATTCTTGTTCTCTAAGAATAGTTCTACTTTAAGCAGATTACTTTGTGCCAAAGTTCAGTGGGTTTGGAAAAAAGTCAAATAAATCCGTAGTGGAAGTAGATTTTGAAACTTTGGAAGCTTTTGTTTTGAAAAAATGAAGGTCTAATTTCAGAGTTCCGAAAGAACGCTGTGTGATAATTTCAAAAGTTATTCTCGGTGTCAGGAGAAAACATTAAGTCATCAAGGCTGGCAAAGAAATCATCTACCACAGTAGGTGAAAGTTCGACCACTTCATTAAGAAGGTTAATTGTGCACAGATGTGAAGCATCGCCATCAGCGTCAGCCGCGTTAGCAATGTTCATAGGAGATGGTACCTGTGTGCCTGTTGGTCCGCGTATCACACCTCCAGTCGGATTTGCCCATGAGATCTCAATGAATGCCGTCATCAGGATTGGTAGCCGTTGGGGGCAACACAACACATGAGCCGTAACAGGACCCAGTAATGCATCAGCATCCATTGGCATAACCTATGGTAGTGTTAGACAGATTTCCAACACGCATTCCTCTCCACAAAGCAGGCATCGTAGAACAGGTAAGATGCAATCTTGCCAGATTGGTCTGAATGACAGGAACCATGTGGTATTCAGATCTCTCAAACGAGACAAGCCAAGGATCTGTGTTATGCGTTCACGATACCTCATGGCCTAGAGCGCATCCTCCATTCTGACTTGGGTATCGCTGGTGGGCGGATTTGCCATAACGAAGCAGGAGGAATAAAAATAAGATCCCTGCTACGAGTCCCAAAATGAGAGGCCGGCCGCCGAAAACAGAGTGTACAAAATTAGGAAAAATGCCCAGGACTGCTTCAAAGGGTGCTAACAGTCTCGAAAAAATCGTCTTAAATACATTTGCAATACCGCAGGTATCAGACATGTTAAAGATACGACCTAACATTTCTGCGAAATGTATTGGGCAGTTTGTTGATAATAATGCATGTATCTCTGCAGAAGTCCTTGCAACTTGCAGATCATACGTCTCTCTGGACGAGGTCAGTGGCACAGCTTTTTGTAAAAGAATGGCTTTCATTCTGCTTAAAGTGTCAATTTGTATAGAAGAGATGTTCAGGGAAGGCCATAGCGGCGACTCCCCATCTGTCTTAGTTTTAGGAAACAATACTTGCATACAACAAGTGACCCTGGCTGACACACTAACGAGATAGCCTCATTCCACAACAGCTGTGATCATTTAACATAATGTAGCTACCATTGGAAAGCTGCCTGAAAATTGGATCTATCACCGCTGTGGGCGAACCTTGCAGGTGGCAAGAAAGGTTATTGGAAGAACCTTCGCAGGCTCCGTGTAAATTAATACATTGACACAATAGTGTACCGCTTAGTGAGTTTTCACAATTTTTACCACTAAGAAATACCTCCTTTCCCCCACTCCAACATTTGTGTGTGTATGGTAAATCCCAGGTCGACTTAATGTATTCTTTACCCAACCTTTCATACAGGCCTGCTGGTATGTGTTTTAAGCAATATTGAAACTGGAAAGTCGTCACTGGTATTGTGATGGTGCCATGTATGATCCATTCAACTGATGGTTTCAAAGAAACGGTCAAAGGTAATCTCTCCAGTTTTTATATGCTCAGCACCGTATAGTCTGCTCCCCTTTGTGCCAATGAGATTTGTTTATCTGTAAGGTTAAACACAGTAAACAATGACGTAGTATTGATTAAAGGCCAAGGCACATAGCCAGAACGAAGGTTTTGTAACGTCCAGCCTAACAGCATTATAGAACGTAATTGAGACTGGCCATGTTGTAACATTAGCAAGTCCTGTTCCATTACGTCTATGGCAGAGGATACAATGCTGTCCAAAGAATATATTCTGGATGACAGAGTTGTTAACCCATTGTCAACTACAGAGAGTGATTTCTCTAAATTAATATGATTGATTTCTCGTATTCTTTCAGCTGTTTCAATTTGCGTGACTTTCCATGCTTCATTGTATGCAGCGTATATACCGGCGAATATGAAACGTTTATGACGTGGATTACGAGGTCCCAGTAAGAATTCTGGTAAATCAACGCCATCTTTAAGCAAAGATAAGTGTTGTTTTATTTCTGGAAGTGTAGATTTCTGCAGCCACTCAAGGCATAGTTTACCTACACTATAAGTTGTCATTATCCCTGGATGTTGTCTTTCGATAGATCTTAGATCTGGCCGAGTTACTGTGAACCCTTGTGTCTTGTTCACAGTAACTTGTGTCTTGTTCAGGAATCCATCTTGACAGTTATTCGTGTCTGTGGGCCAGATTAACCATTTTTTCCATTCAGGATTTGTTCTGTTCTGTTGTAAAACATGGTTTACGTCTACCTCTACCTCCTCACTTGAAGTTAAATTACTATCAGGTGTGGGCGTAGGTATGGACGGTTTGTTTAAATCTTTTTGTTTAAATCTTTTATCTTAGCAATGCCAAGACAAGATGTCTGTTGAACTGTGTCATTTAAAAACATAATTTGTTCTGGGATGATCCAGGCTCTGAACAATGCTTCTAAACCGTGTACCTGCCAGTCCTTTGTGCCCCAAACAGTTTTTGTCTCAATGTTGTCTTTCCAAAAGTTAAAGCCTAAGGTGGACAATTGAGCATAAAAGGCCGCAGAATAAATTTGTTTAGTATTTGTCAACATACTTTTCATGCCGGTCTTATTAACATTTTTAAAAGTAAAAAACTTTCTGGGTTTGTAAATTAAAACCTGTGAAATATGGAAATTTTCCAATAAATGTTTTCGAACTACCTTTTGGAGGTGTTGGACAATGTTCCCATTGATTATAAGTTAAAACATTTCTAGGGTTTGCAGATTTATGCAAGTAATGATGGCCAAAATGATTAAAAGAATACATTTCTTCATAATTTGATGAACCTTCTAAGTATTCATGTTTTGTAAATTTTGCTGATTTCTAAGTCTGCCATCATGTTATTAACAGTTTCAAAGTCCCAATCATCAGAAAATGTGCTGGGTGAAATGAAGTAACTCAAGGAAACCTTAAATTGGTGTGGAATTTTCAGCAGCTTGACAGGGCCATAAATGTCATAATCAGTTGTATCCCAAGCTATTCCACCTGGTAGAGGAACCGCTGTGATGTTCACTGATGACAGGTCTCATTGTTTACGATGAGATGATTTGTGTGGCTTCAGGAGCAAGTTGATGTTCTTACTTGCTGTGTCCATTTTAATGTGTTTTCCATCTATCAGCTTTCCCAGACTTAAAAGAATGAGCCATAGCAGGAGAAAAAATACACCTAACCCAATCCAAAATTCAACCCATGGTGAAACCAGATATGTTTTAGCAAGCTCTTGACCAAGTTCCATTAATTTTTCCTTGAAGGTTTTATTTGCTGGCGTAGTTTCGGGTTCTCTGGGATCCTCAGAAAAGTTATCAAAGTTGATAAAATAGCCAGAGGCAGTTCTGTCAATAGTTGGTATTGCATCCGGATTCTTTAAAATCGCTGGAATAGCTTGTTCCCTTGACATGTTTGTATAGTCAGATGCTACATCATTGTAGACGCGAGTTTCTTGACAAACTGTTATTTGTGTTTCAAGAGGCACAAGTTCCATGGCTTTGTTGCATAGTACTTTTCTCACTTTAGAATCTTCAAAGGTGATGAGTCTTTCAGTTTGAACCTCTTAGATGGTAGCAAGATTTGGTCGTTTGCTACATCTTGGGAGCCCACTGGGCCTACTACTTATTATCGGCAACATGGTATGGTTTTACCAGGTCAATTGATACAGACCGGTTCTCCTTTCTTCCAGCAAGGGGCGGCAGTAGCACTGTTCTTGATCCGTGGATTGCTAGTACAGGTACTGGCTTTCTGTAAGAAGGCCCAAATTCCTTCTTGTCTGCTATTTTCTCCCTGACTAGATCCCCAACCTTTGGAATCCAGACAGGTCTTTCTGGGACAGGTGTTTTTCTTCAATGGTCGTTGGCTTTTCACTGGGGTTGCTTAGACTTCTTCTTGTTTCATTTAAGTCCTGTAAAACAGCCAAACGATCTTTGATATCAAATGGTTTTTGTTCCACCACTGAAGTGTGACGATCGAGGTCTTCAACCAACATTCTAGTACTAAAAAGGAGTTCATATGGAGTGATTCCACCCAGAGAATTTCTCGGCAGGTTATTAAGACTACGTTGAACATTTATTAGATGTTTGACCCATCCATCACCCGAACCCAATATCCTAGCTGTTATATACTGCTTTATGTCACGTTTTTTTCTAACCACAACCGAATTTCCCTCAGGATGGAAGGGACTCGAAAATCGCAATGCAACGCCCAAGCTGGCCATGGCCTCCTTGTAAGCCCTAGAGCTAAACGCAGGACCCTGGTCAGAATGTAGCGTGCCGATTGCGTATGTGCCGATAAAGACTCGCAAATCTTTGATAACAGTTCGGGCGTCAGCTGAGCGCTGAGGCCATATCCAAATGAATCTTGTGCATGAATCCACTGCAACCATGATGTATTTATAGTTGCCATCCCTTTGTAAGGAACCACAGTGGTCCAGGTAAACACATGCTAATGGTTTATCTGAAATTAGAAGGGGCGTCTGTGCCGGGCGTTTCACTGTTGAAACTTTCATTTTCTGGCAGATTTCACATTCCAAAACATAGTTCCTGGTTTGTTTCCTCATGCGCGGCCACCAGTATCGTTGTTTTAATAATGAAACTGTGGCAGAAACACCTGCGTGTGCAGAGGCAAGACCTTCATGTGCTACTAAGATTAGTTCTAACCTGTGTTCCATGTTTGGGATTGCTCTATCCCCCACTCCAGGGATTCGAGCAAACGGAACATTATTCACATCAGTTATATAGGAGTACTTGAGTGGATAGCCTTTTTGTAGTGTTTTACCACAGTCTTTTAGTGAAGCAGTGACTGCTTGCATTATTTCGCTGTCTATTTTTGTTTTTGAACGAGTAATTGTAGCTACGGAAGCCATTTGCACAGCTGCCTTTGCGGTTTCATCAGTCAATGAATTCCCTTCAACGTGAACGCCATCACGCCGATGACTCAGTGTATGGATCACGTGAGTCTTTTGTAGTTCTTTCTGCAAAAGAACTACCTGTTCCCAAAGCATTTTATGCTTTATTGTGCCACCTTTTGCGTCTTTAAAACCATATTGAACCCAGTTCTGCAGATATTCATTGTAAAATTGGACGCAGTAATACGAATCGCACACTATGAGTGTGGGAAATTCGCGAACGGTATTTTTAAGCGCCATCTTGAAAGCTTGGAGTTCAGCTCGCTGAGCTGTACAGTCTCCTAGAGATAGTGTTTTTGTGACCATAGGTCGGAATTTACCATCGTGCCAGCGAACTTTAACAATCACGCACGCTGCACTATAAGCTTGTTTACCCCCAATCGCGGGCTGTGCTGATCCGTCAGTATACATTATACAGCAATAATGTTCTAGAGGTAGAATTTCAGTAGGCAGAGTACATTCTTGTTCGTACTGGAGAAATTCTTGTGTCTTCAAGTAAGGGTCAAAAACGTATTCAACGTCTGTTGCAGCAAGAGAATCAACCCATTGTATCCATCTTGGAAGTAGAACTTTTGCATTTGGAATGCTTGCCTTTGTCACTGCCTCTAAGGCAGGTACAGGTGTAACAACTTTTACGCGCTTACCCTGTGCGAGGGCTCTCTCCTTTGCTACAGCAGTCTTAACCGCTGTCAGATTTTTTTCTGGTGAAGTGAATTTCATTTCAGCTTGTGAGTACAAGTGATTTGTAAGCTATTGGTACCTTTTCACCTTCATTAAAGGTTAGGTATGTGAATCCGCATCTCCCTGGGATGATTCGGATTATAAGGTTGCGTACATTGTCGTGTGTTTGTAAGTGCTTTGTTGCAAACATGTCTGTTTGTACTGAACGCAAAATTCGTGTGTTTTTGAGTCCAATTAGTTGGTTTGAAATCAGGTTTGATTAGTTTGTAGAGACGTTTAACCCTTTCTGCGTAATTCAAAATGTAAGTTCTTCCGAAGTTTAGGAATCCTAGAATTGACTACGTTTTTCAGCGTATTTGGAGGTTGGAGCAGCGCACATTTTTCTAAAAAGTTTGCTGCTAGGCTTTTGCCTCCACATGAAAGTTCGTATCCTAAGAATAGGACGTTTAGCTAGGCATTCTTGATTTTTTAAAATTGAATCTATACCCTTCAGAGGCGAATCCAAGTATCATGGTGTTCACCCTGTTCAAGTGCCTGTCCAAATCATCATCTGTAAGATAGATGTCATCAACATAAGGTAATGCCTCATCATCATACGTTTGTAGTAACTCTGTTACTCTGGCTGACAATAATCCAGGACTGTTCTTGAATCCCTGGGGGAGACGACAAAAGTGTAGTTGTGTCCCCATTATTGAGAAAGCGGTCAAATACCTGCTTTCTGGTGCAATGTTTTGACAGAAGAAACCGTTTGAAATATCTAATGTAGTTTTATATTTTTTGCGAACAATGTTATTCATCAGTGCTGTACTGTGTGCATTATGTACTGCAAACGTTTTGCAACAAGAGTTTAAATGTCTGTAGTCCAAAACTAGACAATATGTATTGTCTGGTTTGGAGACAGGAAACAAAGGATTGTTCATTGACGAGGTGCATGTTTCAATCACCTCTTGGTATTCAAGTTGATCTAAGATCTCCCTGGCTTGTTTTTTAGCATCCTACTTTACTGGATACTGCCTCTGAGCAGTAGGTTGATTTTTCGACTGGATTTTATGGTGAGGAGAGTCCTCATCCCATCCCACATGATTTTTATATAATGCTGGAGCCTGGGCCACAGCCCATTTCCTGGCATAGGTATATTTTTTATGAATAGGAATATGATTAGAGAAGGCTGGCATAATTATTTCTTCGCCATCTGGGCACTCCCTGACAAATTCAGGTGGCCAGTCTCTTTCAGCCAGAAGTATGTCATAACCCTTAGATAGTTTTTCCCAAAAGAGTGCTTTTTTTCTAGTTATGGTCCCCTATATCCGGAGTGTTACTTCATATATCTTATGGGGTACACTAATCCTGGTGTCAGCCGTTCCAACTTGAATGTACTCATTCAAGTCCACTATCTCCAGATGATACTTCAAGATCTTGCGAGCTATGGTGACCTCTGCTGAGCTGTATAGCATTGTCTGGGCCCACTCCCCGTTCTTGAGTTGTGTCCTCAAGATCCTCGGCATGTCTGATTTTAACACTTGCTACCTTCTTTTTGGAGAATTGACTTTTCTTATTTTTGGAACATTTTGATCGTCTTTGGACTTCACGCGTTCTTCTTTGTGTTCTGATCGTCCTCTTCTTTCGGATTTCTCAGAGGAAGTCTGAAAGGTACGAGATGATCGTGTATCAGTATCTTGATATCTATCAGGTTTTCTTAAATTATCCCTATTTCTAAGGTTATACCTCTTTTCAGAGTGTTCCTTTTGAGGAGATCTACCTCTGGACTGAGAGCGCTTCTCTTTAGGAAGTGGCTGTCTACTATTTTCACATTTCCTTTTAGGAGTAGTTAGATTATTTTTGATAAAAACTTTTTCAGGATTTTCTGTTAGTTCAGGCTTTACAGGTTTCCCTCCCAAACTATCTCTTCCTAGTTCTTCATAGGATTTTGCAATAATTCTGGCAAGTTCATACGGTTGCTCAGTAATATTGAGTTCTTTTAATTTTTGGCGGATTGCCACTGATGCTGCTTCACCTTTAATGTTAGCTAATAAGATAGCTGAGACCTGTTTGAAATCTTTCAGTAATTTCATACCAAGGTTCAAGGCTGGTTCTGGACCGTATTCATTTTGAATCTGTCTCAGAATGTCTGGTATTACCGCCATAGACGGGACACCATGTGTTTTTGTGTAGATTGAAGCAAAGGCTGTACCCTAAGTGTCACAGTCCTCCACGTGTGGTGCAATCCCCATTGGTAAACAGATTGTTAGAATCCTGTGTTTTTCATGAGATGTACTATCGGGAAATACTGCCTCTATTTGAGTAATTTTCTGGGCTAACCGGAATGGAATTTGTTCCCTTTTGCGGGCAATTTACCAATGACTGATTGTATAGTCTGTGGTGTGATTTTGTTTGTGTTCCCCTGATGAGGGTTGTGTTGTGGAATTCTAATAGCAGGTTGGACCGTTAAGGTCCGCATGACATATTGTACCAATTGCCTATGTATTTTAATTAATTGTTTTAGCTGAGCTAACAATTCTACATCTGACATTCTTTCAATGTTAGGATGTGGTGTATAGCTGGCTAGTACCGGCCATGTTGCTCCTGGTCTACCTAGTGGACCGAGCCTGGTAATGTGATTTTGATGTTGTAGGGCGCCTTTAAACCAGAGCTGATGCTCTTGGTAAGTTAGTGGAATTTCAACGTCCTCAAAAGGAACGTATTCCGCTGGATGTTACTCCATCTTGTAGAAGTGGAACACATGTGTTGTTGGATTTGCTTGTGGAAAGGCAATCCATGAATAGAATACCTCTGTTTGCCGATATTCATGTGCATCTATGACAAATATAACCGTACCACCTCTCGGTGATAGGCCATTTTCTATAAGCTTTATAGCTATAGCTTTTCTTACGTTTTCCGGGAGGACTATAGCATCCGGGTCATTTTGTTGGAGACCTGCCTCATCTAAACCCGGTCGGGTAATAGTGCCTGCAGGTCCACCGTTCTCTTCGTCGCTATCTTGCATTGTGTTGCAAGTTTTGCAGAGAAAGTTTCAAGGAATAAAGATAAGGTGCACAATATTTTGGAACACTGTATCCTTCAACGTTGAACAAACCAAAAACTAATACATAGGATTTTCGTCCTACTCAGTTATGGCGGATATTTTATCCTTTGACCCACTCCAGACGTCTATTGGAGTATTTTACGGGAAAAAGGGGTCTCTGTGAAAAGCACGTCTGAGTTACTCTAGTATCTAGCGTTAAATTAGTGCCTTACCAAACGTTGGGCGCCATGTAGTGTAGTTCCTATATTCCCAATAGGCTCTGCGCATTGGAATAATATATCCTATAGATTAGACGTAGGACTGAGGTCCACTAGGTCTCTATCGAATATACTAGACTTAATTGTGAGTGCCAGCTAGCTCAGAGGTCACTAGAAACGTTCTCGAATTCACAAGAAGGGATTTGTTTCTGACAACCGCATAAACATGACAACGTTGTTTCCCCAAGATAAAACTGATCATCAGAGTCGTGGAAACAATAGATATATATTTCACTCGGTCAATCGTGCATGCCTCGTTCCACCAGAGTTGCAGAGAAAAAGATAGACGGGCGTTTTCAATAAAAGGATTTATTGAACAGTCTTCTTTCTCAAGCATAAGAAATTAACTGCTACAATCGTAAAACTGGTTGTAAAATATAACGCATTCAGTATAAAAAGTAGAAAAAAATAATACTGTAAGAGCATTGTATGGTTCCTAAACCATAGAAAAATACATACATAAATAACAGAGGCTAAAAGTACTCAACTGGTGCTTCTAAAATACGCCTTCCCCGTTGTACCTAACCTAAGCTTAGTACGAGGGAGGAAGTAAGTGAGGTGTAGCATAAATGTAGTATTCTTTTGCCAAGAATCTGCCCAAGATTTCTCTACGGGTCTAATCAGCTCCGTACCTTAGTTTAGAATGGAGAAGGCTGGTCTCGGGACTCGATTTTCCAATAACCCGCAAGGGTAGCTTGGAAACACTGGAGCTGGATTTCTCGGCAGGAGAAAAGACAGCGTCTCTCTCAGTGCGTCTGCTGGAGGGTCGGCTTCCTTCGGCACTTGCTGTAGCAGAGTGCGTCGGGCAAGTAGATAGTCGAACTGCTCCAAACCACCATTTGTTTGCTTGGGCGAGTGTGGGCATATTCATACCTTGAAGGTGCCGAGTTTGACGTACAGTTGGACATAATAACGTCATCAAAGAGTCTCAGTTCTTTGAAAACTCCATGAATTCTTGGAAAAATCAATATTCAAACAAGGGGAAGTTCCCGACTGCTGAAGGCGGATTTTTCCAAGAAATCATTGTGGATTTTTGGAACTAGTGGACGTAGCCCTGCCGTATTTGGACTGCATGAGCTATGCCTAATATGGTTATCTATGCCTATATAAGGATATGGTGATTTTTACCTATATAAGGCATGAATCAGGAAACTTACAATAGGGTCCTAAAATGATACATAACACCCCAATATCCAGCTAATTGTCCCAGCGTTGCACAGGTATGACCTCAGGTCTTCACGGTGTCAGATTATCTGGTAATGCAGATCCTCCTGTATTCTTGCCCCATCCATAGGGTGCGCGCTCCCATTCAGCCGCAACAAGGGCTGCCACACAGCCCCCAGGGCCCACCGGCTCCCGCGGTCTTCACCCCGCACCTGCCCAATCCAGTGTGCTGCGCTCTGCTTCCCACCACGTCTCCCCTCCACAGCTATCAGCCAGGGTCAGTGGCTCTCCTCAAACAGCTCAGGGGGCGCCAAGGCATCACACAGCCCTCCCAACCGGTCTCTCTCCTCTCACCTTCCACGCTGCAGCAGGTCGGTGCATGGTAATGCCCTCAGCAAGGACCGCATCCAGCAGCAGCTGTCGCTCAATGTTCGTAGTGCCTCGCACCGCTCTGGTTGTCCCCCAGCCAGGGGGTCCGAGACTTCAGCACCAGCTCTGCTATGCTGCACTGTGCAGTCCAAGCCACTCAGGAAGGCCTACTGGCTCCCGCCGGCCTTTCACCGCATCTGCCTAGTACTGGGGCCCACGCACAACTTTCTGCTGCGGTTCCCAACAGTATTTGCCAGTGTCCCCCGTAGTCTCTGAAGCACCAAGAGCGTCACTCAGTCCCCCAAGCCAGCCTCACTCCTCTCGCTGCCTATGGCGCAGCAGTCCAGAGCACTGTAGTACCTTCTGCAGGGGCCACCTCCAACAGCAACTGATCCCTGCCGTCGATCTATGGCAGCAGCTCTTCACACCGTGTCACACGGCCCCCATCCAGGAGGCCCGAGAGCCCAGCGCTTCCTCAGTCAGGCTCCGCCACATATCACACTCCGCCCGGCCAGTGTTGCAGCAGGCTGCACCCAGGGTCGTCACTCGGCCTCCCCGCCTGCCAGTAGTCTTCAGGTCCCCCAGACCTCACGGGCTGCTGCCGACCGTAAAACAACTGCCACCAAGCCCCCACAATCACTGCTGATGAGGGACCGGACCTGTCCCGTATGCCTCCGTCTTCCGCTGAGTCGCCATCAGCCTCGCGGTCAGTGCCATCAGTCTTTTCTGGCGGCTTCGGAGCCCCCTCTTCTGCCTCCGATGGGCTTCTTATCGCTCCTCTGGGTGAAGGCGCTGCCAGCACCCCCCCGCAGTCCGCTGCCAGCCGGGTCCCAACCACAGGCGATTCTTCTGCCCGATGGCGTTCGCTCTCCGATGCCACAGTAGGGCAGCCGTGCACAGGCTTAAAATGCCCGTTCTGTGCCTCTAAGGGCCCCCAGAGACCTCACCAGGTCTGCAGGCTCAGTCTTGGGACTGAATGCCGATACGATGCCGGATAAATATATCGGCTTACAGAGATGTATGGCAGAGCAAAGCTAACGCACATCCACCATGCTGCCCCTTCAGGCCACGCCCCCTTGCTGAGACCTCTTTGTAATGATAGGTGTGCATAGTAGGAAGTGGGGAGGGACTGGGCTCTCCTTTCAAATCTCTCTCCAAGATGACGGGTGTGCGTACTAGGGTGTGGGGATGGGCTGCCTTCAACTTTTAGACCTCTCTCTCTCTCAGATTACGGGTGTGCATAGAAGGTTGTGTGGAGGGACTGGTCTCTTTGAAGAGACCTCTCTCTGTAATAATGGGTGCGCGTAGTAGGGGGTGGGAAAGGACTGGCCTTTCCTTTCAGACCTCTCTCTCTCTCTCTCTCTCTCTCTCAGATAATGGATGTGCATAGTAAGGTGTGGGAAGGGACTGGCCTTTCCTTTCAGACCTCTCTCTCTCAGATGACAGATGTGCATACTAGGTTGTGTGGGGGGACTGGCCTCTCTGTTGAGATCTCTCTTTGTACCTACAAGTGTGCATAGTAGGGTGTGGGGAGGGAGTGATCTCTCCTTTTAGACCTCTCTCTCAGGTGACAGGTGTGCATAATGGGGTGTGGGGGGACAGGCCTCTTTGCTAAGGCCCCGCTAGGACTAAACAGTAGCGGAGAACTGGCGATTTATTTAGGAGACTAAATACATTGGTTTTCATGTATTCCGGTTTTTATTTCTGTGCAATATTAGGATTCTGAGAATATGTCTGAATTTGAATATGCCCATGAATGTTTCTCATATTCCGATAGATTATTGATTCTGATTTTGTTTCATTCCTTACTCTGAGTTTTTTGGTTTGAACCTCAAAGTTGTGGTACTTGAATGTACCATATTGATCAATGATGTTTGGTTCCTTTTGATTTATCACAATGAACTTTTGTTGAATGTTTTGAAATTATGCTCCTGAATGAACTTAAGAGAATTTTTGAATTGTATAAGGTTTAATTATGAATTTACATATTGTTCTGCTTTGTCCACCATCTGTATGTTAATGTAATGAATTCTTTTATGAGGCAACAGTTCCATTCCCCATGAGGCTTCATGGGTATGAATATCATTTTGAAAGCCCAACCAGGGCATGATTGGAGCAATAGAGCCATGGTTTTACCAATAGGGGTTGTCACTGTAGTATTCAGAGGTGCATGAGCATGCAACAGCTCGTTCAGGGCGTAATTTGATAAAATCTGTATTTACAGACGTTACGGTTGATGAAACATTATTAAATAGTTTCCGTTGTGATTAGGATCAATACGCGATAATTATCGTATTTACATCTAGATATTGCGAAAGCTGTTTTGTGTAATTTATCCCTGTCTGTAAGCTCTAAAAACACAGTGGTATGGCGATACGATATGTATAGTAGAGCCTCTGGAATATAATCAAAATGGTGCTGATATTAGCAGTGGTTTGTTCACTCGTTCCCATGAGGATTAGTCCTTTGTTAGTGTTGCCTCAAGAAAATGTGACGTGTAAAATGGTGAATGGCCTTTTGCGGGAAACATCGACGAAGGCTGTTGCCGAAACGCGTCTGTGCCTGAGGTTCCTTTTTATTTTTAAACAAATTTTTATTAGTTTTGTCACAAAGCATACAGCAATAATAACATTGCCCCACAATCGTGCGTTACCCAGTCCACCCAAAGAAGTGCTAGGGGGTGCCATCCACGATGACCTGGCCATCTGGACCCTAGCCTGCTAGACCGATCTTATCCATGCATTCGTAATGTGCAAGATGGATACAAACTTTAAACTCAACTCCCCTCCGCCCCCCTCCCCATCCCCGCCATCGGTGCGTGTAATAGGACAGTCGTCGTGGGTCTGAAGCATGGACGTTGTCAGTTGGAATGTTATGCAATGTACCTGTCGTGCCTTAGGGGTACAGTCCGGTTATAGTGTTAATCCTCACGGTCCAGACGTACATCATAGTCCCGTAATGTTTGCACCAGAGCCTCCCACGCCTGCGCTGTCTCTAGAGCCTTGTCATTCTGCAAGCGCCGTGCCATTTCAAACCTCAATGTGCTCTTGCCACCCGCCCATTTAAGGAACTCATGTCGCCACTTAGTATCTGCTGGGCCCGTCTGTGATTTCCAATGTCGTGTGATTTCGCGCTTCGCCAGGATAAGTCCCATATCAATGAATTTGCTCGTAACCTTGTTTTTAGGGGTATGCGGAAACCAATGCAGGAGCCCTACAGCCATGTCGAATTATAGTTCGCGCTCTGTCACTGCTTTGAGTGTGTCTCCTACTTTCCCCCAGTAAAGGCCTAATCCAGGGCACGCCCACAGCATGTGGTCAATCTCCACCCCAACCGCCTTACATCTGGGGCAAGCCGCGGAATCCGCCGCAAAGTATTTTTTTTATCTTCCCCGGGGTCAAATATGCCTGGTGGAGGATATAAAAATGAACTAATTGAAATCGCGCATTGCGCGTGCTCTTCCAAGCTCGGCGCAGCAGCTGCGCCCAAACTGTCTCGGGAATTCCTTTCCCTATATCCGCCTCCCACTTATTCTTAAGCGACTTCAGTGGGGGCAGTCCCTCATTAAGCATTCTGGTATAAAGGCACGTGACCGCCTTAGTTGTACCAGCCGCCATCATAGTATACTGGCAGGCCATTGTTGTGCGCGGCTCAGCAAGCCCTTCCTTCCAGTGCGCCTGTATTGCCCTCATGAGCGCCGGGTGCAGCAGGAAGTCTCATCTAGGTAGGTCATATCGGTCTAAGAGCACTGGAAACGGCAGCAGCACCCTGTCTTCATACAGATCACCTAATATTTGTCCCCGCCTCCTCCCAGCTTTGCAATCTCGACCAGTCTCCGCCATGTGGCAATGCTGTCAGCATTCCCAGTGGAATTTCCCGGGTATATGGGTGTCTCACTCCCGCTCTACGTTGTGTTCGGTTCCAGCATAGTCTAAGTGTGCGTTCTTCCTGCGTGAGATCATTGAGGGCTAGTCTATGCTGCTATATAGGAGAGCACATGTCTAGGTATTCCAAGGCCCCGTCTATCTTCTGGTCCTCGGAACTCGCGTGCTACTTCCTGGATATAAATCTGTAACTGAGCCGCTAAGTAATACACTTCAAAGTCAGGAACGGCCAGCCCCCCTTCAGGTTTGGGTCTCATTAGTGTTGCAAGGGCGACTCTGCGCCGTCCCGTACCCCAGAGAAAAGCCACCATCAATGACCTCAAGAGCCGAAAGACAGCCGGAGGAATCCAAATGGGGAGCGTCCTGAAATAATACAGCAGACGTGGGAGTGCCACCATCTTCAGCAGCGCTATCCGGCCCGCTAAAGATAACGGAAGGGTGGCCCAGAAGGACATACTACCCT
Organism: Lissotriton helveticus; assembly: GCF_964261635.1. Lineage (NCBI taxonomy): Eukaryota > Metazoa > Chordata > Amphibia > Caudata > Salamandridae > Lissotriton > Lissotriton helveticus. Next base: position 1,842,383,093 of record NC_136057.1, on the reverse strand, counting down.
TCAGTGCTCTGATGCTACGAGAAACGTTGCCCTCCAAGAGGTCCGCTGGGGAATGATAGACATAGACCCCCAGATATTTCAGACAGCTGGGTTCCCACCTAATTGCCCTCGCCGTGGTGGGCTGAGTCTCTCCCTTCCGAACCGGGAATAAGCATGTCTTGGACCAGTTTACTCTGAGTCCAGATATTTCAACAAAGGTGGTCAATAACCTATCTGCTCCTATCAGAGCTCTGTCAACATCCTCAAGAAAGAGCAACAGGTCATCAGCATACAGAGAAATGAACTGCTGCCCCGTCAAGCCCCTCAAACCTCTGTAATGCGCTCCTGTGCGGATCGTCATCGCAAGGGGTTCCACTGCCAGCGCAAAGAGCAGCGGGGATAGCGAACACCCCTGTCTCGTGCCACGCTCCACCGGATATTGTGGAGATATCAGCCCACCCGATTTTACTCTGGCCTTTGCCGAAGCATATAACATAGATGTCCACTGCAGATATTCTTCTCCCACCCCGTAGTGCCTGAGCACCTTACCTAGGTATTCCCATTCGAGACTGTCGAATGCCTTTCCCAGGTCAACCGACAAGATCATGGGGTGGGGAGCTTCCGCATGGTCTGCCTCCAGTAGTCGTATTAGGCGGCGTATGTTCATAGTGGTGTTGCGTTTAGGTATGAAGCCCGCCTGGTCTTCATGTACTAGCGTGGTCATGTGCGCTAACAGCCGGGATGCCAAGATGCTACTCAAGATTTTGTAATCTGTCGTGAGCATCGATAACGGTCTATATGATGCTGTATCGCTGCTCTCCTTATCGGGTTTAAGGAGAGGGATAACTAACGTTTCGCGCATAGTATGTGGTAGGCGACCTAGTTCCTTTGCCTCTCTGTAGACTGTCAGCAGTTGTGGAGCCAACAGATCAGCGTATGTGGCATAGAATTCAATGGGCAAACCGTCCAACCCCGGAGTTTTATTGCGGGCCATGTGTTTTATGGCGCAGCGGATTTCCCCAAGTTCAATGTCTCTACCTAGGTCTTTCGCCTGTTCAGGGTCTAATGCTGGAAAGGGGAGGCCCTCCAGGAATTAGTCTATAGCTGGCGAGCCGACCATCAGTTTACTCTGATACAGCGTCTCATAATAGCTTGTGAAACAGCGCAGGATTTCAGGTTGGGTAAATACTTCAACACCCGTTTCCGCTCGCATGGATACGATAGGGGAACCACGTCTCGCAGGGTTTGCAAGCCAGGCCAACAAGGCTCCTGATTTGTCTCCCTCCGCGTGGGACCTGGTTATATATGTCTTGTGGTCAAAACTACGTAGTCTTTCTACCTCCACTGCTACTGCTTCTTTCGCTGCCACGCTTTGTTGTTGTAGCTCTGGGTGTCCAGGTCGTGAGAGCTCCAAATCTCGGAGTTTCCTGTCTGCCTTATCAAGGTCGTCTAACAATACCCTACGTATTCCTACCTTCTTAGCTATGCAAAACCCTCTTACAACCACCTTTAAGGCATCCCATTCCGTCGCTCTCTCCCCTGTCGTACCCCTATTCTCCTCAAAGTATTGTGTTATCCTTTCCTCCAATTCTTTTTGGAATGGCTGGTCTTCTAGCATCTCGGGACGCAGACTCCAGGTCGGGACACAGGAGGCGCCCGGAAATCACCGCACAGTAATCAGTAAAGGGTTGTGATCAGAGATCGTCCTAGTCAGATATTCAGTTTTTGCAATGGCTGGTAGCAGTGTGGAGGAGCAAAGCACCGCATCCAGCCGCACATGTAGTTCGTGCATTGCGGAGAAAAAGGAGTAATCTCGGGTGTGCGGATGCTGGGCGCGCCATATGTCAGTAAGGCCCCACCTTGATTGCCACTCCAGTCTACCTTTAGCTATGCGATGTGTTGGGGAGTCTGCCAGTGGGGGGTGTGACCTATCGAGGTCAACATCTAGGACCGAGTTGAAGTCACATCCTAACAGTAGGGGTCCTACCAAGAAATGGGCCAGTGAGCCCGACAGCGTCGCAAAAAATGCCAGCTGGTCTACATTGGGTGCATAAATGCTGCAGATTGTAACGTCTTTGCGTCCCAGTTTCCCCGCTATAGCCACAAACCGTCCTTCCAGATCTACCAACTGTTTGCTGACTTGAAAAGGGATTCCAGCCCTGATCCAAATCAGTGCGCCTCTCGCATAAGCTGAGTATGTAGTGTTGTAGAGCTGGCCTCTCCATCTGTGCTGCAATGCTATCCCCTTCGCCCTTGTTAAGTGTGTTTCCTGTGATAACGCTATCTGGACTCCTCTACGTGTTAAATAAGCATGTACTTTGTGTCGTCTCGTCATGGTATGTAGTCCCCGCACATTCCAGGTAATGCATTTCAAATTAGACAGTTCACCCATTATCCCACAACGTATAACGCCTCCTCCTCTCCCCCGTTTCCACGTGTTTCAAATGTAAAAATGCCCCAGCACCGATGGCGTACCCACCCTCCAACAGCATAACAGTTCCCAAGCCCCCCTCCTCCCCAGAACAGGACCCAAAGATCGCAATCTATTTCCCATCCAAACACTCCCAAAGGAAACAGTCATCTAGACTCAACGGTAGTCACCGCAGGTGTGCCTTATGGGCAATAAGGGGGTTCGAGCACCTACGGGAAGCCACCCTCCACTCGGACATCCTGTGAGCGATCGAGCCCTTAATAGAGTCATACAGCGCTAAGCTTCTCCCTCCATCCGCCCTTAAACTACTTATCAGGTCCCTCCCTCAGTGTTCAGCGATCAGTTCACCATTGTTTGTTCCCCAGCCGCAACAGCTCACCAATAGTCCTCACTGTTCATCTAGCATTCCTTCAGCCGTTTCCGGGGTGACCGATGGTAGCGGCACACTGTCGGTTTCCGAGTACTCAGTTTCGGAGCGGTCATCGCCCCTGCCGGACTCCGCACCCTCTGTCGTGGGAACATCCTGCGATCCCGATATACTGGATACCACTTCCAGAACACCTCGTCGCTCAGCCGCCGTTTCCAGCAGCGAAGGTCGCCCAAGTCCTCTGCGTCTGTTGTGAATCCGTCTGGACTTCCGTCGCAGCTGATCCTTAGGTATCTTTGCAAGGTGTAGACTAGGACCGTCTTTGCCAGCCCTGTACATTTCCAGCCAGGTGCATGTTTCATCCGGCGTATCGAAGAATTTGGTGGCATTATCTACTATTATTCGCAGTCTGGCCAGGAATAATAAGGAATATTGTATGCCCTCGCTTCTCAGTTCTCGTATGATCGCCAGAAAGGAGGTCCTTTTACGCTGTGTATCATACGTGTAGTCTGGGAAGATGTTGACTTTACTGTTGTCCACCTGGAAGGGACCGTTCCGCCGAGCATTTTGAAGCAGTTTGTCCCTATCCCTGTAGTGCAGCAGCCGCGCAACCACCGGGCGCGGGGGGCAGCCCTGCTGTAGCGGCCGGGACGGGACCCTATGCGCCCTTTCCAGAGTGTAAAAGGTGGATAATCCCTCCGGCGCCATCACTGTTCTGAGCCAGTCTTCGAGAAAACTAATCATATCTCCCCCTTCAATTTTTTCGGGCAGACCTACTATTCGGATATTGTTCCGGCGGTTAAGCCCTTCAGCGTCTTCTGCCCGCTTCTCCAGCTCTTCTATGCGACTCAATACGTCCGCCATCGTGGTGGATAGGGCCTTCTGCGCCGGCTCCAGGGTGCGAACTGTGCCCTCCATCTCTGTGACTCTATCAGAGAGTTTACCATGATCTGCTCTGAGTAATCCGAGCCCCGTTGCCACCTGCGCTATGTCCTGTTGGAGGGCCGCACGCGTATCCGTTATCGTCGTCAAGATTTTGTCCAATTGGTGTTGCAGGCACGGATCCGTGGTCTGTGCCTGAGGTTCTTACTAAATCTTTGAACCTGCCTCCAGCGACTGCTGTCCTCCTTGGGAGTGTTTCCTGGAGGAGTGTGTAGCATTATGGATATGTGGGAGCACCCTGGCATGATCGGCACCCGTCCACGAGCGCACCGAGCTGGTGCCTGAGTGGAGCAGTAATATATATTTATGTATATATAATTACCTAGTGGCAATTACCACAGTTGCTACTGGGTACTTCTAGTTAGGATCGTTTTTTTCATAGGAAATGACTTTTTTTGTGTTGCTAATAACTTTGGTGCCATTTGACAAATCTCACAAAAACTTCCCAAAAATGTCCTACTTTTACTGGTTTTCGCATGGAAACGTTCGGGGTGATTCGTCAACGTGGGTCTGAGAAAAAGAGCGTCCCAAAACATGCTTTCCTCATTCATTTTTCCATAGGAACTTTAGACATAGCTACAGCCTAAACCGCTGAAAGGTTTTACACCGAATTTGGCAAAAAACTAGATCTTGTTAGGTAGGTCGCTCCCCCTCCGCACAGCATCGCCTGTGCGCCCTGACCCTGCACCAGCTGCCGCTGCTGAGGAAAGTAGAGGCCCTCCTCCACCCGCAGGCTACCATCTGCGCCTCATCCCTGGTGACCAGTGGTAGGCCGTAGGTGTGTTCTATTGTCAGTGTCATTTATTGTATTGCCCTTATTGTTTTTTTTGCTTTCGCTGTCTGTAACTGCTATTGTCTGTCTTCCCCTGTGCCTGTATTTTCTCCTGTACCCTTATTTCCTTCTGTTTCCCATTGTTGCCCCTGCGATTCTGTGCCCTTTTTACTTCTGTTTCCCATCATTGCCCCGTGATTCTGTGCCCTTTTTCCTTCTGTTTCCCATCGTTGCCCCCGTGATTCTGTGCCCTTTTTCCTTCTGTTTCCCATCATTGCCCCGTGATTTTAAGTCCTCGCTTTCTGATCCCTTCGCCGCTCCCGTTCCCGCCGCTGCGTCCCCGCCCCCTTGACTGCCCATTCACTGCCCCTGCCTCCCGCCTCCCAGCTGCTCCTCACTCCCACCTCCCCATATATGGCAGACTCTGCACGGTGAGGAGAGCGACCCTTGACCTTGTTAGGTAGGTCACCCCCCTCCGCACAACACCACCTGTGCGCCCTGACCCTGCCCCAGCTGCCGCTGCTGAGGAAAGTTTAGGCCCTCCTCCATCCGCAGGCTACCACCTGCTCCTCATCCCTGGTGGCCAGTGGTCGGCCTTAGGTGTGTTCTATTGTCGGTTTCATTTATTGTATTGCCCTTATTGTTTTTATTGCTTTTGCTGTCTGTAACTGCTATTGTCTTTCTTCTCCCTGTGCCTGTATTTTCTCCTGTACCCTTTTTTTCTTTCTGTTTCCCATCTTTGCCCCGTGATTCTGTGCCCTTTTTCCTTCTGTTTCCCATCGTTGCCCCTGTGATTCTGTGCCCTTTTCCCTACTGTTTCCCATCGTTGCCCCTGTGATTCTGTGCCCTTTTTCCTTCGGTTTCTCATCGTTGCCCCGTGATTCTGTGCCCTCGCTTTCCGCTCCCTTCACCGCTCCCGTTCCCGCCGCTGCGTCCCCGGCGGCCCTGCCCCCCTAACTGCCCATTCGCTGCCCCTGCCTCCCGCCTCCCAGCTGCTTTTCCCTCCCACCTCCCCATATATGGCGCTGGTGCGCCGAAGGCGCGCCTAAGGCATGCCCGTCTGCGCCCGTCCGCGCCTGGACCGCGCCCAGAACCCCTGGTCCCCGCGCCCACCACGACAACCGCCGCCGCTACGATGCCAGCACACTGCGCGCTCTCAACTCCGGACGGACACACAACTGCATCAATGCCACCCCTAAACGCACACATGATCCCTTCACCTGCCGGAACGGCAGCTACACCAGCCTCAGAGCCGGTGAACCACCCGCCAAGAAAGACCTCAACCACCTCCGATGCATCCTACTGAACACCCGCTCTGCACGCAAACACGCCGTTGAGCTCTGGGACCTGCTCATCACATCATCCCCGGACGTCGCCTTCCTTACAGAGACCTGGATGAACGACTCCTCCGCACCCGACATTGCCATAGCCATCCCAGATGGCTATAAGATCACCCACAGAGTCGGAGGAGGAATCGCCATCGTCCACAAGAACAGCATCAGGGTCTCGACCAGCACCGACGACACTCTCAGCACTGCCGAACACATGCATTTTCAGATCCACACAGACCCCAACACCACCCTCAGATGGCACCCCCGTCTACAGACCCCCAGGACCACAAGCCCAATTCAGCGACTCCATCGCCGATTTCATCAGCACGCACGCCCTGACCTCCACCGACTACATCCTCCTCTGAGCCATGAACTTTCACCTTGACTGAGACAGCTCGTCACAACGCCAACCCATTCCGCCGGCCACACGCTCGACCCAGTCTTCTCCTCAAGCTCCCACGTCTCCTTCAGCCACACCACCGAACTCCACTGGACCGACCACCGCTGCATCCACTTCACCTTTCGAAACCCACCCCACACCACCGCACCCAACAGATTACCCGCCGCTGCTGGAGCAAAATCACAGAAGACCAACTACGTGCAAACCTTGCTCTCAGCCCACCCTCGCCCTGCTGGAGAAACCCACCCGCAAAGAAACCAGCAAGAGAGCCAGCTGGTTCACCCCAGAACTCCTAGCCTTCAAACGAACATGCCGGAAACTAGAGAAGAAACGACACAATGAAAAGACACCGGACAGCATCGCAGCTCACACAGACGCCATCCACAAACACCATCACCTCATCAGGTCTGCCAAGAGGACCTCTTTCGAAGACCACCTCGACAACAACGCACACAACAGCAAGGAGCTCTTCAACACTCCAACACCAACGACATCCCGCCGTCGCAAGCCCTGTGCGATTCCCTCGCCACCTTCTTCCACCGCAAGATCACGGACATCCACGACAGCTTCAACACCCAGACAGCCCCAACAGACACGGACACTCCGGACTCTTCGCACACCATCGACCACGACCCCCTGCCAGCCTGGGCCAATGTGAACATCGATGACACCATCAAGACCATGAGCACAATCCACTCCGGCTACCCGTCAGACCCATTCCCGCACCACATCTTCAACAAATCCTGCAGCTCCATCACACCCCACCTAAGCAATGTCATCAATCTCTCCTTCAAAACCGCGACCTTCCCAGAGAGCTGGAAACACGCCGAGAGCGACGCCCTACTCAAAAAACCCAAGGCGGACCCGAGAGACCTCAAGAACTTTCGGGCCATCTGCCTACTTCCTTTCCCAGCTAAGGTCATCGAGAAGATCGTCAATAGACAGCTAACCCGATACCTCGAAGAAAACAGCATACTGGATCCATCCCAGTCAGGGTTCCGCAGCAACCACAGCACCGAGACGGCCCTTATTGCTGCAACTGACGACATCAGGACACTGCTGGACAACGGTGAGACCGCGGCCCTCATCCTCCTGGACCTCTCTGCCACCTTTGACACTGTCTGCCACAGCACACTACACACATGCCTCCACAACGCATGGATCCGAGACAAGGCCCTAGAATGGACAACCTCCTTCCTCTCCGGCAGAACCCAGAGCGTCCGCCTCCCCCCATTCCGATCCGAAACCTTCAAGATCATCTGCGACGTACCCCAGGGATCATCCCTCAACATCTACATGGCCCCGCACAAGTCGCCCGACCTCAACATATTCTCCTACGCTGACGAAACTCAACTGATCTTCTCCCTCACCAAAGACCCCCTCACCGCCAAATCCAACCTCCACGAGGATTGAAGGCCGTCGCCGACTGGATGAAGATCAGCCGACTGAAGCTAAACACGGACAAGACGGAGGTCCTCATCCTCAGCTCCAACCCTTCAGCCTGGGACGACTCCTGGTGGCCTACGGCACTGGGGGCAGCCCGACACCCACCGACCACGCACGCAACCTGGGAGTTCTCCTCGACTCAACACTCTCCATGACCAAGCAAGTCAACGCAGTCTCCTCCTCCTGCTTCAACACCCTCCGCTTGATCCGCAAAATCTACAGGTGGATCCCAACAGATACAAGAAGAACAGTCACCCAGGCCCTTGTCAGTAGCAGACTCGACAATGGAACGCCCTCTACGCCGGAGCCCCGGCCATGCTCATCAAACGACTGCAACACATTCAAAACGCCTCGGCACGCCTGATCCTTGACATACCACGCCACAGCCACATCACCCCCCACCTGAGAAACCTGCACCGGCTCCCCGTCAACAAGAGGATTTCCTTCAAGCTCCTTCCCACACGGAGAAGGCACTCCACAAGACCAGCCTAGCCTACCTCAACAGACAACTTTTCTTCTACATTCCCAACCGCCAGCTCCGCTCCGCTGACCTCGCGACAGTCCCTCGCATCCAAAGAACAACCACCAGCGGCAGATCCTTCTCCCACCCCGCCAAGACCTGGAACACCCTCCCACTGAGCCTACGATAGACCCAAGACCTTCTGACCTTCAGGAGGCTACTCAAAACCTGGCTGTTCGACCAGTAGCGCCCCCCCCCTTTTCCCCCAGCGCCTTGAGACCCTCACGGGTAAGTAGTGCGCTCTACAAGTTCTTGAATGATGGATTGATTGATTGTTCCAGAAGGAGTGCTTTTTGAGTTTTGGTGTAATTTCGTGCAGCAGTTTTGGTGAAATTAAGATTTTTTTTTTTATAAATCACACCGTGGAGGATCAGCGGAGCCAACAAATCTCTAGCTGAGATCTGATTTACTGTCGCCATCTCAACCATTAAGCAGTGACAGCTATCTTAGGACTCGGGGCTCAAACCAGAGTCCTAAAAAAAACGCAACCAAAAAACATAGGGATAGCCTGACCCCCCTCAGGCCTGGTGGTGGGGTCTCAGAAGAACCCTGTGTGGGGCCTACAACATTTTTTGTAAGGTTTTGCTGGAAATTATCAGAGAATCTGCAAATCTGCAGCAAAATAAAAAAAAACAGTGGGACCCATGCTTGTTTAATTAACCGCTTCGAGGGGTGGGCTACGGCACGGTGGGCGATGCATGTGTTTTTTTGGAGCCTAATAAGGCCCTGAGAACCCCATCCCCTTGGGTTGAAATGCTTAAAAAAAGAGAAGGGGGCCGTTGGCCCTCCTCCCCAAGCCTAGAAAGGGACTGGGAACTCCATCCCCTAGGGCAGAATATTTACATATAGGGAGGGGAGCCTACTTCGGCCCTGGGACTTTATGCCCCAGGGCAAATATGTATAAAAATGGGAGGGGGCCACCCGGCCCCTATCCACGAGCCTTAAAACTAAAGTCCCTGGGGAACCCATTACCCGGGCCATAATTAAAACAGAAGGGAGGGGGTCCCCCTTGCAGAACCTTTAAAGGCTCAAGGGGACTCATTAGCCAGGGCTCACTTACTGTGACCAAGGGAGCCCAACCCCGAGGCACAGTCGTTTTCCTGTACGCACTGGTGCCAGCAGGTAAAAGTGTGTTTAGTTCTGTCTGGCGGGAGCATTTTTAAATATCCTGTCAAATGGGAGCAAACACACAGTTGTGCCCACGCCATGCACTGCTAATTAACCCACATATTACATCACCCATGACGTCTTCTATGACATCATTGTTAATATCACTGCAACACTTACAAGAATTTACTGATGAAAAAACTGTGCATGGAGGGGGCATGAGTTATAGTTACCTGAGATAAGTATAACTGTAAATTTCTGTGTTTTTTAGAGTTTAAAATATGAGATTGTTCCTTAACATTCCACCTAACTATAAGTACGAGTTACTTACCTTTGGTAACGGTGTATCTGGTAGAGACGATTCTACTGCAGATTCCTTAACGTAGGATTATCCCCAGGCGTGAGACTGGATCCGGAAAACTTTTTGCCACAACATCCTTGCACGCCAGGGGGACGGCATCACACGACTCCACCCAGGCATTGTCCGCATACGTGACGTCAGCGAAGTCACATAAGTCCCACCCCGGCGCACCTAAGTCAGTTTTCTTTGGAGAACTTTTCCGCGCCACAAAGCGGAGCCCGCAGGCAAAATTGTGAGAGTATAGGAACAGTGTCCGAAAGAGCAGAAAAAGGAATGGTGAGGAACAACACCATAAAGAGCAGTGCCAGGCACTGCAGTACCCAAAAGCAGGGAAAACAATAAAGAACAGAGCCCAGCCCTGAGCAGCAACCCTGCCAGTACGGAGATAGCCCCCCTTGGAGACAAAGAACGTATGTAAAAAATGTAATGATAACATGTAGCAGGACACTAACCCCAACCACAAACAATGAAGGGGAACCAGTCCGGGACAAACCAGGAACGGCCAAACTCCAAGACAGCCCCATCACAGAGTGTGACAACTCTCATAAGGAACACAGGGCCGAGGCACAGCCACAAGACCCCAACCTAGAGTATAGCAGAGGGCCCAGAACCCTAGTAATAAAGGGGAAGGGAGGGGGCGGGGTGGAGAGTACGCCCCAACCTGAAGCTACTAGAGCATAAGTAAAGTCCACATTTGTAAAGCGCACAATCACCCGTAAGGGTCTCTAGGCGCTGGGGGCCATCGGGGAGATTAAGCGAGCTATTGCCCAGAGTCACATGGTGCTGGGCTAACCTGCCGCCGGAGCCGGGGATCGAACCGTGGTCCCCAGATTCCAGCGTCAGTCGCCCTGGCCGCGGCGCCACACCTCTCCCATAGGGCACCGAAGTACCTATCCCCTATATGCCAAAAGGAAAGAAAAGGAAACAAACAGGAAGATCATACTGACAGAAAGAAGGAAAGAATGTACTCATAGAAGACACAGCCGCCCACAGGGAGGCGAGGGCAGAAGATCAAGCCAACAGTCCTCACAGACCGGGAAGGAAGGGCGGGCCGCGAAGGAATCTGCTGCTAGAATCGTCTCTACCAGATACACCGTTACCAAAGGTAAGTAACTCGTACATCTGATAGAGACTACTGGCCGCAGATTCCTTAACGTAGAATAGATACCCTAGCCATACTCAGAGGGGAGGAGGGTCTGCAAGAGGACCCCACCCGTTTGGACATAAGAGTCCCACAGGGGACGATTCAAGCGGACAGGGTGAAGAACCCCATCCCCCCCAGGCAAGGGGAACCCCTACACTTAGAGGACCACCGACCCCAGAGGGGATACAAGTAGACAAGAAAAGAGGTAACCCGTCCTCACTCAGCAGAGGCAAAAAGGGCAAGGCGAAAGGAGGCCAAAGCACCCCATGCCCATACGAGGCAACAGAACCTCCACCAAAGGTCACGACAACAAGAGGAGCACCGAGGGTGAAGAATAACCTAGAGACTCCAAGGAAAAGAGGAAGAGCAAAGGCAAGCCCCCCTCCCCCCCCCCCCACCGGGTACACACCCAGTGAAGAGAACGGCGCCACCAGCAATAAGCAGGCGGAAGAAGACAGGGAAATCCGAGGTCACCCAAGAAGAACCATCCAACCCTCCAACCCTCCGCAGGGATAGACTGCGCCCGAAAGGGAGACAAGAACACAAGAGCCATCTCATCCCCAGGGAGGAGAGGCAGAACTGAATGAATGAGGGCCCACTGGAAGAAGCGGACAAGGAAAGGGTGACTGTCCCACTAAAGCACCAAAAAGGCACAATGGTGCAGAAAGACAATAGGTCGGCACCAAGCCGAGAGCACCATGGAAGGGTGCACTCAGGGCAAACCAGACGTCAGCCGAAGACAGAGAGCAAGAGGGCAAAGAAGGGTCCGGACACACTCCAGGGAGGAGTCCACACACACAGCCCAAAAAGAAGTGGAACCAGACAGAGCCAAGGCGCCAGGCCGCAGACAGCAAGCCAGACCAGGTGACCAGCGCAGTGACCCCGGAGAAGGACACCCTGGGGCACAACTCAAGCCATTCCAACAAGAGGATTGCATCCGCAACATACCGTAACGCCACAGAGAGCAGTGGACCGAAGGCGACCACAGCTCCCCAGCGCATGACAGAACTATAAACCAGCTACCACTGCCCAACATAGGGCATGTTAAGTCCCAAGACATGGGAACCTCTTTAGGAAAAACGTCTGCAGCAGAGGACAAAGAAATACCCGCGGAAAAACCCGCAGAAGGCTTGTCAAGGAGCCAAAGAGAAAAATACAGAAGGCCTAGTCTCAGGGCCAGCATGGTGTAGAAACCTAAAGCAAAAACACAATCAATAAGGGCCGGCCAGCTGCCAACAGAACCACATTCGCAACAAGGAAGACTCAAATGCACATAAAGCACAGACCACACCACTGGGGCGACCCGCCCCAACGGAAGAACACCTCCCAAAGACCAGATCAACTCACATGTCACTGAGGGGGAGAAGGAGGAGGAGGAGGCCGAAGCCCCGCCAAGATCCTCTGAATGGCCGAGTCCGCAGGGGCATGGAACAAAAGAGCACCATCAAAAGGAAGTTCCACCAGGCGTTCCCGAACGTTCTCCGGGAACACACTGTCCCGAAGCCAGGCATGGCGACGAAGTGCTACCGAAGAAGCCATAGCGCGACCAAGCACCTCCAAGATGTCAAGAGCGGAGCGAAGAATAAACGCCGCCAGCTTTGGGCCATCCAACACATGGTGCCTCAAATCAACACAGGCACCCTCCTGAGAAGCGGCAGATATAAGGGACTCCGCCGAGTCACACAAGCAAGAAGTGGCCCTAGCCAAAACACACAGCGTGTTAAGGGCCTGCAGAGCCGCACTGGTTGAGGCGAATATATTGCGCCCCCAGGAGTCCAGCCAGCGAGCCTCCCGTGACGGGGAAGACAACAGAGGGAAAGGCATTCTGAAAAAGAGGGCCTCTGGTAGAGGGGTGGAGGGAAAGACACAACGGATCCCACATCGCTGGATGGTGGCGGTGCAGAAGGTGTTAGGGCACTGGGTCCCCTGTGGCGAGACAGACCCAAGTCCTCAAAATAGACTAATGGAGCGAGCGTTTGAAGGGAAGCAGCAGCTCCCTACCACCAGAGCCCTGATGGAGAACCTTCAGAAGATGAACCGCGGGGAAATGGGCAGCTGGATCACCCATGCGCAAAAGTCCCACTGCCGTGGAAATAACGCAAGCGAAGGCCGCACCGGCCTCCGTAGGGCCCCGCGGTGGGGAAAGCAGCTCTTCAATAGGCGACAGTTGCAAGCTAAGGCAGCCGTCCCCCAAGCCCACCGGAGGAAGGCAGGGCCAGGTCCGGAAAGGAGGAAGAGGGACCGAGGAGTGGGGGACCTGCGGCGCCTCCGGTAAAGACCGCGGCGACGGCGAGGAGCCTTCCTAAGAAGACGCCGGGGAAAAATCCACGACGCGTCGGCCCGTCCCCGGTGAGGATGACACCAGCAAGCGCCGAACCTCTGGAGAGGAGGTGTCCGAGGATGAGTCAACGGGCCAACGTCGGCCTGGCGCCGTAGTGTCCGCAATCTGAGGCAGGACATCGTCGTCCGAAGCCAGGGGAGATGCCGGAACGACCTCCGCCACAGCGCTCGGCACAGGAGACCGGGGCTGCGCAGGAACGGCACCGGAAAGGCGATGACCTGACCTTTGACGAGGCAGCCGTCTGCGTGGAAGGGCGAGAGGGACCCGGGGAAGGGCGAGGGGTCCCCGCCAACCTCGGCCCTTGACTGTTCAAGAAGGGCCCTCCGCCAGCCCCTGTGGCGCCGCCAGGGCCAGCAGCCACGGGCACCGAACACGAGTCCCCTCGGACGAGGCCACGACCTGTCCCGAGGACCGAGTGGGACTCAAGTGTGCGACCCGAGTCCCGGCGACCTCCCGCGACACCACAGGGACTCCCGCAGGAGTTTGCGGCGAAGCAGAGGCTCCGTGGGCTGAAGGAGGGACCCCGAAAAGGCCGCACCCCAACGGCACCACATCCTCCGAACCTGGATCCGAACCAGCAGGCGCCGGAGCCGCTGGCAACGCTGCAGAGGGCCCCGCACACTGCAAGGGATCCGCCAACGTCACAGGAGGGGAAGAAGGAGGAGAAGCCAGCGAGGCCTGCAAAGCCGCCGCATGTGTCTCCATCTGGGCTCTAGTTGCCCCCACCCCAGGAAATGGCGGATAGGGGGATGACACGCGGGGCCGCACCACGCGCGGAGAGCCCGCGCCCCCAAGGGGCCGAGAACCAGCCCTCGGGGACAAACTGCGACACTTACTGACAGGTGAGCGACGCTCTTGAGACCTAGGAGTGGGACGATGTCGAAGACTGAGGCGACGGTCCCGAAAACCCTCCGCAGGGGCCGGGCGTGGTGACGCCGCCGATCTGGACATGCGAGCTGAGAACTTTCATCCGGCGCTCCCGCTGGGACTTCGGGTTTATCTGCTGGCACGCCTCACAATCAGTGGATTCGTGGAGTTCCCCCTAACACCGCATGTAGATGAGGTAAGGATCCGTCGCCGACATCTGTCACGCACTAGACGAGCACGTCTTAAAGCCCGAAGGCATTCGCACACTGTTCCCACACACAACGCAATAAGCGAAAGGGAAAGGCCTGAACAGGCCCAGAGCATGAGCCGGATCCGCGTTGCACGCGGAAAAGGTAAAAAACTGACGTAGGCGCGCCGGGGTAGGACTTATGTAACCTCGTTGACGTCACGTACGTGGACAACGCCTGGGCTGAGTCGAGTGATGCCGTCCCCCCGGCGCGCAGGGATGCGGTGGCAAAAAAATTTCTGGATCCAGTCTCACCCCTGGGGATAATTCTACATTAAGGAATCTGCGGCTAGTAGTCTCAATCAGATCATTACTTTAACCTTTGTCTTTTTTAGTGATATAAAACAAACACTAAACTTCAACAGCTATAGCTCAATGAACTAAGTATAACTTGTGCCTCCGACATGCACTTCTTACGATCTCACATATCACAACACTCAGGACAATTTTCAATCACATCATGGATGGTATAGGTATAGCCTATGGCTTGTAGAGAAGTCTTCATAGACAGTCCACTCCTCCGGAAACTTTAACCCTTTTAGGTGGTCAAGCCTCAACTACGCACACTGTACTTATTGTACCCATTTTTTTTACAGAGCATGCTCCCTCCACATATTCATGTTCCATTAGTTGAGAAAGCCCGTAAAATACACAGGGCCAGATTCATAAAGGGCCTCCGCATTTGTGGTAGAGGCCCTGCAGTTATGGCAGGATCTCTGCAAAAAGAAGGCCCTTTTTTAATTGGGCCTACAGTGTTTGTCCTGCAAAGTTGTGTACAGAGAGATCAATTCCTTACTATAACCAAGCCCCATTATTTAGGCGAGTTCCTACTCTGCAGACTTTTTACTTTTGAGGAAGAGGTTAGAGAGCAAAATATGTTTTTTTAAATGTGAAATTGGACCTGCTGGATGCCAGCTGGACAAGTTAAGTACCCATAAAAATGTGTTATTTAAGGAAAAGAAATCAGAAAAGCCCTTATAACCAGCCGCCTGGATTATGGGAGTGTGTTCCTGATAGGAGTAAATGACACTCAGTTAACTAAGTTGCAAGCAGTGCAGAATACAGCCACATGGCTTATATGCAAACTTCCCGCATGTTCCTCCCTGGCCCCATTCTAAGGAAATTACACTGACTACCCATCAGAAAGTGGGTTGTTTTTAAACTTTGCTGTCTGAGATATAAAGCTCTTCATAAGGCTCGCCCAGCCTATCTGTTTTTGCTGACCCAGTGCACCCACACTTCAAGATTAGGTGGTAGATCTTTCTCCTATACGGCTGCATATCAATGGAACAACCTCCCGCTTCATCTTCGTACCTGCACAGACTTTACGAACTTTAAGAAGATGCTAAAAACCTGGCTGTTTTAGAATGTGTCTCTCCTTGTCATCAGCAAAAACACAATCAAGAAGGGCCGGCCAGCTGCCAACAGAACCACATTCGCAACAAGGAGGACTCAAATGCACATGAAGCACACAGACCACACAACTGGGGCGACCCGCCCCAACGGAAGAACACCTCCCAAAGACCAGATCAACTCACAGGTCAACTGAGGGGGAGAAGGAGGAGGCCGAAGCCCCGCCAAGAACCTCTGAATGGCCGAGTCCGCAGGGGCATGGAACAAAAGAGCGCCATCAAAAGGAAGTTCCACCAGGCGTTCCCGAACGTTCTCCGGGAACACACTGTCCCGAAGCCAGGCATGGCGACGAAGTGCAACCGAAGAAGCCATAGCACGACCAAGCACCTCCGAGATGTCAAGAGCGGAGCGAAGAATAAACGCCGCCAGCTTTGGGCCATCCAACACATGGTGCCTCAAATCAACACAGGCACCCTCCTGAGAAGCGGCAGATATAAGGGACTCCGCCGAGTCACACAAGCAAGAAATGGCCCTAGCCAAAACACACAGCGTGTTAAGGGCCTGCAGAGCCGCACTGGTTGAGGCGAATATATTGCGCTCCCAGGAATCCAGCCAGCGAGCCTCCCGTGACGGGGAAGACAACAGAGGGAAAGGCATTCTGCAAAAGAGGGCCTCTGGTAGAGGGGTGGAGGGAAAGACACAACGGATCCCGCATCGCTGAATGGTGGCGGTGCAGAAGGTGTTAGGGCACTGGGTCCCCTGTGGCGAGATGGCCCCAAGTCCTCAAAATAGACTAATGGAGCGAACCTTTGAAGGGAAGCAGCAACTCCCTACCACCAGAGCCCTGATGGAGAACCTTCAGAAGAAGAACCGCGGGGAAATGGGCAGCCGGATCACCCATGCGCAAAAGTCCCACTGCCGTGGAAATAGCGCGAGCGAAGGCCGCACCCGCCTCCGTAGGGCCCCGCGGTGGGGAAAGCAGCTCTTCAATAGGCGACAGCTGCAAGCTAAGGCAGCCGTCCCCCAAGCCCACCGGAGGAAGGCAGGGCCAGGTCCGGAAAGGAGGAAGAGGGACCGAGGAGTGGGGGACCTGCGGCGCCTCCGGTAAAGACCGCGGCAACGGCGAGGAGCCTTCCTAAGAAGACGCCGGGGAAAAATCCACGACGCGTCGGCCCGTCTCCGGCGAGGATGACACCAGCAAGCGCCGAACCTCTGGAGAGGAGGCGTCCGAGGAAGAGTCAACGGGCCAACGTCGGCCTGGCGCCGTAGTGTCCGCAATCTGAGGCAGGACATCGTCGTCCGACGCCAGGGGAGATGCCGGAACGACCTTCGCCACAGCGCTCGGCACAGGAGACCAGGGCTGCGCCGGTGCGGCGAGGGAACGGCACCGGAAAGGCAATGACCTGACCTCTGACGAGGCAGCCGTCTGCGTGGAAGGGCGAGAGGGACCCGGGGAAGGGCGAGTGGTCCCCGCCAACCTCGGCCCTTGACTGTTCAAGAAGGGCCCTCTGCCAGCCCCTGTGGCGCCGCCAGGGCCAGCAGCCACGGGCACCGAACACGCGTCGCCTCGGACGAGGCCACGACCTGTCCCTAGGACCGAGTGGGACTCAAGTGTGCGACCTGAGTCCCTGCGACCTCCCGCGACACCACAGGGACTCCCGCAGGAGTTTGCGGCGAAGCAGAGGCTCTGTGGGCTGAAGGAGGGACCCCGAAAGGGCCGCACCCCAACGGCACCACATCCTCCGAACCTGGATCCGAACCAGCTGGCACCGGGGTAGGAGCCGCTGGCAACGCTGCAGAGGGCCCCGCACACTGCAAGGGATCCGCTAACGTCACAGGAGGGGAAGAAGGAGAAGCCAGCGAGGCCTGCAAAGCCGCCGCATGAGTCTCCATCTGGGCTCTAGTCGCCCCCACACCGGGAAATGGCGGATAGGGGGATGACACGCGGGGCCGCACCACGTGCGGAGAGCCCGCGCCCCCAAGGGGCCGAGAACCAGCCCTCAGGGACAAACTGCGACACTTACTGACAGGTGAGCGACGCTCTTGATACCTAGGAGTGGGACGATGTCGAAGACTGAGGCGACGGTCCCGAAAACCCTCCGCAGGGGCTGGGCGTCGTGACGCCGCCGATCTGGACATGCGAGCTGAGAAGTTTCATCCGGCGCTCCCGCTGGGACTTCGGGTTTATCTGCTGGCACGCCTCACAATCAGTGGATTCGTGGAGTTCCCCCTAACACCGCATGCAGATGAGGTAAGGATCCGCCGCCGACATCTGTCGCGCACAAGACGAGCACGTCTTAAAGCCCGAAGGCATTCGCACACTGTTCCCACACACAACGCAATAAGCGAAAGGGAAAGGCCTGGACCGGCCCAGAGCATGAGCCGGATCCGCGTTGCACGTGGAAAAGGTAAAAAACTAACGTAGGCGCGCCGGGGTAGGATTTATGTAACCTCATTGACGTCACGTACGCGGACAACGCCTGGGCTGAGTCGAGTGATGCCGCCCCCCGGCGCGCAGGGATGCGGTGGCAAAAAGTTTTCTGGATCCAGTCTCACCCCTGGGGATAATTCTACATTAAGGAATCTGCGGCTAGTAGTCTCAATCAGATCATTACTTTAACCTGTGTCTTTTTTAGTGATATAAAACAAACACTAAACTTCAACAGTTATAGCTCAATGAACTAAGTATAACTTGTGCCTCCGACATGCACTTCTTACGATCTCACATATCACAACACTCAGGACAATTTTCAATCACATCATGGATGGTATAGGTATAGCCTATGGCTTGTAGAGAAGTCTTCATAGACAGCCCACTCCTCCGGAAACTTTAACCCTTTTAGGTGGTCAAGCCTCAACTACGCACACTGTACTTATTGTACACATTTTTTTACAGAGCATGCTCCCTCCACATATTCATGTTCCATTAGCTGAGAAAGCCCGAAAAATACACAGGGCCAGATTCATAAAGGGCCTCCGCATTTGTGGTAGAGGCCCTGCAGTTATGGCAGGATCTCTGCAAAAAGAAGGCCCTTTTTTAATTGGGCCTACAGTGTTTGTCCTGCAGAGTTGTGTACAGAGAGATCAATTCCTTACTATAACCAAGCCCCATTACTTAGGCAAGTTCTTACTCTGCAGACTTTTTACTTTTGAGGAGGTTAGAGAGCAAAATATGTTTTTTTAAATGTGAAATTGGACCTGCTGGACGCCAGCTGGACAAGTTAAGTACCCATAAAAATGTGTTATTTAAGGAAAAGAAATCAGAAAAGCCCTTATAACCAGCCGCCTGGATTATGGGAGTGTGTTCTGATAGGAGTAAATGACACTCAGTTAACTAAGTTGCAAGCAGTGCAGAATACAGCCACATGGCTTATATGCAAACTTCCCGCATGTTCCTCCCTGGCCCCATTCTAAGGAAATTACACTGACTACCCATCAGAAAGTGGGTTGTTTTTAAACTTTGCTGTCTGAGATATAAAGCTCTTCATGAGGCTCGCCCAGCCTATCTGTTTTTGCTGACCCAGTGCACCCACACTTCAAGATTAGGTGGTAGATCTTTCTCCTATACGGCTGCATATCAATGGAACAACCTTCCGCTCCATCTTCGTACCTGCACAGACTTTACAAACTTTAAGAAGATGCTAAAAACCTGGCTGTTTTAGAATGTGTCTCTCCTTGTCATCATCAGCACACCGCCCAAATACTCCTTCGGGAGTGAGTCTTGCGATATATCCACACCAAAATAAATAAAAAATAAATATTATCTTCCAAATGGATCTTTGTTACAGCAAGGTTCTTTTAAATTCCATTCCTAAATATTTAAGTTGCTTTGCCTGCCATTTAAGCCCAGATGAGCCAAATAGGCTAGGGTGGCATAAACCATGGATACGAAATATTTAGTTATTGAGAAAGCAATCGCAGGTGCCGCTAAATCAGCCTCTTATTTGGACATCAGTTGAACATTTTATCACTATATACGATTAAGAGAGGTTTTTGATTGTTTGTTATAAAACATTAAATGGAAGATTCTGATGAGCATATATAAATGATGTTGATTTGAAAATGTATTTGTGTTGGTGCTGGTAGAATGCTTATATAAAACTGTCACAGATTTTTGGGGTGAAAAGGTGGTGTATAGCGACTACCTACTTGCACCATTCATAACACTGTGAAGTTTATCAGCGGTTTGATTACCGAAAAATGACCCACTATATGATGCATTATTAGTGTTTTTTTAATGCCACAGAATGTTGTAAGGGTTTCAAAGCTTTGAAATCAGAAAATGCATTACAGCTATTAAATGTAGACAGATAGATGGTCTCTTATAAAGGAGCATATTTTTCTAGTGTAATGTGTGGCGAGTTTATCACAATGTTATTTGCTTTCATGCGTGCTTCTTGATATTTTCTCTCCTGTGTTTATTTCACAATTTGTGATGGTGTGTCTACTCTATCCAGACACCGAAGCCCCCATTAGGAGGCCATGTCCCTACTATGCAGAGTTTTTGCCCTGTGCAAAGCACTTCAGAGAGGCCAGTACCTCCGGATACACAAGTCCTATTGGTGGACAGTCCCCTACTATGTACACCTTAACTGTATACAACTCATTGAGTACAGTCCACTCAAACCTCATTAGGTGGACAAGCCCACATCAAGCAAAGCGTTCATCCTGTGTACAGATCTTCAAGGAGAGGCCTGTCCCTCCACACAACTATGTTGCATTACATTGCCAAGCACTTACTATGTAAAGCCTTTTCCGTGTTTCACAACTCTTCATGGGAAGGCCAGTCTCTTCAGATCCTCAAGCTCAATTATGTACAGTGTTATACCGCTGCACAGCTCAGTCACAGAGAGACCAGATCCTTTAGAAACACATGCCCCTTGGTCCTCCAATGGGATGCATGTCCACATGTCCCATTAGAGGACTTAACCTCTTAAATGGACAGCTTTCCCCCTGTGCAGGGCATCTTCATGGAGAGGCCAGTCCCTCCAGAAAATTAAGCCCCATTAGGTGGCCAAGAACCTATTATGCACAGCCTTCGCCCTATGCATGTTTACAGAGAGACCAGTCTCTTTAGACACCCAAGCCCAATTATTCAGCCATGCCTCTACTATGCAGAGGCTTCGTCCTGTGTAAAGCACTTCACAGAATTAAGAACCTCCAGACAACCAAGACCCATTACGTGGGAAAACCCCTACTATACACAGCCTTTACAGCCCTTCACAGAGTCCAGTTCTTCCTGACACTCAAGCCCCATTAGGTGGGCAAGCCCCTACTCCTCAAAGTGTTCATCCTGTGTGCTGATTTTCATGGGGAGGGCAGTACCTCCCCAGAACAAAGCCCCATTACACAGCCAAGCACCTACAATGCACGGACTTAGCCCTGTGCAAGGCTCTTTATGGGGAGGCCAATGTCTTTAGACACCCAAGCTCTATATGTGGGCAAGCCCATAGTAAATACACTGCTCCTCTTTGCACAGTAGAGTAAAGAAGAGGCCAGTTCATTTAGACACATGCCCATTAGATGATCAAGGCTGTTCAATGCACAACATTCTCCCTATGCAGTTCTTCTTCAAGAGTTTCACCCTCCGCAAAGCACTTCAGACAGGCCAGTATTTCTTGACACCTAGCAGTAATAGGCGAAAAAGCTCATAGTACATACATCCTTTTCTTTGTGGACAGCTCTTCATGGAGAGAGTACTCCCTTCAAGAAATGTTGCCCATTAACCTGAGAAGCCTGTACTACACACAGTGTTTGCCCTGTGTACTGATCTTCTAGGAAAGGCCAATCCCTCCACACAATTACGCCCCTTTAGATAGACAAACACCTACTATGCACACACTTTGCCCAGTGCACAGCGTTTAATGGAGAGGACTGTCCATTGAGACATCTAAGTCTCATTACATTGGCAAGCTCCTAGTACGTACAGAATTCTCCCTCTGCACAAATCAGTCATGGAGAGGCCAGTCTCTCTAGGCACACATTCTTCATTAGAAGGCCAAGCCAGTTCAATGCACAGCTTTCTCCCATGTACAGTTCTTCAAGGGGAGGCCAGTCCTTCCAGACAGGGAGGACCAATAGGGTGATGTCCTTAATGCAGATAACATTCAATCTGTTTACAGTTGTTTAAGGAGAGGCTCTCTCCAGACACCGAAGCCCATTAGATGGCCATGTCTTTACTATGCAGAGTCTTCACCCTCTGCAACGTACCTCAGAGAGAAGACAGTTACTTTAGACACCCAAGCTGTATTAGGTGGGTAAGATCCTACTATAAACTGCCTTTACTCTGTGTACTGCTGTTCACGGAAAGTACACTGCAAAAGGGAATCATGCCTCATGAGATGGAAAGCCTTTCCCACACAGTGTTCGCCCAGTGTACAGATCTTCATGGAGAGGGTAGTCACGGAACACAACTAAGCTTTATTACATAGCATACAGCTACCACACATACATTTCACCCAGGGCACAGCTTTTCATGGAGAGGTCAGCCACTTAAGACACCTAAACACCATTACACTGGCAAACTACTTGTACTTATAGTACTCTTCCTCTGCACAGCTCAGTCATGAAGAGGCCAGTTCCTCTTCACACAAAATCCTCATTAGATCGCAAAGTGTCTTCAATGCACCGTTCTTCACAAAGAGGTCAGTACTTCCAGAGAATTAAGAGTCATTAGCTCACCAAGTCCCTACAACACACATTTTTCACATTGTGCACATCTATTTACAGAGACCAGTCTCTCCAGACTATCCAGGTCCTATTAGACAGGCAAGCCTCTAATATGTACAGCATTTATTCTATGTTCAGCTCTTCATGGAGAGTGCACTCCTTCTAGACACCCACGTCCAATTCAATAGCCTTGCCCCTACTAAGCATACTCTATACCTTGTATAGTTGTCTTCACTGGAAGTCCACTTCCTACAGACATTGATGCCCTATTAAGAGCTCAAGTCCTTACGATTTAGACTATTTGTCTTCTAGAAAACTCTTCACAAAGAGCCCACTACCTCCAGATACCAAAGATGGTTACGCCCCTACTATATACAGCATACAAATTAAACATAACTCTTTATGAAGAGTCCGCTCTTTCCATAGACCAATGTGGATTTATCACCATGTCAATTGGTGAAAAGCTTGAAAGACTAGAAACATCAGTTTTCAGGTATAGCTAGTTTAGTAAAATTTCGAAACCTCGAAGGATATTGCAGGATAAACTTGTAATGTAATTTGAACGTAGAGGCGGGCCTAGTCAATGGAGCCATGGGAAATTAGTAAGACGTCCTCACATATCCCAATAAAATTGAATTTCTTAATGGTTTTGATCAGGTCTAACCATAAAGAAGAGCCAAAACAAATAGGTAAGTGCAGTGCCAAGTTCCTTTCACTCAAAAATCTCTGTTTGTGGAGAACAATGTCCTTTGTGTTTGGCCTATGCTGTCACCATTCGTAAATCACAAGGATTAAGTCTGGATGCACAATCATAAATATAGACCAGAAAGCTATTAAAGAAGGTATGTCTTATGTTGCACTGATGTGCAGCAGGTCACCTTCAGGGTTGTACCCTGAAGGAATTTGATGAGAACAAAGTAAATGCAGACAGCTCATGTGTTAGAGAGTACAACTAATCGAGAAGTCTGTATGCTCCTAATGTGGGTCCAAACCCAATCAATGGAAAACATGCTAGCTGTAACAAGCGTACTCTTGATAAAACCCTTGAAGGCAGGAATGTCACAAAAATTGGAAAGGTGAAGCAGGAACAAACGAAAAAGTTAAAAGTGGAAGTTATGCAGGATATGGAAGGGTCACAATGTTCATACTTTTTAGGAGTGAACTGTTACAGCAACAAAGTTGTAAATGTAGTATTTCAGTTACCCTCACAAACGGAGAAAATTAAGGAAAACACAGACAAGCTTCAATGCAGAACTATAGAAAATCAGCGTAGGTAATACATTTAAGCCTAAGTCTTGAAATATGCATTCTAATTTATGGTTACAGAGGCACCTTTTCATGTACGCTGCACAAAAATGGAGAGCATATGTCACAAAAATAAATAGTGATATCACCAACATTTAAGCAGGTTAGATATCATGATATAGAAAAACATACACTACTGCCGCCATCATTTTCCATGAGGGAGAGATTATTAGATCAGGTCACTCACTACACAGTCTACTTGATGCACAGTTATGGATTGTCTGAATGTAACAACACTTGCCTTACATTCAAAGAGATTTTGCCAGGGACTATACCAAGCTCATACCTCCTATTTCTGGAACCAAAACTCTAGAAAATGTACAGTCAGAGGTAGCTTTATAGTAAAACACATTATAAATATTGTGGATATACATTGTCATGCAACCTGGGAAGCATGACAATCCCTTTAGGTCTTAAATTTGTTTTGAGAAACACCTCAATTACTTTTCAGTGTTAAGTTAGGACACTGTATATAGAGCTGTTCAAGAAATGATGTCCTTTTAGCTACTTAGAAATAAGCAAACTTGTAGAGAAAATGGTGTGTGGCTAAAAGTGATGTGGAGGATCTGCGCTTTCTAGTTTCTATTCTGATATACCCAGTTGTTGTGGTTTTTTTTCTTCAAAATACAAACAATTTCTTCCCCAATAGTTCAGGGATGACAATTTCTTTGCAATCTTGACAGTGCTAAGCACAATTGGGCTCTTACAAACAGCACAGTTTGGGAACACAAACAAAACCCTTTAAAGTATTTCTAATGTTTAAATATAATACTTGTTGATAATAAAGTTAAACACACTTTTTAAAAACCTGCCTGATATTTTTAGATAATATTAAGATCATTAAACTGTTGTTTTCTCTAGGTTGAAGGTAATCACAGCCACAGTAATTAATAAAGCACACTTTAACTCCTTGAGGCGCGGTAGCCCTAACTACACACAGAATTTGCTATGTACATGCAGGCAAATTCCTCATCACACCTACACCCAGTTACGTGTGTGAACCCCTACTATGAACATGATACAGCCTGAACAGAGCTCTATTAAGTGGGTAAACTCCTGCATTGCAGAGACTTTGGTCTGTACAAAACACTTCACAGAGACCAGTTTCTCAAGAAATTCAAAGTATAACATGTGAGGAAGTCCCTACTACACACAGTCTTCATCTTGTAGACTGCTCTTCAAGCAGATGTCAGTCACTTATGGGAGGAGGGTCCATCGACTGGTGCTATATTAGCGGGGTGATGCACCCATGCCACAGATCGCACCTGGGTCAAGAGCAGGCCATTTGAGCCTGCCTGAGGCAGGGCTGACCATCTTTGTTGTTCGAGTTTTGATGATTGGATTAATTCTCCATAAATAAGGACCATGGTAAAGAGGGAAATCCACAGCCTCTGCAGGTAAAGACTCATCTATTTACAATTCTATAGTGAATTTTCTACCAAATCCTATGGGTGCAATAAATCAGGAAATTTACTCTGTGGAAGAACGTTGATATACAGCCATTAAGTCAGCCCCTGAAAAAGCATCTGCTAAAGCTAACAGCAAACTTGTTGATCTACCGCTGTTATACCCATTTCTTCTACAGAAGAGTAGAGGTCTGAAAAGTGAGCCTCATGCCAGCCCCCGACTGTTCCTTGAACATCGTAGAGGTCAGAAATTTGAATTCCAGTCTTAAGGGAAGGTGTGAATTGGCCTGTTCTTCTCCAACAGACAAATAAAAAAAAATAACGCTAAACACACCCAGCGTGGGAATAGGAAGCTCAGGTCAAGAGACTATGAGGGGGCTAAGGATCTCACTTCAGCCGGTACCAGATTGGAATCTTTAGAGGGCTAGTTAATAGCTTTCATGGACTGTATTATCAGCCAGTCAGGCTCTACTGGATCTCAAATATTGAAGCTGCAGACAAACAAGGTACATTCTATCACTATAAATAAATCTGACCCTTCTACCTCAACACCTATGGATTCGACTGATCTCCATGGACAAAATAAAGAATCCTCTACTCAGAGCTTGCATATTGAGAATGCTTTAGTCTTCTCTGCTCTCGGCTTTTGAACAGGGAACAATCCATCTACTGCCCCTTAGCCGCCCCACCTAAAAAACTCAAATATTACATCTTCCGCCTGAAGCAACCCCATATACCATCATCTTGTAAGGATTTCCAAACTGAGACCGTTTCAGGTTGAGATAAAGGACCAGCTGGTCAATACGGAGGCACCTTCAGTTATTGGGAAGAACTGGTGCTACATACTGACATATCCATGGTGCGAAGGATTGCATGGGTTGGAAGCATGCCGAAACAAAACACCCATGACTGCATGGTGATCAGTTTCAGAAATAAACTTGTCCGTGTCTTATTATATGAGCTTCTTTATTAGATTCCCCGAAACTGTAGTAGAATTCAAGCACTCCACCCCTTGGGTATTTTATTGTCTCACATAACAAGTGGTGGGACCTGATAATGCACAAAATATGTAGGGAAAAGTCAACATATTGCCCCACTTTAGTATCCCAGTTGTGTGGTTTGCAGCCTTAGTCCAGTGTGAATCTCTAGATTGACAATCGAGTATGGTGGCAGCTTCATCAACAAGGTATTAAATGTGGGTAATATGTCCTGGGGAAGGACATTACAAGGGTGAGGCCCAAAGATGGTCTGCCTCCCGCTTTGACATCTGTTATTAGTAGGCCTACAACTTGTCGGGACACTGGACACATGTGGTGTGATACTGTTTTTAAGTTTGCAACATGGAATATTTCAGGATTAGGGTCAAATCTGAATAACCCAAATTGGTTGTTCCTCATGAAAGGTCATGCAAGTATCTGCTGTCAGAAAACAGGGACTCTAGAAACACAATATACAGATGGATACAGCTCGTTCTTTACACCTGTGCCCCCCTTACAAGCGAGCAGAACAAAAGGAGGCCTGTTAACAATGATGTCTAAAGTTCTCTGGGAACGTTGTATGGTCTTAACTATGATCCCCATATTTTCAATGGTTGTAGTTTATTTGCAGACCAATTAATTTTATATTAACCAATTTTTATTATAATAATTTCGATTCACATAATGGGGGGGGAGTGCTCGGACCTCAACTCTGTTACAACAGTGTGCCGGGGAGCCTCTGCCATAACTCTGCTCCCGCCAATGCTGGGGAACTGCTTTGCCTCATCGCCCAGGATCATATCAGACCAACAGGTGGTGAGCCGCTGCATTATACAGCCACTGGGGGTCCTTCTCCCAGAATCCCCTGTTGCACCACCAGTCTGCAATAT
Source organism: Lissotriton helveticus (assembly GCF_964261635.1). Taxonomy (NCBI): domain Eukaryota; kingdom Metazoa; phylum Chordata; class Amphibia; order Caudata; family Salamandridae; genus Lissotriton; species Lissotriton helveticus. Next base: position 1,842,356,238 of record NC_136057.1, on the reverse strand, counting down.
TGTCTATTTAACAGCCTCACTGTGTGGGCTGCACCTTGGTGAAGCCAGGGCCAAGGGCGAGCTATCCGCGCCCATCAGAGACCACCAAAGGCTGCCCCCACCCCCTTCTTAGCCCAAGCACTGGAACAACTCAGGGAACAGTAATTAGCATCTTAAAGGTTCTGTCAATGGGCATAAGTTCAGTTAGTGACTGGGTGCAAGACGTGCTTTGATGCATTTGTGAACCTTCTGTTGTGTGTTACAAGACTGAGAGACGTGGACACGTTGTGCTGTTATTTTTATATTTCCACTGTATATTTCTGTGTAACCTTTGTGAGTTAGTTGAGATCAGTTCCTCGCACCATGGGAAACGTTAGGCCATGGACCAGTCTAGGGTACTGCAAAGCATTCTAAAAACGCAGGAAAGTCAGATGATAGTACCCTCAAAGAAACTGATCACTTAATAGATGTTGAATCCCTAATTGGTCCTGATCCTCTCACACTTAATAAATCTATGGCTGACACTAAAATCAAAAACGTTGCTAAGCCACGTACTCCCACGGGGGCAATTCCTAAAAAGAAGAGCCATAAGAAATCACAGGACAAAAGAGAGTCATCACCTTAACAGGCGAAAAAGTCCAATACAATCTCAAGATATTTTGGTTGTTCAACAAAGTTAGTCCTAATATTGCCCCTAACTGTGCCAAAGACCCAAGTAACGCTACGCCCAGTCAGCTACCAGGCTTCCTTCCAATTTCCTATAGCAACCAATATTCATCCTTACCCAATTTGATCCAGACTACGGCACACCCAGAGCCAGCTATCAAGCTCACACTCACATCCCCTCACGCATCAGGAGGCATAGCTCTACTGTGTGAGCACATTAAGAAACTCAGAGGGGAGGTTGAGCATCTTAAGACACTGGTCTTATGCTTATCTGTCACACTAAATTGAGTAAAAGTAAATGCACCCCATTTTGTAGACAAACACTCAGGTTCCACTGATTCAGTGAATGACTGGTCCTCTTCTGGGTAACAGAATGCCATTGAGGTCAGGAGTTGGAAAGCATGTGGTGACATCACTTGTGACCCCTCCTGTAGGAAAACTCAGAATTGATGCTCAAACCTCACACTTGGTAAGTACCAACATATGCTTTAAATATAGTTGCCTTGAGTATGTACTCCAATCTGGCCTATACGCTCCTCTGGGTCAAGTTAACATAGGGTCACCCATCCGAGATATTGACTGACAACCACTGTGGCACCTGCTTGAATGACTCCCATCTTCTATTGCCAGTGAGCCCCTGTTGACACATCGCCAACAAATGACATGCTCACCTATACCATGGATTTGTTTGCCAATGGCCAAATGTGTTTGTGTGATATCCGGAACCCCCAAGCCCCTGCTACCATCCCTCAACCTTCTATCCTATCCCAAGTCAAACCCCTGACATCCATGATCTCAAGGAATGCAGTTGAACTCAGATCAAAGGTTGCCCTATTGGACTGGAACACCTTTATTGATCTAGATGTTATCCGTTTGTTCCAGGAAACCTGGTACACTGACCCACTATTCAAACCTGGATATTTAAATTTGTTTGTCCCTGCAATAAGTGGCTCTGTGGGTCATCCTGCAGGAGGAATGGCAATGTGGATCAGGCAAGGGATAGATTGCAAGATTCACGAGCTACACATCAGTTGTCCTGATGTCATGACGATATGCCTAGTCATCAATAACTTCAACAAAATCGACATTTACAACGTTTATGCCAGAAGAATAAGAGGAGGACTGAAATCCAAAACAATTATGTTTTTGGAAGAATATTTAGGAAATCATCATGACCATCCCCATCTAATAATTGCAGGGGGTGTCAACTCCACATTTGAGCCCCTGGATGCAGAGGACATCAATCTAGCTTCAGAGGAGGATGAGAAGTGGGGTGTCCCATGTTTAGAAATGCCAGCCATAAAAAATGTACAGAGGCAGTATTACAATTTAAGGCATTTCCCTCAAGTGGGGACTTAGGGCAGTCAATGTAAGATCCAAATCTGATAGAAGCAGGGCTAATAACAATAGCCATCGCGCCTGTCACATTGACTATATCTTATTGAACCTGAGGCTGTGGCCATTCCTTGAAGATACTAATGTCAAGGAAAGGCTGGAGGGTGATCACAATCCCTTGTGCCTCGCCATGGAATCAATTTGTGTGAAAACTGCAGCAAACCCTCACGCCTTAACCACAACCAAGGACTTACATCTATCAATTGATATGTGGCATGTTAAGTGGACTCAGGTCATTGACTCAACAGACACTATACTTGCCATAAAAGAGGACATCTCATCCTGCTTAGTAGAGAAGAGTTCATGGCCATAAAGTCATGAAAATCAAGGGTCAATTACAGATTTACAGGACACCCTTTCAAGATAAAGAAAACATATTTCCGTATCCCTGTATCAGCAGGACGCAAGTGCCCCCTGCCCAAAAAACCTGGTTCAACGAATGTAGACCCACATGCAGTTTATTGGTAATGGCAATAAAGGTCAAAGACATATCACAAATCCATTCAGCAAGGATATCTTACAAATCAACTCAGGATCAAGCTTTTTTTCGAAGCGGCAGGCACCGCCAAGCATTTCTGTGGGCTGAAGCCGCGAGCCGGTTTCCGAAGCGGCAGGAGCCGCCAAAACTTCTCCGCACATGGCTAAATGCGCCGAGCCCATTTCTATAATGGCAATCCTCGCACAGCGGAAGCAGTGAACGCTTTTCTCTATAACAGCAGAGGCAGCAAGTGAATCCCTAGGCAGAAGTTGAAGGAGTCACAAGTACAGTGCCAAACCTGGACCACGAGCGTGGTAGCTTTATCTCTTTCAAGAGGGGCACGGCAGGAGCCGGCAGCATCGCCTCCTACGCGAGGGTCCTGTTTGCTTCTGTTTGAGGTTTTGCGTTCAGTCAGAATCGACAGACAAAAGGAGTCGTTAGCACCTTTTCAGTCACCAGAGCACGAGCACGGGCACGGGCGCAGAACTCTGTTGCAAGCCAACTAGTAAAGGGCAACAAGAGAAGGTGGAGCGGCCGGAGCTAACCGGCACCATCAGTGTCAACAGTCAGCCACAATAAAGCGGCGAAGGAGCACCAGTACCACCAGCACCACCAGCGGCATCAACCATAAGAGAGGTGAGAGAGCGATTTGCCCTATTAGCAGCCACCCGTAAGCCCTAAGTTGCGGGGCTAGTCAGTGTAGGGCTGTTTTTTACTGAAGCACTGCCATCTAAGAGATCATCAAGTATTAGTGTTAGTGGAACTTAAGGAAGTCAAGGAAGTGCAGGAAGTGTACTCTGGCCGCCAGCACCCGGTTGCATGCAAAGAAACATAGCGCCGGAATTCTGCACAGATGCGATCAGGCACCATCCGCCAGGAGGCCTCAGCAAGACCGCGAAGGAAACAAGAACAGAAAAACAAAAACGCAAGAGGAGGAGGTTTTACAAACCTACATCTGGACGCAATAACAGTGTTATTAATAAAAAAAGAAACTCTAGATAGGCAGAGTGACACACAAAATCAACAAGTCACCTGCCACCGTAGCCCGATAATAGAGAAACTGGCTACATTACCGGAAATCCTACAAGACGTTTTAGGGGCAGCTAAACAGGCATTAAAACACCAGTGCCAAGGAACACCTCAAAAACTAATTGCGCAAGAGCAAACCTCCCACTTAACTAATGTCAATAACGAGGAAGAAAAAAATAAAAACGACGCTCAAATAAACTCAGACTTGGAGATGAATCTAATCCAACGCGAGGATCAAATATTGTCACCAGTGCCAATAACAAAGGCGGAAGTTAAAATTACCAACTGGGAAAGAAAGCGCGCAAGGAAGGCTAGGCTAAAATACAACAAACAACAAAACCCTGCCCCGGTTAAATTATTTCCACTTTTTACAGCACAACCTAAAACGGAAACGAAAGTAATATCTCGACCCTTATTTGAGGCAGAGAGCATAGAAAGGAATCAAGCACACTTTTCGCAGTCCTCTCTCGCAGACTGCCAAGACCTTAGGCACAAGGCAAAATCTTTTTCTGAGTCTCAAAACAAACATGGAGTCAGAAGCCCAGTTCGCGAGGATGAAGCGATTGGTAAAGAAACCCGGGTGGTGCAGCAAAAGAAGAATATAAAACTAGATGAAATCGAATCGGAAGAAGTAGCACACATGGAAAACCAGCAACTGCCGGGACACAGCAGCCCAAGGGGCGACAAAATACAAAATAGTCAACAATCAGCGGAGGAGCCAAGATGGCGGACGGGACGGACGTGTGAGCTCTCGGCTCCACAAGCTTTCCGCTCTCGCATTGATATCCTGACTCTTATCCTTGCCTACGCCGTGCTGGACCGGAGACATGAACGAGCTGTTCCTGATTGCGTTCTTTTGAAGTCACCGCCGGCCGTTTTGGTGCAGAATCCGCAGTGTTTGCCGACCTCCGCTGCTGCTCGTGAGACCTGTGCTGATCGCCGCTGCCGGACGCTTCGGGACGGAGCTGATGGGAAGAGCTGGAGTACTACTGTCGGCTGGGGGGGCATGACCGGTCACGGCAGCGGAGGGCGTAGACCTTCTCTATTATAGTGGGACTCCCTCTGCCTCCGGAGTGTGTGTTTGCCCGACGAGAGCCCTTCACACGGCCCTTCCCTTCACTACGCTGCTCGCACGCTGGACGGACTCCATTTTGGGGCGCCTCTTCGGCCGTGGTCCACCCCGTAGTCATCAACGGCGAGGAGACTCTCTCTTAGCGCGGCCCCCCTGACTGGGGGTCGCGTTTCCTCCGGTGGTTCTGAAGCTTGTTTTTCTTTGTACCGAAATTGCCCCCCTTCCTCAAAGGTGGACTCACTGACGGGGTGATAATGGCGCCTGCCTTTCCCGACGGAGGGAGGGCTCCTTCCTTGTCCCTACTATGTGATGTCCTGCCTGTCCCCGAGACGGAGGCTGCTCTGAATGCATCCCTGCGCGGTGCCGACCGATTCACGTCGCAGCGCGACCTGGCTTATGGGGATATCCTGGTTGCCCTTATTGACCTGGGGGCAACATGGCGGCGAACCATCCATGAGTTGATATGGAAGATTGAGAGAGCTTCGTTTGGCATAGCGCGACCGGAGCTGGCTGGCCCCCTGCTGCCTCTAATTACTTCTGGAACGGATACAGTGTTGCAGCAGGAGAGGGTGGAGGAGCGATGTGTCCCTGACAGTAATTTTGGATGTTTACGTATCGATGAGACTAAGGCTACAGTGTTTCCTTCCACTTCGAAATCCGGGACTTTGCCTGCGCAATGGCTACTGAGGCTCCACTTATTGCCAGTTCGTTTGGCAACCCCTCTTGTTGTTTCTGCCTCTGGAGCCTCTTTCCTGCAGTGGTGGTTTGTGTGTCATCCTGAGGTGGAATTGGAGTTTATCGTTTCGGACACTGACAATGTGCTGGACTGGGAACGTTCATTGCCTCCCCCTCTGCCTCTTCTTTTTCGGGAGCGGCCATCTTACTCCTTTGTTCAGCCTGACGCGTGCTTGCGGCAGGGGCCGTGTCTGAGGGGATTTTTTCGTTCTGGCCAGGGCTGAGGGTCTTTTCCTTGTTAGCTTTGCTTGATCGGCTGGCGGTGACCCGGATTGAACTGCATTTTGTTGTGTTACTTGCATTGAATGTGCTGATTTTCTCCACTAAATACTGTCATTGCTATGTCCTGTTCTTTACTCTGGTTGAGGGGACGGCGGGTTTGGTGTTACCCGGGATCTGGGTGTGACTGATTCTGACCCTCTTCTGGTTCTCTGTTTTTCGAATCTATGTACACGGCGTAGTAGTTTGATATTGCTGGGGAGTCCGGGAGATCTGATTTTGAATGGGCTCCTCCCCACCTTTCCTTTTTCCGGGAGTAGTGGATTAATTTATTCCTTCCTACTCCCTATATCTCAAGTGTGAGGGTTCTTCTTTCCTTCTTCTTTCCATTTTTCTTTTTCCTTCTTTCTTTCTTGGTCTATATTTCGGGTTCTTTACTGGGCGACAGACACTTTGCTGGGGGGGGGGGGGGGTAGGCCGTAGCCTCCGCATTGGTGTAGGGTGGGGGGAGGGATTTAGTTTTCTTTATTTAGTTTCTATGGGCCTCCTTTTTTCTATCCTTCTGCGCTTCCTTACTCTGTTTCCGTTCTGGGTCCATGTTAGGGGTTGGTAGATGGGGGATTGCGCTGTAGGTGGTGCGCAGATGCTGGCGGACTATCCTGTTGTGTTACTGTGTACCGCCCTTTTTGCTCGACGTATTGCCTTCCGTTGTTGTCTCCAGTGATGATGCCGCATGCCCGTGTCGAGCAGTTATTATACGGACTCAGTTCTCTTAATCCTTCAGCTTTATTGATTTCTATTTTGAACGAAAAACTTTAAAATTAACCTTACATGCTCCTTTGCCTCGGCGACGTGATTCTATATAGTGTAACGTTCATTGATTGTTGAAATGTCTCCTGATGCCGCTGAGGTTCACATTGCTGCACTTGTGCTTCAACAGTATTGCGGCCAGCCTGAAGGTTGTGGGCCCGTATTTGTTCTATTATTCATGCACAATAAAGGTTTAAAAAAAAAAAAAAAAAAAAACAATCAGCATGGCAAGAAGCAGAGACGCAAGAGGGGCCCAACCCAGCAGAATTGATGCAAAACAGGTCAGAGGGATTATTGTCAACCATCCCTCAAATTCCCCTGAAATCAATTGCTGTAATTCTAAGAGGGAAGGATCGTCACTGCAAGCTCTTAGTTCAGGAGCAAGTGGACCTACAAAAAAAGACGTCGACCCAAAAATATTCGGGCCCTCCAACTGCTAGGCTTGAGGGAAAAATTAAAAATCCGGCAGAGTACGAACGTGGAGGCAGGGGAGAACCTCTGCAAATCCTCCCAGAGCTAGGAGGAAGAAACAGTAGCGTTCCACAGTCTTCTGGAAAGCAAGAAGTAAAAGACTCGTGTGAACTGAAGCTGTCTTTTATCCCGGAATACTCATCAAAAGGTACCCAGGACACGCTCAACAGGGGAAACCTCTTGAGACTTTTTCATGAAATCCCTGAACTAAAAGGAATCTGTTCACGTGATTTAATTTCAGTGGAATTCAGGGAAACACCCCGAAGGGGGGTGGAGGAGTCCCTGACCACGTGGGCGTCCAAGGACCTGGTGGACAACATCATAGCAATGAGTGGAAGATTTGAGACATGGGGAATCAGGCTTCAGGCAGTGCAACGCCCAAGGTACCCGCATCCCTTCTTAACCAAACCAAATGAAGAGCAAAGCCCACGAAGACATCAGCACACATGTCTACGCGGAGCACGTTCTAATTCACCAACGACATCCGTGCGAAACATTAGGCACCTCAAAAACGACAGTATGGGTATACCTGGGGAAAGCCCACAGGACCTTAAGGATTGGGCCTGGATCGCAAAAACATTGAATGATAAGTATTCCTAACAAAGGAATACAAACACGGGAACCGGAAAGGGAAAACAAGGAATTAACCAACATCTCGCTCTGTTCATGGAATGTGCACGGCTTCAGGGACATGGGCCAAGACCAAGATACAGTAACTTTCCTAAATCAACAACAAATAATCATGCTTCAGGAAACATGGAACACGGGGCAACCACAATACCTGGTTTCATTGAACACCACTGCCTGGCAGAAAGACACTCAAAGTATGGCCATCCAAAAGGGGGCTTATCAACCTTCATAACCCAGAAACTGAATTGGGAAACCGAAGAAATAGATACAGGGGCAAATTGGATCCAAGTGACTAAGGTAATAGGCAAGGAACAAACTATAATTCTCCTCCTAATAAATGTTTACATCCACCCAGAGAGAAAGAAGCAAAATGGTAAACTCATAATTCTAACAAATCTGCTAAAAGTATTGCAGAAAAGCCACACAAATGCTCAACTGGTGATTGCCGGCGATTTTAATACCAATCTTTTGGCGACCAATCGGGGAAGGAACCGTAAAGTACCGAACGGTGCGTTGGAATTTGTCCGCAAACTAGAAGCACTCGACTTAATAATCATGAACGGTAAGGCCCCGTGGGACTCGCCTCCAGTGGCAACACACCTGAGTGGAAAAGTCGTTTCGACAATAGACTTTATTATTACAAGTACTAAACAGCCTTCAGAAATAAACAGTTTCAGAATAATTACACGACCTGAAAGTGATCATCTGCCGTTAATACTGAATCTGAAGAATAGAACAAACTCCGCTCAGAGGAACAATGCCATCACGCAGTATCCAGAAACGTTCAACCTGCGCAAAGTAAAATGGCGAGGAGAGGCTCCTGAACTCATAGTGAACAAAGTAAAGGCCTTTATCGAAATCCAAGGCCCAGTTCAAGAACGGGCGCACGTAAGCCACTGGGAGCAAATGGTCGAGTTTTTACTTCAAACCTTCCCGGTTACCAGGCCACAGAGGCCTTTTAACACAGCCAAAAGGGACCCATGGTTCAATCACGATCTCAAAAAGCGCAAAAGAGAGATCGCGAGAGAACTGCGACGTCTATCCCGAGAGGGAGAAAAGGAGCTAAAACAGGAAAAAATAAAGTTGCAGACCCTAAGGAGTGCTTACAGAAAAAAGTTGGAGAAAGTAAAATCAGAGTATAAAGAATCAATCTGGCAGCAATTACTAAAAGCTAGCAAAAAACCCAACAGTAGCGATTTTTGGGGGATTAATAATTCGTTAACAATGGGCCCAACACTTCAGCAACAGGCAGGAATCGGTGCAGACATCTGGACAGACCATGTAAAGACCTTGTTCAACCAGCACAGGAAGGATCTAGAACAACAACACCAGGGGCAACATCACGACCAAAAGGAGGCACAAGCCGAACAGAGACATGCAATTCCAACAGCTAATTCAGCCCATTTAAACTCCTCTTTTGAGGAGCAAACTCCGCTGACAAATGAGAAAGAACTAAAAATCCTCATAAAGAAATTAAAGTCCGAGGGAGCGGCAGGGCCAAACGGCATTCCAAACGCAATCTTCAGGAATAACCCAGAGTTATGGTCTAAAATCCTAACACCAGTCTTCAACGAGATTTATGTAAATTCTAGCATCGCAGCTTCCTGGAGGGGTACCGTCATACACCCCATACACAAAAAGGGATACCATGGTAAGCCAGGGAATTACAGATTAATCTCCTTGATTGACGTGGAAGCCAAACTATACGCGTCGTGCCTATTGAACCATCTGCAACGTTGGATGGAGGAACAAAACATCATACTCAACTTCCAAACAGGATTCAGGCAAGGCATGGGCACTCAATCGAACCTTGCAACCTTAGCTCTATTGACGGAACAGACGCAAAGAAGAAAAGTCCGCCTTTTAGCCTGTTTCGTGGACATCAAATCTGCCTTTGACAGAGTGAGCAGGAATCACTTATGGAATAAACTTAAAAGATGGGGCATACCAAATGCACTCCTCACCGCCATTGTAACCTTGCATACAGACACCTGGACAAGAGTCAAGCTGGGAAACGGGTCGAGCACCACCGGAAATATTCCTACACAAAGTGGTCTGAAGCAAGGCTGTGTCTTGGCCCCAAGCCTTTTTAATCTGTATTTATCGGATATCGCCCAACACTTTGAAAACCCAGACTGCCACCCCCCGAAACTGGCAAACAAACCAGTCGCAATCCTCCAATATGCAGACGACATTGTCTTGTTAAGCCAAACCCCAGTGGGACTACAAAGATCAATAAATAACCTGGCATACTACCTGGACTCGGAACAGCTAGAGATAACCAAAGACAAAACAAAAATCGTTCGTCTGGTTGACAGCAGGAAATTAAAGTTCAAATGGAGGGTTAAGGGCGCCCATGTGGAAGAAAAAAGTTCGTATAAATATCTGGGCGTAATAATCGGGCAGGGCACAAGTCACAAAGAACATAAAATGTCTCAAGGCAAAGACTCAGTCCCTGATCTACGCTTATAGATCCTTGCGTAAAAAATTGGACTGCCCTAACCATTCGCATTTGTTAAAAGTCATGGCTGCCCAAATCCAACCAAGTTTGTCATACGGCCTTGTCCCCTGGTGCGGCAAAGATTTGCATCTCCAGAACGTATTGCAGTCAAAAATTTATAAAGCAGTTTTTGATTTGCCAAAATGTGCTTCGCCCGCCCAGGTCAGACTGGAATTTGGTCTTCAGGATCTTAAATACAGGGCAATGAGTAACTTTATTAAATTCTGCCACACCCTCCGGCTCTCCGAAGCGGAAACTCTAAATAGACTCTGCTGGGACGAAGTAAGGTCACAGAATGAGCAAGATACCCCAAATTCTTGGGGGAGTTATTTGAGCTCATCTTTGGCCACTTTGGAACTCCAACCAGCTTGGGACAACAAGATGGACCGAGTGTCCTTTAATAAAACTGTGAATGTCGCAAGCAAAAAGAAATCTTTATTGGAAGATAAATTTGCGCTCACAAAGAGACGGCACGGATGGACAGTCATAAATTCATACAGGTCTCTAAAGCCACAAGCCTACTTATCTGCCCATTTTAGTTCCTATTTAAAGATGTGCTTTCTAAAGTTCAGGATGGGGGTGTATGTCTCTAAGGATTTATCCCCCTCTTGGGTGACAGGTTTTAACTCAGAACGTTGTCGCTTATGTGGATTCCAAAAGGGAACCTTGGCCCATTTGTTGTGCGCATGTCCAGCCATGTTGACCCAAAGGAGACAATACCTAAAGGCGATCTTTATCAATCTGAACATTCGCTCTAGCAGACAAGCAGTGATAAGCTGGCTGGAGGACTCGTCATGTATCTTGTCTTGCCGAGGAGTTAAGTTTATGAGATTAGTCAACAGCTGTCTATTGCAAGCGGATGATCTTTAACTATAATTGCATGTAACATATCCCCATAATTTTAATTTGGTTGGTATATAATTTTAACTCTTTGGTTGTAATCTGATTTAAACATAGTTTTAGAATGATTTTATAATAACAGAATTTTATACACTTGAAATGTATGGGAGATAGAGTACGGATGTAAAATGAGCACTTGCATAATGATATTTCTCGCAGTTTGAGTATATGAATCTCACTTATTTTATGTAGGGGGGTTTGTGATGATTTTAATTAATCAAGCAATAAACATTAAACTTGAACTTGAAACTCAGGATCAGGCAGAATGTGCCTGGGATGATGAGAAGTGGCTAGAGCTTAAAATGGCTTGCTCTGCCTAATACTCAGTTACTTTCTGGTCTTTAGTAAAGTGGGGTAGTGGAGGGCAAGCGCCACCCCCTCAAAAACTTAATTGCCCCCAAAACATGGGTTGACCATTTCTCACACTCATACTCTGGGACGAGCCATATGAACTAACTGACATTTGCCCCCAGCCCGACAGAATTGTCATTAAAGATGGTCTCTGTCCTTTCTGCACTTGACGCAGTCAGAGGTGGTAGTGCACAAGGCCCAGATAGTATACCTATTGATCTTTTCCTTGAGGATAGAAATAGTTGGCCTAGATACATCCTTGCACTGGCTAATGCTATAGTTAGTGGCGCCCCGATAATGGACTCTTGGCGTGGGGCCGAAGTAATTTGATATTCAAAAAGCAGACAGATCTCTTGGCCGGGAATTACAGACCAATTAGCTTAAACGATTTAATACAAAACGTTTGTACGTCTTATAAAAGCAAAAATCCAGGAATGGATCACAGACAATTATATCCTCTCTGCCCTTCAGGCAGGCTTCCGCGAGTGAGCACCATCAACCAGGTCCTTCATTTTTTGCTCCTCTACTGGCAGATTGTAGTGATCGGCAAGGGCAGCATGTATGCTGTCTTTGTCAACCTTAAATCAGCTTCTACCTGGTCTACTGCAAAAAGCTTTGGCTAGTACTGCATGAGCTGGGTATGCCCTTGGACTTGCTATCCCTGGTATTCCACTGCACACAGATAATCCTGCCCGGATGCAATAGGCTATCCAGGGCAAGCAATTGTTTCTTAATTGTATAGTTATGTTTCATTCCTCTTACACCCCCAATGCCCCTACACTGGATGGTCTGAAAATTCCTATACTGATTTTGCGGAAGACAGCCAATACATTTTTTTTAAAATCCCCAGCGGTCTGTAGAGCTCGCTACTCCAATGAGGAATTCTGTGGAGTGCGAGGCCTTGTGACGAATACTGAAAAGACCAAGTACATGTTGTTTAAGCAGCACAAATCCTTTAAGGGCACCGTAATGTTGAGGGACAAGCCAATAGAGAGAGCAGAGGTTCTCAACTCCCTGGGTATCACACCCGGCTTGAATATGTTATGGGAACCCCAAGTGGAAACAATGGCCATTAAAGCCGACAAATTACTGGTACACCAAATAAAGAGCTCAGTATTTCCTACTCCAAGCCAGTTAGCCCGGTCCCACAGATCTATGATGCTAAGACCTTGGACTCAGTTTTCTATGGCCCAGAATTATGGGGCTTTTCGAACATATCCACCCTCACTACCTCAGAAAATAAATTCAGTAGAAACGTGATACACCTCCCACCAGGTACACCTCTATAACCCCTGATTTTGGACTTAGGAAGGAAGGTGATAGCCAACACAGCAAGACTCCACCCAATACTATATTGGCGCAGGCTGTGGTCTACCCCATAGCTGGCCAATTATGCTACAGCCCTAAAAGATATCATAGAAGCTGATCGATATCACAAAATTGACTAGCTCCAACAAGTCAAAAAGACACTGATTGACATAGGAATGTGGGAACTATGGGACAATCCACCTGACGCTCTTATACCTTCCGCAGAACAACTGAAAAATCACTATTTGCTATGGATATCGCTTGATGAGCTACGAGGGGTGGCGGGCCCAACTTTGACTGGGAGGTTCCTGGAATTCAAATCACGCTGTTCCTGGAAGCATTTTGGGGCATTATATCTGTCCCACTTGATAGGAAGCTTTACTTCCAATTTAGGGTAGGATCATTAATCCTACGCAGACAAATGGGCCTCAGGAATGGGTGGCGTATGTGCCTCACCTGTATTGACTCTATGAAAACCACAGCCCATGTCTTGTTTGTTTGCCCTGCTCACAGAGGCCAACGTAAAAAATGTATCAAACCTAGAAGCAAATGCCTGGGGACAAGAAGTAACATCACAGCACTGAGAATTTGAAGATCAGATTCCCGGCCACTGTTTGCATGCTCAGTCGCCAAGTTCCTGGGCTGGATGTGGGTTTTAAGATCCAGGAAGTTAGCTTTGTGTTGAGCACAAGACCTCTCTAGACATAATCGACCTTTGACAGAGCAGTGCCCGCTATATTTGGAGCAGCGTGGCTCAATGGTTAGAGTGGCAGACCCTGATGCAGAGGTCTGGCCCGGGACCAGGGTTCAATTCCCGCCTCAGTGGCTCTTGGACTCAATTTCCCAGACCTGATAATTCACCCTCAGTGCCTAGTCTAATCATGGGTCCCACAGCAAAGCTGAATAGGTAGATTGTTATTGGAACGACTGGAGTCTTGGGCCAAGGATAACCAGATTATGTCTGATTTACAATATGGTTTTACCTAGGGCAGGGGCATAATTGAGCAGTGTGTCAGTTTTTGTTTTCTAATTAACAAATATAGAGTCATGTAAGTAGGATCAGGTTACATTGCATTAATGGATCTTAGCTCAGCCTTTGACCATGTGAATCGCAAAAAATTCTAGAACATTATGATAAATTTAGAGGTGGAAGCTGATACTATAAACTGTCTGAGACAAATGGATAGCAATGTAACAGCCAGTGTTAGATAAGGCCGAAATGGGGAGACAAACTTTTTCAGATCTCAAGGGAAGTCAGACAGAACTGTGTAGCGGCCCATTTTTTGTTTATTTTGTAGTTTATTTTTGAATTTTTTACTGAATTCTACCATTCACGCACTATGTATCAGTACTCTTCCCATACCCGCTCTGATTTATGCTGATGGAGTTTTGCTCAAGGGCCAGACCCCACTTGGGCTTCAGAGGTTGCTGGGCAGATTTTCTAATTTTATGTTGGACCTTGATCTTACTATAAATCAGTCACAGACCAATATCATGGTCTTCAGCCCAAAACATAACTTCTTTGTTGCAAATCATTCTAAGATCAGCGCAGTTTCCACCTTTTCTTATTTGTTTTTTGTATTGCACGATACTTGTGGGTGGTCCCCTTTGGGCCGCATCAGGGTGGGTGCGTTTGGGGGAAGTATAGAGACTATTTATATTTGCATCAAACCTGGGCTGTAAACCCATTCGAGAACTGATTACGGTTTCAAATCCAAGAGCCTCTCTATCACAATCGATGGTGTAGGACTATGGGGCAACCAGAATTATGAAATCATTTAGTGGAAAATAGAGTTGAGAAGTTTGCTGGCAGTCTCCAAGAGCGAGATTAGATTAATGATATTATCAGGCTTCTCCCAGCTCTTTTGTGGCTGTCTATCTGGATTAATACACAAATGTCTTTCACATGGCTGATACTGAAATATTGTGTGGGTCTGGATAAAGCTATGAAAATTCCGTGGCTAGCATATATTGCGAAATTAAGTTTCAGCTTGAATATATCAGAACCTTTTGATAACCCAGATGTTTTGGTTGGTTTTTATAAGAAAGTTTTAAAAGATGCATTTTAGATCAATTTCAAATCCAGAGATTACAGACTGAGATAAAAATATTACTGTGAGCAATTACATTTCAGTCACCACCAGTTCTTGGACTGATTCAGATCGTATTTGGATTCCGTGGAGCTGCCATATATATTTACTGGCACTTGTAAGGTTCAAAACTGTGCACTTTATGGTCACTTTTCCTATGCCAGTTTCTTACTTTGAGACTTTACTCATCTGTCTTTGCGACTAGTGTTCTCTCCAATTTACGATGCACCTTTTGTTATTCTGCAAAGTTTGTATAAATATCAAGGGAATCCTTGATATTTATACAAACTTTATCATCAATACATGTCTGCCGGGCAGTAGCGAAATATCGCAAGCATGCTATTAAACTAAGGAAAGTTTTGAGATAATGTTTTCCTTGCTCTTTCAGAACCTGCTTGTTATAGATACGTTAGTTGACGGAGATTGAACTGTGAGCCAGGGTGGTGCTTTATGGTGTTATTATTGGTGCGTGGCAATCAATTCATCTGTTATTTTAATAGTTGTAATCAACTGGCATATAAACACTCGGATGTTTTGGCAATTTGTAAGTTTTTGTATTAAAGTAGTACAATGGCTACATTTTTATGTATTTTTATTATTTCTTTTAAACCGAATATGATTTATACTGGCTGACGAATCACTATGTTATAAACCAACTAATGTGTTATAAATAGAAATAGAAATTTGCATTAAAGAAGTAACACAAACTATTTTTTAAAATGTAAGCTAAATCTATCTTCTATTATTAAAAAATAGACTGCTGTAGCAGACTAATATGATATAGAAACATGCCCTTCTCCTGTTGGAGGACTTGAGATAATACTGTGTCCACTGGTCCAGCTGATGGTCCTGTGCCAGATGTGGATACCAGTTCCTCGTCCTCCTGCTCTTGGCCTCAGAGCTCAGCAAGAGCAAAATGCCAGGGATGCATTACCCTCGTGTGTTTTCTCAAACTTGATGTGCCAAACGATTACTTCTTGGCAGTCTCCTGCTATACTTTTTGTTGCACTAAGTATAGGTGGCAAACCTGGCAGACACCTTTTATTTTTGACCAGGTGGATGTTGATAAAATTCAGACTACTTCAGTGCTTTTTTGAGTCTCCTCCTCTTCCTCTGTATCCTCTGGCCTCGCCTGCTGTAATGCCAGGTTTTCATTAATTAAAAACCCCTCAAAATCTGGAAGCAATCAACAAAAAAACACTGGCAGGGCTTAGCATAGCAAGTGACTACATATAGGCGTTTCTACGAAATGAGTTTCAAAGGGTGGGATCTTCCTGTAAATAAAGACAGGGATTACAACCAATCAGAAATCTTTTGTGCGTGTCATCGATCTCACTGTAGTGTCACGATATCACGAAAAAGAAATTATTTTTATACAGAAAAACTGAAGGGATCCTCACACTCTGGGGACTCACCAGCATTTCGGCAGCAGCTGGCTGTGTATTCAGGAGCACTCCAAATCCCAGGGGACTTCGGCACGACTCCGACTGACCCCTGCCCCCACCACGTCTTCAACAAGGCCAACTCCACCATCGCACCCCAACTCCGAGACGTCATCAACACCTCCTTCGACACCGCCACCTTCCCGGAGAGCTGGAAGCATGCTGAGCTCAGCGCACTACTGAAGAAACCAACAGCGGACCCCACCGACCTCAAAAACTTCCGCCCCATCTCGCTCCTCCCTTTTCCTGCCAAAGTCATCGAGAAGATCGCCAACAGACAGCTTGCCGCCTTCCTCGAGGCGAATGGATCCCTCGACCCCTCGCAGTCCGGCTTCAGAGCCAACCACAGCACCGAGACCGCCCTCATCGCAGCCACCGACGACATCCGAGCCCTTCTCGACAACGGGGAAACAGCGGCACTCATCCTCCTGGACCTCTCCGCCGCGTTCGACACTGTCTGCCACCGCAGCCTAGTCCAACGCCTCAGCAACACCGGCATCCAAGAGAAGGCATTGAAGTGGATCAGCTCGTTCCTCGCTGGAAGAACACAGAGAGTCCGCCTCCCCCCGTTTCGTTCCGAGGCCACCGAAGTCATCTGCGGCATCCCGCAAGGATCATCACTCAGCCCCACCCTCTTCAACGTCTACATGAGACCTCTCGCAGCCATCGCACGCCAACACAACCTCAACATCATCTCCTACGCCGACGACACCCAGCTGATCCTCTCCCTCACCAGAGACCCCGACACCGCCAGAACCAGCCTCCACGAAGGGATGAAAGACGTCGCCGAGTGGATGAAGAACTGACGCTTGAAACTGAACTCAGACAAGACGGAAGTCCTCATCCTTGGACCATCACCCTCTGCCTGGGACGACTCCTGGTGGCCCCCAGCCCTGGGCACCGCCCCCAAGCCGACAGACCACGCACGCAACCTGGACTTCATCCTGGACTCCTCCCTCTCGATGACCAGACAAGTCAACGCCGTCTCCTCTTCATGCTTTCACACCCTCCGCATGCTCCGCAAGATCTTCCGACGGATCCCAATCGAAACCAGGAAGACAGTCACCCAGGCCCTCGTCACCAGCCGGCTGGACTACGGAAACACCCTCTACGCCTGAACCATAGCCAAGCTACAGAAAAGACTACAACGCATCCAGAACGCCTCCGCCCGACTCATCCTGGACATCCCTCAACGCAGCCACATCTCCGGCCACCTGAAGAACCTGCACTGGCTCCCCGTCAACAAGAGGATCACGTTCAGGCTCCTCACCCACGCACACAAGTCTCTCCACAACCTGGGCCCCAAGTACCTCAACGACCGCCTGACCTTCCACACGCCCACCCGCCAGCTACGGTCCGCTAGCCTCGCCCTCGCCGCCGTACCACGCATCCGAAGAGCCACCGCCGGAGGCAGATCCTTCCCCTACCTGGCGGCCAAGACATGGAACTCCCTCCCCATCCACCTTCGACTGACCCAGGACCACCTCGCCTTCAGGAGACAACTCAAGACCTGGCTGTTCGAGCAGTAGCGGCCCCCTTCCCCCAAGCGCCTTGAGACCCTTCCGGGTGAGTAGCGCGCTATACAAGTGTTATGATTGATTGATTGATTGATTGACTTGCTCCCACCGTCTCGCGATTTAAAGCGCGCCTCATACTTACACAACATGGGGCACACACTGGCCACTCCCGGGTCAAGGGCAAGCCCGTCTACACCCGGTGGAGGCTAGGCAGGCCCACCCCCTTAGTTTAACTCCTAAAGGTATACTGTTAACCTCAACAGCAAGCTATTTTTAAGTATCATCTGTGCCTGTAATTGACTGCCAAAACGATCTAAATCCATTTTGTTGGGTACCAGGACCTCCCTGTTTGCCTACAAGTATAGTAGGATGTTTAAGTGACAGCAGGGTCCTAATATGGAGGGTATAGGTGCAAAAGAAAAATCAGTACGTTAGATGGGTATACTGAAAAGGTTGTGGGTGTCATCAATAAAGAAAGGCTGATTGCACAAAGGTGGTAATCAATTGTCACTTTGCCCAAGGACAGTCGGACGTCATCTATTTCATAAGCTGTACCCATGAGCCAGAAGGCTGACAATCCCGATTTGGGTGGAGTAACCTTGACTCACTATATGCTAGGTCAGAAATGTGTGGGTGGAGCCACCACTGACAAATGCGTCTCTCCCCCTAATCTGCAAGCTGTTAAATCAGTTATGTCACCTCGCACCAAACGAAAATGAGGGGCAAACCATAAACAAACAGCCAATTTAAGCAAGCCCAGACCCCCAGGTTTCTAAGTGTCTGATACTCACTTCTAATAAAGAGACCATTGAGGGTTATGCTCGCTCACTTTAGCAATGATGTTGCAGATCTCCTGGATTACAAATTACAGGGGCTGTATGAACGTCTGGGGTAATTGAGAAGAAATGAAGTGAACTGGACTTAAGGCCGGCTCAAGGAATAGTAGGGAGTGGAGGCTGACAAGGAGCCACAGCCCCTGGATGGGAGGAGGAGGCAGCAGCTTGTTTGTGTGCTAGGTGGAGCCCTTGTGGACAGTCCAGCTACACCCAGCTTCCTGAGGGTCTCTGAAAAACCCGGATTAAAAGCTGGGGCCCCTAGGACTTAGAGAAACACCCAATTACCTTCTAAGCAGGTGGGATCGGCAATAGGGTACGCCTCTAGATGTGACCTTCCTTCAGCAGCTTGCCCTTATGTTATAGTTATAGCAACCGTCCCAATCCTATGCCCAATGTAACTGAGACTGCAGTGAAGTTAAGTAATAAAACTACATACTGGATTCAAGGAAACATTAGGTGTCAGGGCAAAATAATCACTGAAGTCCTCATGGTGAGAAAAGTGGGTTGGATTGGAAATATGCACAAAGAATTTACGGGGGATTGTGTTATTGTCACCTTTAGAAGCCCCAGGATTGCAGGTGACTTTATTCGGGACTCTTACAAAACTCAGAATAAGTTTGGCAACATAAAGATACTGCCCCTTGGTTATTTCTATAGAGATTTGGTTAATAATGTTCAAGTACGGGAGGGCCTTCATTGTTCTATTTCAGCCCAGTCACTCCTGCACATTCCCACTCAGAATTGCTTTAATCCTTTGGGTGACCTGCCAGATAATGACTGACAAAGTGTTTGCGAGGCGACTGAGGTGACCCTCGTCCGTATGCCAGTTGTGGAGTAGGCTAACCTGTTGTCTGGCTCAGCCCTCCTCATGATTCAGCAAACAGTGGGTGCCTAACCGTTACTAAATCCAAAGCATGTACCTTAGTAACAGGAGCAGTGAATTTAGCCAATCCAGTTGACATTGCCCAAGAGGTTAACGTACTCTTAAGGAAGAACGCTGGTCTTGCTAGTAAAGTGGGTAGCGAGAACTGGGGAAATTGTTTACGCAAATATGATATCATCTTTTTCCAAGAGTCTTGGGGAACCAAACTTATCAGCTTGGACGGCTATATTTCACATATCGTCCCAGCGATTCCATCTCAGTCGGGCAGGGCGGGACTAGGGGCCTGGTTCAAAGTAACCTTGGAGTGCAAAATAAACTAAGTCCATACCAGTAGTGATCTAATCCAATCCTTAATATATATGTGACCTAATGGCCTGAACATTGTACTAATCAATTTCAACAATGGGTATTTTGAGTCTGATTGTAATGCTAATTTTAATATGTTATCTGATTTTATCTTAGGTCTTGAAATCAACCTTGCTTCCATGCACAAAGGGTACCAAATTGTTCTAGGTGGAGATTTTAATGCTAAACATGAATTAGCCCAGGAGACTGGTGCACCCAGCAGGATAAACCAGTGTATGAGCCATAGGTTGCCCCACCAAAGATGCCAGGGTCTTGTGCAAATGGCTGGAGGCTACAGAGGGGAGCAATTGTGCATTATAACAGAATTGTACGAATACTGATTATTATTTCCTTGTGTGAAGTGCATAATACCAAGTTGGTGCTGCTACTGTTTATAAGTGATTTGGTTAGGGGGATGTTTCTCCTTTTTTATAATGACCTCGACCATGACCTGTTGTTTTCCAAAAAGAACAATACAAACTTGTTTATCAAACAAAACACAGCAGAAAGTGAATGCACTATGTTTCATACCATTAATATAGGCTGCGAAAGCCAGCCCAGGGACCACAGCGGCCATGCTCGTTTTCAACATATTAAATTGTTTGATCTCACTAATGTTAGTGAACTCTTTCACCCATTCTATTCAGCTAAGGCCACATGTGAAAGGGGAGAGTCCTGCTCAGTCATTGAGTATACTTTTGGTAACCAAGATCTGTTGGCTGGGATTCCCAGGGGCAAAATTGTAGAAAGTATATACAGTGATCATAACCCTTTAGGTATTGGCGAATGTATCTCAAGGATGGGGAGAGGTGACAAGAGAGTGGACACACAATCTTTAAGTTGATAAGACTCAAGGTCTCCGCCTGGTATGGAGAAACACGACCCAAATTGCCTTACTGCTACCGATGACCATTGGGCTATGGCCAACTACTTTGCCTAGTTGGGCTTAGAAATGAGTAGTTTTCTCATGTAACCCATTAGAGTCAGAGATCACGAGGTTAAGTGATTTGATCAACCCTGCAGGAAGGCTTCGGCGAATTTACATGATGCACTGAAGTAAAAACCTAAGGATAAGATCACTACACCTCATACCTTCATTTCAAGGCCCCGGGCCAGGGTAGGTGTTTCCCTGGGGTTGAGTACCACCCCGTGCATGCATCCGCACTTCCTATACCCTCAATAGACCTCTCCACATCCTCTTCTGGAATATCAATGGCCTCTTCGACCGAATCAAGCTCGCGGCTGTCCTCCGCTCTGCCCACCGCCAAACACCGGACATTCTGTTTCTCCAGGAGACGCACCTCATGGGCTCACAATGCAATTTCCTAGCCCGCTACGGGTTTGACAGGGTCTGGCAGTCTGGTTTCACGTGGGGCTCCCGAGGGATGGACATTTTACTTAGAAGGGGCTTCCCTTTACCCTGACTAGGGCTGACACCGATGCGCAGGGTCTGTACGTGGCTATTTCAGGGATGATTGAGGGACACCCTCTGAACCTCTTGTGCACTTATGTTCCCCCCGCGCTCCTGACCTCCACCCTTCGCCGCCTCACGTTGGTGATTTCCTCCTTTCCACAGGGCCGGACTGTTGTTGGGGGGGACTTTAATGCAGTCATGCAGCCTTCACGTGACGCGACAGGCGCTCCGTCGCTCACTGTCTTGCCTCTGCGAAGAGCCTAACAGGTTGGTCGTCGGCCCTGGGCCTGTGTGACGTCTGGAGGGTGTGGAACCCTCGCAAATAACAATACAGTTACACCTCGATGGCTCACCATACCCACTCCCGTATAGACCTAATCCTGATGCCCGCAACGGATTGCCAGCTGATGTCTGGGGCTATTATATTGCCCAGGGGGATCTCAGATCACTCCCCCGTCTCTCTCCGCATTGGATCCTCCAGTGTTGGCCAACGGGCGACCTGGCGGCTGAACGCATGGTTCCTGCAGGACTCTGCGCTGGTGGAGTCTCTTGGGCAGGAACTACGCCACTACTTCTCAACTAATACGGGCTCTGTTCCCTCACCGGGGATGCTGTGGGAGGCCGGCAAGGCGGTCGTGCGGGGTGTGGCCAAAAGGCTGGTTCGCGCGAAACGGGTGCAGCAGTCCGCCCAGCTTGCGCCGCTGGAGGCTCAGGCGGAACGGTTGGAAAGATTCCAATTGACAGACGATGGTGATTACTCTTCTCGGCAACTTGCAATGGTCCGCAAAGAGATTCGCCGGATCTCGCTGGAGTCCGTTAAAAATGCTCTGGCGCTCTTCGGTGGCCCGTATTTATGGATGGGGCGATACAAATGGCATAACCTAGTGTCCTTTCCCAAAGTTAACCGCATTATTCCCGAGGTTCGGACGGACACTGGGGTCCACCAGGTGACATCCGCTGCCATTGCGCAGACCTTTGCTGGATACTACGAGACCCTATACGACGCGCGCCCTCCGGGTACCCCCCTGGCGGACTTGCTGGAGGAGACCGGTACTCAGTTGCCGTGTCTCCCACAGGAGATCACCGAAACCTTGGACCACCCCTTTACCCTGGAAGAAATACATGGAGCGATCTCAAAGCTACACCCAGGCAAGACGCCCGGGCCTGACTGCTACCCCCAAGAATACTACGCGCCTTCCGCGATAATTTGGTTCCCCATTCCCCATTACCACTATCGTCGTCATTCCAAAGACGCACCGCCCTCCCTGGATTGTGCGGACTACCGCCCAATCTCCTTGATCAATACAGAGGTCAAGATTTTTGCCACTGCGATAGCCCAACGGCTCCGCCCACTCCTACAAGACTTGGTCCATCCTAATCAGTGTGGATTCATGCCCGCCAGGGGAACCCGGCATTGCATTCGGCGCCTCCATCTGGCTATGGCTCACCG
Source organism: Lissotriton helveticus (assembly GCF_964261635.1). Classification (NCBI taxonomy): domain Eukaryota; kingdom Metazoa; phylum Chordata; class Amphibia; order Caudata; family Salamandridae; genus Lissotriton; species Lissotriton helveticus. Next base: position 1,842,333,718 of record NC_136057.1, on the reverse strand, counting down.
TCACCACCTGACCCTGTATCTGGCGCTCCTATTCATCGACTTTGAAAAAGCATTTGATACGGTGGATTGGAGCTACCTTGAGGAGGTGCTGGAACTGATGGGATTTGGTCTTCCCTTCCGCAACATGGTCAAGGTCCTCTACAGCAACCCCAGGGGCAGTGTCCTCATTAACGGTGAGCTTTCCAAGGGGTTCCCAATCCGGAGAGGTACCGGCAGGGGTGTCTGCTATTGCTGCTCTTATTTGCGTTGGCGATAGAGCCCCTGGAGGCGCTCATCCGCCAAGACCCTCTCATCCAGGGCTGGGCCTGGGACCAGAGTCAGATTGACAAGATAGCTCTCTATGAGGACGAAGTCCTGCTTTTTCTAGCGGACCCGGTTCGTTCTGGCCCCAGATGTCTAGAGGCCCTTTCTGCCTTCGAGCGGGTTTCTGGGCTGCGACTTAACCCAGCCAAATCAACCCTGGTCCCTGGTCCCTTTGCATCCCTCTCGGGCATGCTTTGATTGGCAGACAACTATCCCTCTCCGGAGGCAATCCTTCAAATTCCTCGGTGTATGGGTTACCCTCCTGTCGGAGCATGAGTGGGCCCTGAACATTACCCCAAACCCTAACCCCCTGGGCAGGAGTGCGCACTTTAAAATGAGGATCCTTCCCGGATTTCTCTACATGTAGAATTTCTCTACATTCTACAGAATGGAACCGTCCACCTCCCGGGTAGCTGGTTCCGGGACTTGGACGGCACTCTTACCCGATTCTTGTGGGGAGGAGGAAGGCCGAGACTGTCCCTGGCACACTGTTGTATTCCCCCCTTTGGCGGGGGCATGGGGGTGACCAATCTTCACCTCTACTACCTGGCCACGAAACTCATCGTGATCCACGATTGGTTTGCAGGCGGCTGGTCCGACCGAGCATACCGGGTGGAACTCAGGGAAATGGAATTCACGCAGATCCAGCCATTTCTATATGGTAGCCCGGTGCCGCAGGCTCTTCCCCCTGTCACCAGGATGGTGCTCACGGCCTGGAGTACAGCCCTTCGTCATGTGCAATGGGACAAGAGGCTTACTAGGCAAACGCCGCTGTGGAGTGGTGCATGGCTGCGGGAGGTCTCGTCCTTGCTGGATTTCCGTTGTTGGGACCTAGTTGGGATCTTGTTACTGGGAGACGTGTGGGTGGGAGACCACATTCGGTCCTTTGCTGACCTGCAACAACGTCACACCCTTCTTCCTTCCCAATTCTATAAGTACCTCCAACTCAGACACGCCCTCCACACTCACATTCCATCCCCCACCTCTCTCCCGGAAATCAGTCCCTTGGAGGCCCATATGATGATGGGGAACCTCTGGGGGGCCCTCCCGAATATACCGGTCACTGGTGAATAACGGTCCTGCGTCCCTGAACCGGATCCGGGATCGCTGGGATGAGGCGGATTGGCGGGATGCCCTTATTGCACCCAAAACCTTGACAACATCCTCCAAGTTACGCCTGGTCCAAATGTACTTCCTCCATGCAGCGTACCTCACTCCGGCACGCCTTTTCCGGGCCCGTATGCGACCCTCCCCAACCTGCGCGCTGCGAGTCTGTCTCAGCAGATTTTTATCACATGGTATAGCTGTGCCTGGCCCTGGAGCCGTTCTGAAGAGGGGTAGAACTCGAACTTACACAGGCCCTCGGATGGGAGGTTCCCCATGACCCGAAGCGCTTGCTGTTGGGAGTGTTTACTGGCCTTATTGGCTCCAGGGCTGACAAGCGCTTCCTGGGGACAGCGGTGGCGGTGGCGAAGAGAGATATAGCCGTGCTATGGTCTCAGGCTAAGGCGCCGACTGTGCGGAGGTGGAGGAGCGGGGTGGATTGATGTGGGGCGCAGGAAGAGCCTCTCTTTGAGGCCCGGGGGTGCTCTGAACTATTCGGTAAGGTGTGGGGCAAATGGTTCAATATGCTGCCTGTGTGAGGGTCCATTAGAACTTGTGCATGGCTAATGTTTTGGGATTGCCGCATCCAGTTCAAATGGGCCGACTGCAATGTTTGTCGAAAGTATATGATCGAATTTCCTTAATTGTAACGCTTGAACTGCTACCAATGAATTTCTTTGTTTTTAAAAAATGCCAATAAAGTTGATTATCAAAAAAAAAAACTACGGATATCTGCAATAATCCGACATTGCAAAGCAAAGTATCAGGCTGCCCAACGAAATAGGTGTAAAGAGACACAAAATGAATCTTGTGAGAAGCTGGTCATGGCAAGTAGAATGAAAGATATTTCGGCTTTTTGAGCTGTGGCTAATAATATTAAATCTGTGAGTGTAAAAACCAATTATTTTATCACCACCATAGACCTGAGGACTGGGCAAATCATTTCAAAGAAGTATATGGTTCTGACAACCCCAATCAGCACGATAAGGAGGAGGAGGTGGTATTTCCCCTTGCCTTGGAATTCACCCTTGATGAAATCACAGATGCTACCATTAAGAGCCCATCAAACAAGGCACCAGGACCAGATGAGATGTCCATGGCCCTGTATAAATCCCTCCTGGAACTGCAGGCACCCTTGTTGTGCAATTGTTTTAATGTCGTCTCCAGATCAGTACTCCCAGAATCTTGGCACACTGCCATCATTATGTCAATCGTCAAAAGAGGCAACCGCTAATCAAGAGGTGGCTATCGGTCAATATCCCTGTTGGATTCAGCATTGAAACTGGCAGGAAGAGCTGTTTTGGAGTGCATCTTGAATTGGGTCAGGGAAACAGACTTGTCCAATGTGCAGTACGGATTGTGTGAGGGACTTGGCATCGGGGAGCAATGCCTAAATTTGTATTTTGCTGATTAGCAAATATACCATTGCAAAGCAGGGCTCCATCTACTGATCTTCATTGCCCTGCGCCTTCGGCAACGTGGTAAGATCTACATTGTGGGAGATCCTGATTGACATAGGTGTGGATAGCGACTTAGTGAAGCTCCTATGAGCCCCTCAATATGATTTATCAGCCTCAGTAAGGTACAGCTCTTTAAGTGAGCATTCGGATAGTCGACTAAATATCTTTTCCAGGAGTTTGTAATCTTTATGGGATCACTCGGTCTGGCTACCAACCAAACAAATATTTTTATTATGTATTGCAGTCTTAGGCACCACAAGATGCGAGGAGTACATTTACACGGTCACCCTGTCACTTCTACTCAGGAATGTTCTCATTTGGGTGTTGTTTTTGATGTCAGGGGTAACTGTGGACACTGTACTGCCAAAGTGCACCAGAGATTTAGGAGTTTGGTTGGGTATATTTTTAATTTAGACTCCTGAATTGGGAACAAATGGTGGCTCCTCTGCTGGAGGTGTACAGCAAAAAAGTGTATCCGTATTTATTTATTTATTATTGCTATTTATTAAGCGCGAACGAATACCCGTAGGCATCTCGGCGCTAATGACTGACTACAGGGTCTCTAGAAGATACTTCTGGAAATTATTGGTTAAAGAGCCATGTCTTCAATTGTTTGCGAAAGAGCCTGAGTGTGGGACTTGTCCTAATTGATTGAGGTAGTGTATTCCATAACTTGGGAGCAGATACCAAGAAACGCCGATCGCCCCAAGAGATTGTTTTTGTGCGAGGAACCACTAGTTGATTCAGAGTAGTGGAACGAAGTTGTCTGGAGGGGGTATAGGGAATCAATTGATTCTTAAGAAACTGCGGTCCCTCGTTGTGGAGTGCTTTGTAGACTATAAATAAAGTCTTAAACTTAATCCGATTGCGGATCGTCAGCCAGTGGTAATTCCTTATTATGTCTGATATAGGTTTGAATTTAGGAGTTCTCGAAAGGACTCTGGCAGCCGCGTTCTGTATGGTTTGCATTTTATTAGTAACACGGATCTGAGCATTTGCAAAAAGACTGTTACAGTAATCCAACGAGGATAGAACTAAGGAGCTTACTAGAGTTTTTCCGGCTTTGTCAGGTAAAAAAGGGAGGATTTTGCTTACCAATTTTAATTTGTGACAGGCTGTGGCTGCCGTTTTATTGGCATGGGCCATAAAGTTAAGGCCCTCATCAAAGACCACTCCCAGGTTTCTTACTCTGGGAACCGGTTTAGGAAGCGCGCCAAAAGATGGGGGCCACCAAACTGATGACCAGGCTGGCGAGAGTGGTCTAAAAATGACCACCTCCGTTTTGTCGGAGTTAAGCTTTAAACAGTTGGAAGCCATCCACTCTCCAATTGCTAGCATACCTCCCTGAAAACGTTCTGCCACCCTGTCTCCGTCACTGTTTATGGCTAGAACCAGCTGCGTATCATCTGCGTAGGAGGTTAGGCTCATCCCATGGGCCAGAATGACTTTAGCCAGGTCCGACACATAGATATTAAACAGTGTCGGACTTAGGGATGAGCCTTGAGGAATCCCACACGGCAGAGATAGCTGAGGTGATTGAAAAGACCCCAGGGTGACCGCCTGCGTTCGCCCCGCCAGAAAAGAGGCCAACAGGTCTTTAGCCGCCCGTTGGATACCCATTTTTCCGACACGGTCGACCAAGATCTTGTGATCGACCGTGTCGAAGGCAGCGGATAAGTCAAGCATCACCAGGACTGCTGTACCTCCTTGATCCCGGATGACTCTGTCGTCGGCTGCTTTTATTAGCGCTGTTTCTGTACCATGGAATATACGAAATCCAAATTGGGTACTGTCCAGCTGATGGTGTTTCTCGATGAAGTCAGAGAGCAGTTGATTCATGGCTTTTTCAGCTACTCTTCCTAAAAATGGGAGGCTCGCTATGGGTCGATAATTTTTTAGATCGTCCTTGTCCAAAAGTGTTTTTTTTAAGAGTGGTTTTAAAAGGGTCTTTTTCAGTATATCGGGGTAAATCCCGGATCTAAACATGGAATTACAGACTTGTGTAATAAGCGTAACAAGAGAGTCCATCACTGGGGGCAAAATTTTAAAAGGGCAGGGGTCCAGGGCTGAACCGGATTTAATGGATGTAGTAATTTCCAAGGTTTGATCCTCAGTGAGATCGATAAACTGAGTCAATAACGATTGAGGGGGAGAGTTACAGCTAGCGTTTGAGTTGACATCTGTTCCAGAAGAAAAGGCTTGGTATATTTCGTTTACTTTCGTAAAGAAAAAGTTTGCAAGCGCATCACAGAGTGATTGGGACGGAGGTGGTACTAAATCTGGAACATTTCCAGCCAGCTGATTAGTGATCTCAAAGTTGCTTACTGGAGTTTTTCGCCTTTTCAATTTGTTTGGTAAAGAATTTCTTCTTTGCCTCTGCAATCATAGCTTTATAGATTGCGAGGATTTCCTTATAATTAGCTTTACTCTCTGAACTGTAGGACTTCCGCCAATGCCTTTCCCTGTTCCTACAGAGTTGTTCCTGTTTCCTTAGGTCATCGGTAAACCATGGGGCCGATGGAGTGGCTCTATTTCTTGATAATGTTTTTGAGGGTACAAGTGAATGTGTGGCATACCCTAGCCAGTCCTGAAATTGTAGAGTGGCCGTGTTTGGATCAGTAGATAAGGTAGGACGAGTACTGTCCAGTAGCTCTATTAAATCTGCTTTCTTTATATCTGTCCAGACCGTAAAAGATTCTGGCCTGGGAGTAGTTGCTCTTTGAGAGGGGCTATCTCTAATAGTAATTCTACCTATAATAGCATGATGGTCGGACCACGGCATAGGGAGGATATCTGTTATGTGCAGTCCATCCAGGTTGGAAAAGATGCCGTCCAATATATGGCCGGCCTCGTGAGTAGGGGATGTAACCAGTTGGTGAAGACCTAACATTTCCAAGTCCGTGAGTAAGGAAAAAGTATCTTTATCGTCAAGTTGCTCTAGATGGAAGTTCCAGTCGCCCATGACTGTATAGGACTCTTCGGTTACTAATGACTCCAGTATCGAGCCTAAATTAGAGAGGAAGCCTGTACGTGCTCCTGGAGGTCGATAAAATAACACTCCTTTAAAATTATAGGAAGGCGTTAACTTAATGACAAAGTGTAAGGCTTCACAGCAAAGGGACGGGATAGACGAAGTCCTTACTGTGTAGATGTCTCTAGCAATTATAGCTAACCCACCCCCTCTTTTACCCTTTCTATCTTGACGGTAAGCCTTATATCCTGGCGGAACCGCAATCACAAGGTCCGGATCGGACGCATCGTCCATCCAGGTTTCCGTGATTAAAAGGATGTCTAATTGCCTGTCTGTAATTAAGTCTGCTATTTCCTGTCTGTGCTTACCCAAGGACCGAGCATTGATAAGTGCTATACAAGTATTAATCGATTTTAGATTGGTCTTAGAGTTGGGGTTATCCCTTCTATTATTGATCGGGATAGAGGTATTACAATGAGGGCAACTTAATGAGGTAGCATTTATGGCAGATTCCAAATTATGTATTCTACAATGGGGTGAAGGGGATGAGCGTAACTCTTTCAAATCTGATCCAGAGTAAGTTAGCCGGTCGTCCAAGGCCATCGGGCGAAGGTTGGTGGCCCTTGGCCCGGTGCGGACGGGCGCAGACGGGCTTGCCTTTGGCGCGCCTGCTGCGCGGACGGGATGAGGAGGGTGGGAGGCGGCCAGCTACTAGAGCAGCACCCTTTCCTTCCCCCAGTATGGCGGCTGCTCACCCTCTATTCCCCGGCGTCAGCACGTAATCTGCTGCACTGGGGAGAGCGTGAGTGTGGGCAGGTTTCTGCAGGTAAGGCTCTGAGAGTTAAAATGACCAAAGTTGGAAAATCAATATTACAAAACAAGTAAAATGCACACTTTTTAAAATATCGAGCAAAGGCCCCGGCTTCCGCCTCAGGGGTGAGACTGTAATTCAATCAGCGCGGTCGCGCTCTCAGAATGCTTAAATAACCAAGGAGGGCGGGAGGCGGCCAGCTACTAGAGCGGCACCCTTTCCTTCCCCCAGTATGGCGGCTGCTCACCCTCTATTCCCCGGCGTCAGCACGTAATCTGCTGCACAGGGGAGAGCGTGAGTGTGGGCAGGTTTCTGCAGGTAATGCTCTGAGAGTTAAAATTACTAAAGTTGGAAAATCAATATTACAAAACAAGTAAAATGCACACTTTTTAACATATCGAGCAAAGCCCCCGCTTCCGCCTCAAGGGTGAGACCGTAATTCAATCAGCGCGGTCGCGCTCTCAGAATGCTTAAATAACCAAGGAGGGCAGGAGGGCGGGAGGCGGCCAGCTACTAGAGCGGCACCCTTTCCTTTCCCCAGTATGGCGGCTGCTCACCCTCTATTCCCCGGCGTCAGCACGTAATCTGCTGCACTGGGGAGAGCGTGAGTGTGGGCAGGTTTCTGCAGGTAAGGCTCTGAGAGTTAAAATTACCAAAGTTGGAAAATCAATATTACAAAACAAGTAAAATGCACACTTTTTAAAATATCGAGCAAAGCCCCCGGATTCCGCCTCAGGGGTGAGACCGTAATTCAATCAGCGCGGTCGCGCTCTCAGAATGCTTAAATAACCAAGGAGGGCGGGAGGGGGCCAGCTACTAGAGCGGCACCCTTCCCTTCCCCCAGTATGGCGGCTGCTCACCCTCTATTCCCCGGCGTCAGCACGTAATCTGCTGCACTGGGGAGAGCGTGAGTGTGGGCAGGTTTCTGCAGGTAAGGCTCTGAGAGTTAAAATTACCAAAGTTGGAAAATCAATATTACAAAACAAGTAAAATGCACACTTTTTAAAATATCGAGCAAAGCCCCCGGATTCCGCCTCAGGGGTGAGACCGGAATTCAATCTATTGTCGTATTGTCACCTATGGGTTGGGTATATGGGCTTACTCCAATGTCAACTCCCTCCAGGGAGAACAAAACAGGGTGCCCAGGCGGCTCGTGGGTGTTCCACCTTCATGTTCAACTTTTATCACGCACCAATAGCTCGGGTTGACTATGTGGAGGATATTATTAAAATGGCCCGCTGGTCTTGTGGTACTCGATCTGGGAGAACCCACAAGCCTCATTTAACAGGGAGATCATCACTTATTATCTAACATGTGATCAAGGAATGAGAATCTATGGCTCATTATATTAAGATGGAACCAACAAACCTAGGAATTCTGACCCTCCTTTCTAATCCCATTGGTATGACAAAATCTGATATGGTTTGGGTGAAAACACTTTTAAAATGATGAGGTGTTGTTGAAGGATGGAAATTGAATCTCCAAAAATTACTCTAAGAGAGCACACTACGTTCCAAATTACACCAGCCGTGGAGTCATATCTAGAGTGGGTAGATAGTACCTGGAATAGAATGCTATGAACCTGATTCAGGCTAGGCTTTCTAAGATGGCACCTTGGTTTCCCACTTGGCAAATTCGACCCAACCAAAATATTATTGCCATGTGATGAATCCTCCCCACAGAGTCTGCTTAATTTGACCTTCTTCTGTCAATTCAATTCTGTCTTTACTATAAGGTTTTTAATTCCAGTCATCAGGAGTATCAGAAGTTGTGGTACAGCCCTGGTTTATTTGCAACAGCTCAACTCCACATTTAACTGTGTAAATATATGTTCCTTTTTAAAATGTGGACGAGTACGAAGGGACCTCATGTGATCCCTATCAAGCTGCACAACCAAGTTCATGACTCAATGAATCAAATAAATCGAATTGATATGTTTAACCTTCACTTTTTCACTATTTACTCCGTTTACTTTTCACCTTTTCTCCTTTGTTTAATCGATTTGTTTTACTAATTTCCAGATTAAGGCAAAGTTTTTCATATAAGCACAGGAGCAAAGCCGTTTCCACATTTCACGTCTTTATTTAAAAGTCACCCAATTCGAAGTCAAAGTAGTCTTTATTTTGATAGTTTCAATCACTAAAGATACAATAAAATACAAGACATTATTCAATAATCACCACTATTTACATATTTTAGTAATACAAATAGTAAAGTGAAGTTAAAAATATTAAAATATTTAAAACAAAATAATTTAAAAATTGTTTGGCATTTCATGGTATAGCACTGATAATCCCTAATATAAGGTAACAGCCTTAGATATGAGTTTTTCGAAATCTCAGCAGATAAAGGGAACAGACCTAAAGTGCCAGTGAGTCTCAAGATAAGTTTAGCTCCAGACCTCCCCAGTTTGCAGAGACCATAATCCCTTAATTATTACAAACAGGGTCTGCATTCATAACACCTAGTTTATTCATATTATTTCTGTGAATGTCCCACATCAAAAACTCAGCCATTGCTATTACTATATCTTCCTGCAAATTTGTTTTCAGAATGCGGAGTGCAGTTATGCTTGATCTTGTGCCAAGATTGGAACAAATCAACTTTAACCATTGATTTCTGGGGCATTTATAAACTGGGAATACGAACAATATGTGCATTATAGACTCATCCATCAAATGGCAGGAAGGGCATTTAATATCTGTTGCATTTTGCCATTTTATCGTAAAAGATTTTATGGTTAGTGAGCCTACTCTGAATTGATGGAACAATTTCCTGTCACATGGCCTGGTAATAAAGTCCCAATATGCTTCAAACCTTGTTTCAAACTTATGATCCAGAAAAATACCGGTAAGGGAGGTGTTTTGTATGAGTGACAATGACTTAATGTTCACCATATTCCAGTAATCTTTTTTGGGTGGGAACATACTACCCGCTGAATCCTCCCACAGAGGGCTAAACCCCATATAGGCCAGCGTGCCCTTTATCTTTTGTAGCCATTTAATTTTACCTGACAAGTCAATTTCTTTTACATATTTCAATGCATTAGCATATGGTAACAGCTCCGGCGTAGTCCAGAGCCTTCTCCAATTCGCTCTGGGCCTATAGGAAGCGGACTCCTCCAATGCGGTATAACCCAGATCAAACAAGAGGGGTTTAAAAGGCCTTGATTGTGGGAGACCTGTAACGATCTCATAAACTTGTTTTTGGCTATAGCAAGCGATGTTACATTTTCAAAGCCCTAAAGTCCAGCACCATACAATTTTGAGGCCCTGGTCTTCGCATTATAGATCGTTATTGCCGGGTCCTACCGGCTTGCTTTGTGAGAGCCGATGCTCTTTTAGTAGGACACCTGCAAATTGAGCATGCCTTAGAGCCAATAGGTCAATCTGGGGTTTCCAATTTAACCTTTTTTCCCAGGGTAACTCCCAGATATGTGAAGGTGTCAGTTTGTTCCAGTAGGGCATTCCCATTACTACTCTCCCTTCCAATGGTTTATGTCTATCTAAGACCATGAATTTCGTTTTATCTACATTAACTACTAAATCGTGGTCTTTGCAGAAGACCATAAATCTATCCAAGGTTCATTGCAGACCTATTTGTGTCTTGGATAGAATCAAGCTATCGTCCGCAAACATTAGTAGTGGTACCTTTGAACCAGCAATTGAGGGTGCATCTGTTGGATATGTTAAAAAATAAGTAACAACCCTATTAATAAATAACGAAAAGAGGGTGGGTGCCAAAACACACCCAAATATTATTGCCATGTGATGAATCCTCCCCACAGAGTCTGCTTAATTTGACCTTCTTCTGTCAATTCAATTCTGTCTTTACTATAAGGTTTTTAATTCCAGTCATCAGGAGTATCAGAAGTTGTGGTACAGCCCTGGTTTATTTGCAACAGCTCAACTCCACATTTAACTGTGTAAATATATGTTCCTTTTTAAAATGTGGACGAGTACGAAGGGACCTCATGTGATCCCTATCAAGCTGCACAACCAAGTTCATGACTCAATGAATCAAATAAATCGAATTGATATGTTTAACCTTCACTTTTTCACTATTTACTCCGTTTACTTTTCACCTTTTCTCCTTTGTTTAATCGATTTGTTTTACTAATTTCCAGATTAAGGCAAAGTTTTTCATATAAGCACAGGAGCAAAGCCGTTTCCACATGTCACGTCTTTATTTAAAAGTCACCCAATTCGAAGTCAAAGTAGTCTTTATTTTGATAGTTTCAATCACTAAAGATACAATAAAATACAAGACATTATTCAATAATCACCACTATTTACATATTTTAGTAATACAAATAGTAAAGTGAAGTTAAAAATATTAAAATATTTAAAACAAAATAATTTAAAAATTGTTTGGCATTTCATGGTATAGCACTGATAATCCCTAATATAAGGTAACAGCCTTAGATATGAGTTTTTCGAAATCTCAGCAGATAAAGGGAACAGACCTAAAGTGCCAGTGAGTCTCAAGATAAGTTTAGCTCCAGACCTCCCCAGTTTGCAGAGACCATAATCCCTTAATTATTACAAACAGGGTCTGCATTCATAACACCTAGTTTATTCATATTATTTCTGTGAATGTCCCACATCAAAAACTCAGCCATTGCTATTACTATATCTTCCTGCAAATTTGTTTTCAGAATGCGGAGTGCAGTTATGCTTGATCTTGTGCCAAGATTGGAACAAATCAACTTTAACCATTGATTTCTGGGGCATTTATAAACTGGGAATACGAACAATATGTGCATTATAGACTCATCCATCAAATGGCAGGAAGGGCATTTAATATCTGTTGCATTTTGCCATTTTATCGTAAAAGATTTTATGGTTAGTGAGCCTACTCTGAATTGATGGAACAATTTCCTGTCACATGGCCTGGTAATAAAGTCCCAATATGCTTCAAACCTTGTTTCAAACTTATGATCCAGAAAAATACCGGTAAGGGAGGTGTTTTGTATGAGTGACAATGACTTAATGTTCACCATATTCCAGTAATCTTTTTTGGGTGGGAACATACTACCCGCTGAATCCTCCCACAGAGGGCTAAACCCCATATAGGCCAGCGTGCCCTTTATCTTTTGTAGCTATTTAATTTTACCTGACAAGTCAATTTCTTTTACATATTTCAATGCATTAGCATATGGTAACAGCTCCGGCGTAGTCCAGAGCCTTCTCCAATTCGCTCTGGGCCTATAGGAAGCGGACTCCTCCAATGCGGTATAACCCAGATCAAACAAGAGGGGTTTAAAAGGCCTTGATTGTGGGAGACCTGTAACGATCTCATAAACTTGTTTTTGGCTATAGCAAGCGATGTTACATTTTCAAAGCCCTAAAGTCCAGCACCATACAATTTTGAGGCCCTGGTCTTCGCATTATAGATCGTTATTGCCGGGTCCTACCGGCTTGCTTTGTGAGAGCCGATGCTCTTTTAGTAGGACACCTGCAAATTGAGCATGCCTTAGAGCCAATAGGTCAATCTGGGGTTTCCAATTTAACCTTTTTTCCCAGGGTAACTCCCAGATATGTGAAGGTGTCAGTTTGTTCCAGTAGGGCATTTCCATTACTACTCTCCCTTCCAATGGTTTATGTCTATCTAAGACCATGAATTTCGTTTTATCTACATTAACTACTAAATCGTGGTCTTTGCAGAAGACCATAAATCTATCCAAGGTTCACTGCAGACCTATTTGTGTCTTGGATAGAATCAAGCTATCGTCCGCAAACATTAGTAGTGGTACCTTTGAACCAGCAATTGAGGGTGCATCTGTTGGATATGTTAAAAAATAAGTAACAACCCTATTAATAAATAACGAAAAGAGGGTGGGTGCCAAAACACACCCTTGTCGTTCCCCTTTACTTACTGGAAACCGTTCTGTAACCTTTCCCTGAGATCGCCTGCGGACATAGTTAGACTCATGCATCTTAACAATCAAGAAAATAAGTTGTGAAGGCATCCCTCCTTCCTTTAACGATTCCCATGATTTGTTTCAGGGGACTAGCTCAAACGCAGATTTGAAGTCTATAAAGGCTGCGTATATAGTTCCCCTGGCTAAGATTATGGTTCTCCAGTAAATCATAAATCTAAAGACTTGATCTATGGTGCTAACATGGGGACGAAAGCCAGCTTGCAGTGTTGATAGAATGTCACATTCACCTATCCGTGTATTTATTCGACTCAGTATGAGCCTGGCCAAGATCTTTTGCATCGTATCTATTAAGCTTATTGGCCTATAATTTCTTGGACAGGTGGGGTCCCCTTTTTTATAAATTGGTATAATTTCGGTGCTGCGCCAAGAATCAGGGATAGGAGCCCCTCTGGCTATAGCATTTGCTAATATATAAATGTATTTAAGCCAGTTAGCTTTGCCATATCTAAATAAGTTGGCTGGAATACAATCCGGACCGGGCACCCATCCGGTTTGGGTTGCATCCAGGGCGATTTCAACTTCCCTGATCCCAAAGGTCAAAGTCGTCTCTGGGACTATTTCAAAATTTGTATTGGAGTTATCTGGCGGGGTGGAAAATTGTGCCTAGAAATAAGAAACCCACTGTTCTGGTGCTACATTGTTGACCGGGTTTGCATAATTTCACCACTTCCCCATTTTACTATCTGCCAGAATTTCTGCATGTTTTTCCCAATACTTGCTTTCAATAGTTCATTCCATCTTAATTCGTCAAACTACTTTTTAGCTAAGTATTGGGCTTTTTTATACGTAGTCCGTGAAATTTTAACCTCCTCTAGTGCTTTCCCCCTTATATCCTGAGACAAATGCATATACGCAACTCTACAGTCGTTATTGTACCACTTGGATGATTTTATAAGAACTCGGCTGCTAGGTTTTTTAATCTTAATGAAGAAACTTTTGAGCTTAACAAAAAGCTCTTCATGCGCCTTTGTGATCGCAATATCGCGGTCTACCTTGGAATCTAATGCTGAAATAGCTAATAGTGTGTTTCCACTGCAATCCTCATCTGCTCTAAGTTATAATCATTTCCCAGTACTGTTGAACAAGTTACTTACCTTCGGTAACGATATATCTGTAAGAAACAGTAGTTAGTATTAGATTCCTTACCTTAGAATATCCCCAGGCGTCAGACTGGATCCGGAAATTTTTGCGTAGCAGTACCCATGCGCGTCGGTAGGCGTCGTCTGCGGCTCCGCGTCCGTCGTCGGCGTCGGGATGACGTCGCCGGAGTACTTAGACGCCGCCCTCGCGCGCTGACGTCAGTTCTTATACACAGCTTTTCCGTGCCAGAAACGCAGAGCCATGTTAAAAACCAACACTGGTGCCATTGAAACTAGAGCCCTGAAAGGGGATGACCTTAATCCCAGATATCGGTTCGCAGAACGGGGAGGATGGGTGGGGCGGTAAGGAATCTAATACTAACTACTGTTTCTTACAGATATATCGTTACCGAAGGTAAGTAACTTGTTCATCTGAAAGAAACAGGTTAGTATTAGATTCCTTACCTTAGAATAGATACTCCAGCAATACCAACCCCGGTGGTGGGTCTGCGAACCAATAATCGCACCAGAAAGTCTGGAGGACAGAACGGCCAAAGAAGCTGTCCCTCCGGACTTGGCTGTCCAGGCAGTAGTGTCTTGCGAACATGTGCAGCGAGGCCCACGTAGCTGCCTGACAGATGTCCTGCAAGGGGACTCCCCGGCCCAGGGCAGTGGAAGCCGCCGTGGCCCGAGTGGAATGGGCCCTCAGCCCAACAGGAGGTTCATTCTTAGCCAAGGAGTAGCATGCCTTGATAAACACCACGACCCACCGAGAGATGGTCCGCTTGGTACCGCCCGTCCCTTCTTAGCGCCCACGTAACCAACAAAGAGTTGGTTATCCACCCGGAACTGGCGTGTGCGATCCAGATAAAACGAGAGCGCACGTTTTGGGTCCAGACGGTGGAGCCGCTCTTCCTCCTTTGAGGGATGCGGAGGCGGAAAGAAGGTGGGCAAGGTGATGGACTGCCTGATGTGGAAGGCTGTGACTACCTTGGGCAGGAAAGAGGGTCTTATCCGCAACACAACCTTGTCCGGATGGACAGAAAGGAAAGGAGGTTTGGAAGAAAGAGCCTGGAGCTCACTCACTCTCCTGGCAGAGGTGATGGCAACAAGGAAAGCAGTCTTCAGAGTAAGAAGGCGGAGAGGACAGTTATGAAGTGGCTCAAAGGGAGCGCACATCAGATAAGTAAGTACAAGGTTCACGTCCCACTGAGGCATCACGAATGGAACAGGAGGGAACATGTGTGTGATGCCCTTCAAAAACCTATTTACATTTGGGGACTTGAACAAAGATGGCTAATCAGGTAGCCTTAAAAAGGCTGAAAGGGCAGAAAGGTGGCCCTTGATATTGCCCAGAGCAGAGCCCTGCTGGGCAAGAGAAAGAAGGAAGAGGAGAACCTCAGAAAGAGGGGCAGAGAGGATTCACAGCCTTTGCTGTGCACCATGCCACAAATCTGTTCCACCTGCAGGCATATACCGACTTTGTGGAGGGGCGCCTGGCTGCCAGAATCACAGTACAAACTTCAGGAGGCAAGTCAAATGGCCTCACCTGTCGCCGCTCAATCTCCAAGCATGGAGGTGGAGACTGGACAGGTTTGGGTGGAGGACCGACCCCTGCTGCTGCGACAGAAGGTCCTCCTGAAGAGGCAGACGAATTAGGGGATCGACAGACATACTGAGTAGCTCGGGATACCAGTACCTTCGCGCCCAGTCCGGAGCCACAAGGATGACTTGGGCCCGGTCGCGCTTGATCTTCTTCAGCACTCTGGGCAGAAGTGGTATAGGCGGAAAGGCGTACAACAGACCGCAACTCCACTCGCGACGAAAAGCGTCTCCGAGTGAGTGCCGCCTTGGAAATTCCAACGCGCAGAACTGATGACATTGCGCGTTCTCTTCGGTGGCGAATAGATCTAACCAAGGCTCTCCCCACTGCAGAAAGAGGCCTTGCGCCACGTCCGAGTTCAGACGCCATTCGTGATCCATCATGCACCGTCGGCTGAGTTCGTCCACCCTGGCGTTCAGAGAACCTGCCAGGTGTTGAACCACCAGGGTAACGCCCTGATGTTCCAGCCACTGCCAGAGACGCAGAGCCTCCAGGCAGAGGGTCCATGACCCCACCCCGCCCTGTTTGTTGCAGTACCACATGGCAGTGGTGTTGTCCGTGAACACCTTCACTACACTCCCCAGACAGAGGGGAGGAATACCTTCAGTGCTAGACAAATCGCCCTCAGCTCCAGAAGGTTGATATGGAGCCGGGACACCGCCGGAGACCAGAGGCCTCTGATCTCCGCCTCTCCCATGTGGCCTCCCCAACCGAGGAGGGACGCGTCCGTCACAACTACGTGCTCCAGTTGGGGTAGGGAGAGGGATCTGCCGCTGACCCAATCGCGGTCCGCGAGCCACCACTGCAGCTGTCTCGCAGTGCCCTCCGAGATCAGGACATGGTCGGACAGGTTGCCCTGATGCTGGGCCCACTGAAACTTCAGATCCCACTGCAGAGCCCGCATCCGCCACCTGGCGTGATGCTCCAGAAGGATGCAGGAGTCCATCAGCCCCAGAAGCCGCAGCGTCAACCTGACCGGGATAAAAGCTGAAAGATTGGAATCAGAGCCTGAATATCCCGAACCCGCTGCTCGGGAGGATAAACCCGAAACTGCGCCGAGTCGAGAACCGCTCCGATGAAGAGGAGCTTCTGAGAGGGACAAAGGTGTGACATCGGCACATTGATGGAAAACCCCAGCTGGTGCAGGAGGTCTGCCGTCGTCTGGAGGTGGCTGACGACTGTCTGGGTCGAGCCCGCCTTCAACAACCAGTCGTCGAGGTAGGGGAAGACAGAAACCCCTAACCTGCGCAGATGAGCTGCGACCACCGCCATCACCTTCGTGATGCTGGTAAGGCCGAAGGGGAGCATGGTAAACTGAAAGTGCTCGTGGCCTACCGTGAACCGCAGGTAGCGCCGGTGGGCCGGCAGGATGGGGATGTGAAAATAAGCGTCCTGCAAGTCCAACGCTACCATCCAGTCCTGAGTCAGTGTCAGCATCTTGAACTTCTCTTTCCGGAGGAAGCCGTTGACGTTCCGTAGGTCCAAGATAGGGCGTAGGCCCCCTTTGCCCTTCTTGGGTACCTGAAAGTAGTGGGAGTAACAACCACACCCTACTTCTGGCCCAGGAACACGCTCGATGGCCCCCTTGGCCAAGAGGGCCGTAACTTCCTCTCGTAGAAGTTTCAAGTGATCCCCCGACACACGGTGGTATTGCGGTGGCATGGCTGGAGGGGTCGTCTCAAAGGGGAGGGAGTAGCCCCTTCGGACGATTTGCAGCACCCACCTGTCCGAAGTGACGGTGCGCCAGTGGAAGTGGTGATGGCGAACCCTGCCCCCCACTGGCGTCACATGGGCCTGAAAGCACGGACTAGGAGGGCTTCGAGGCAGATGCTGCAGGGGAAGGTGTGGACTGGCCTCGCCGTTGTCCCCGACCGCCGCCACGGCGGTTTCCACGGCCGCTACCGCGCTGGATGTTAGGCTGCGGTGCGTGGCTGGTAGCACGTGTGGGAGCGCCCCTTCCTTGGCCACGAAAGGAGCGAAAGGCACCCGTTTGCTGGCGCGGGGCCGAGAGGCCCAAGGACTTGGCCGTAGCCCTGGAGTCCTTAAAGCGCTCAAGCGCATGGTCTGCCTTGTCGCCAAAGAGGCGACGGCCATCAAACAGCATGTCCATAAGGGTGTTTTGGACATCAGCCGAAAAGTTGGCGGACCTCAACCAGGCGTGGCGACGAACCGCCACCGTCGTTGCCATCACTCTGCCCAGTGAGTCTGTGGTATCCAGCCCACACCGGATAGAAAACCGTGCCGCATTTCTACCCTCCGCAAGTGCTTGGGCGAGTTTAGTCTGGACCTCGCTGGACATTGTGGCAGCACGTCCGCAACCGTATCCCACAGAGAGTGGGAGTAGCGGCCCAAGTGTAGCGATCGCCCATGGTAGGGCAGCCTGATGCATCAGACATCGTGTCACACACCCCCTACGGAAAAACTACCAGTCCCAGAAGGCCAAGCGGCACTGGAGTTTGACACAATGGGAGGATCTTATATAAACTCCGCCCCTAGAATGAAACGGGGCTTGTCAATCTAGTTCCTGGTTTTCCTCATGTGTGTTTGGAGTTTCCTTCCATGGAGCGTCCGTGACTCGCCACGACGACGAAGAGCCTGGTGGTCAGTTTCCCTTTGATTCGCCACGACGACGAAGAGCCTGCGTGGTCAGTTTCCCTTTGATTCGCCACGACGACGAAGAGCCTGCGTGGTCAGTTTCCCTTTGATTCGCCACGACGACGAAGAGCCTGCGTGGTCAGTTTCCCTTTGATTCGCCACGACGACGAAGAGCCTGCGTGGTCAGTTTCCCTTTGATTCGCCACGACGACGAAGAGCCTGCGTGGTCAGTTTCCCTTTGATTCGCCACGACGACGAAGAGCCTGCGTGGTCAGTTTCCTCTGTGCATCACCGCGACGACGAAGAGCCAGTGCGGTCAGGTTCCTTTGCAGTGAGAGACGCTGTATACTGTCGGGTAGGAATCCTTGAAGAGAGCGGGCTCGCTCTCTTCCTCTACACGTTATCTTTATTTAGTTTCGAGAAACGTTTAGAACATTGTGCTGATTGCACCTTCCTTGTTTGTTAGACTTTGGGATGCAAACCTAACCTTCTCCTTATCAGAAGCCTTCTGGTATTCATAACTATTTGTACTCACAAGGAGTATTGTGGGTCTGTCTAGCAACGGTATCTTCCTAAACGCTTCGCGTAAAAAAAAACCTTATCGGCTTGCCTTGGCGGTCAGTATTCGAGAAGTGGAAGTAACTTTTCGACTCGTGGGCAAGACTCCCCCCTCACCAAGTACAGACTTCAGAATCGTTCACGGAGTATAGAATACAAGGAAGTGGTGAGTCTAGAAACATAGGGGAAGGGAGAAATTCTTTGACAGGACGGACCTATATTTCTCTCTCTATCTTTTCATCCATCTACAGGGAGGTCTTATCTGTGAACCGTTGAGGGTATACCTAGACTTGAAGATACCTGACGTACACCGCATCCCTACGTCAATTCACCTCGCGGCCTCTGGCTGTGCTCATTCCAATAGTGGTGGTAGTCCCATTGTTGAGTGTTGTACGGAGAGAGGTTGCGAGGACTATCATCTCCTCGTCTCTGCTGGGCATCGGAGTCAGGTTAGTGGCGCGTGCGTGTTCTTGCGCTGCTTTCAATCGCGACAGATTGACAAGCCCAAGAGCAACACCCAGCCCAGACTATGGATACTAATACCGTACTTACCTCCTTATTGGAGAGTTTCTCTGAATTACAAAGCGAAGTCCAGACATCCCGTGCAGAGAATCAAGCCTTATACAAGGAGGTGTCTGACTTGCGCAGAGAGATGTCCGATCTTGCCAACAAGGAGCCGAGTGTCAAACCTTTGATTAGGCCTGCTACCTTGCCCCCGCCTCCTTCTTTCCAACCTGGAGGTACGTTTGCAGCTCCTTCCACTTCATCTGACACAGCTCCAACGGTACATATACTTCAAACCCATGGCATACCTTTAGCCCCTCCAGAAAGATATTCCGGAGACCCCAAAAAGTTCGAGACATTCCTGAATCAATGTCGTCTACACTTCCTATGCAAGCCTCAAGTCTTTCAGGATGAATCATCCAAGACAGCCTTCGTAATGTCCTATATGGGAGGCAATGCGTCCAGTTGGACCATTCCTTTGTTAGAACGGAATGATCCCGCATTACACGATTTTTCAGTCTTTTGTCTTGAATTACGAAAACTATTCGATAGAAAGTCCCACATGATGTCCTTAGACCGTGAGTTGATGACTTTACGCCAAGGATCACAGGACTATTGTCATGCATTACAACATTTAATCGACTGATAGTTGAAACGGACTGGCCTGCTCAGAAACGGATTTCGTTGTTCTATCAGGGCCTCCGGGGAGAATTGAAGGATGTGTTAGCACAGGTGGTGCAATTGCCTTCAACTTGTGAAGAACTCATCGATTTGACAGTACAACTGGATCACAGGTTGTTAGAACGGAAAGGGGATAGAAACAGAGGAGACACTAGATACTCCTATCCCCTGGTCAGACCCCGGCAGGGGGGTGAAGAGAAAACCAAAGCCCAAGAAGGGCCTGAACCCATGCAAATTGGAGGAATCCGGGGTCCTCTCACCAGGGAAGAACGGGACAGGAGACGGAGACTCAAACTATGCCTGTATTGTGGCAAAGGCGGACATTTTATCAATGAATGTAGAGCTCCGAATTCTACTCCTGGAAAGAATACTTTTTCCAGAACACAGGCCACCATTAAGATGGAGGAGCCGTCGGAAAACTGAAGGTCTTGGATCAGAATGAGACCTCCGATTCAAGACTCCCGCATACTACGGTCTCCCCTTTTGTAGCAAACACCCTTCACCCAGCAGTCGCTCACATGAATAACAGCGTGTCTCTACAAGCGAAGAATCAAGAACCCTTTCGAGTCGACGCCTTATTGGACTCAGGGGCTACAGGGAATTACATCGATCAAGCATATGCGTTCAGAATGGGAATCCCCTGTGAAAAGAAACAGACGCCCGAAACCGTCAAAGCAGTGGATGGCACAGTCCTTTCGTCAGGGCCTGTGGTATATCACACTCTCGCGTTGTTAATGGAATACGGAGTGAATCACTATGAATACATCCAGTTTGATCTCATAGATGCCCCTCAATTCCGTCTTATCCTAGGTATGCCTTGGCTCACTTTGCATGATCCTTCGGTATGCTGGTCAACACGCTCGGTCAGTATGTCGTCAAAGTATTGCGAAGAACATTGTCAAAATAAGACTATTCTCACCATTTCACCTGAACCCTCACCCGCCACTTACTTGGCTGGGTCATGTGGTGTTGACAGGTTTTGCTGTGCCACGGCATTACCGGTTGAGTACCATGACTTTACTTCCTTGTTTGATAAAAAAAAGGCCACCCATCTGCCTCCACATCGGGCATACGATTGTCGTGTGGACCTTGTCCCGGGTGCGGATCTCCCTTGCAGTAGAGTGTATGCCTTGACTGAAAAAGAGACACAGTATCTTAAAACCTACATAGACGACAATTTGGCTACCGGGTTTATCAGACACTCCAATTCTCCTGTCTCATCACCCATGTTCTTCATACCAAAGAAGGATTGTGATGAGTTGCGACCACGTATAGACTACAGAGCCATTAACAAAGTGACGATCAAGAATCGTTATCCGCTGCCCTTGATTCCCGTTTTAATGGATCAATTAAGGGGGCACGTTATTTCACCAAACTCGACCTTCGCGGTGCATACCATCTTGTACGAGTAAAGACCGGGGATGAGTGGAAGACCGCTTTTAGAACCAAATTCGGCCTCTACGAATACCGAGTCATACCTTTTGGCCTTTGCAATGCCCCTGCCGCCTTCCAGTATTTTATGGATGAGGTGTTGCGGGGGTGTTTGGAATCCTTTTGCATCGTCTACATCGACGATATTCTGGTTTATTCGGCCACGCTCCCCGAACACATCACGCATGTGAAGAGAGTGCTGGAGAGGCTACAACGAAACTCCCTGTATGCCAAGCTCGAGAAATTTCTTTTCCACGTTCAACAGGTGGCTTTTCTGGGATATGTGATCGATGCACAAGGGTTTAGGATGGACATGAGGAAGGTCGAGGCCATACTTACCTGGAAAACACCACAGAACGTCAAATCCGTTCAGAGCTTTCTTGGCTTTGCCAATTACTATCGGCGCTTTGTTCAGGATTTTTCCAGGATTATACATCCTATCACGTCCCTCTTGAGAAAAAACGTTTTGTTCAGATGGGGAGAAGAAGCAGATAGAGCATTCCAACTCCTCAAGGAGAGGTTCACCCAAGCACCTATCCTTCGACACCCTGACCCACAGCTACCTTTTATTCTTGAAACAGATGCCTCACAATACGCTCTTGTTGGGGTTCTGTCACAGCGTCATCCGTCCACAGGACAGCTCCATCCAGTGGCGTTTTATTCGAAAAAGCTCACACCCTGTGAAGTCAACTACACTATCACGGACAAGGAACTCCTGGCGATTAAAAGAGTATGTGAGGAGTGGAGACATTACCTCCTGGGGGCAGTGCATACCGTGGAAATCATTACGGATCATCGTAATCTGCTGTTTTTGAAAACAGCTAAGGCTTTGACGCCTCGTCAATTGAGGTGGACTCTTTTCTTTTCGGACTATGACTTTGTAATCAAGTATAGACCCGGTTCACGGAATGGTAAAGCAGATGCTCTCTCCCGGCTGGGGGAGGAAGAAACATTACGGCCCTTCGAACCCCCTTCTATACTCCAGGGAATCGAGTACTCAGAGGCATCTATTGCCTTGATCACTTCAGACGACTTCCTAGAGGACGTCAAAATCGCCCTCACTGATCTTGATATACCTTCATGGGTCAGTGAAGAACCCACTCATCGCTGTGTAAAGGATCAACTAGCCTATCATTACCATGCCTTGTACATTCCCCGAACTGAGCTGCAAAACAAGGTGTTAGAATGGGCTCATGATTCTGTACTGGGAGGACACATGGGTATTTACAAAACCACCGCTAACGTGGAGCAGTCATTTTGGTGGCCTGGTGTCCGAACCGATGTCAAAGAGTACGTTAAGAACTGTGCGATTTGTGCTCAAGGGAAGTCTTGTCATGCTAAACCAGCGGGATTGTTGCACCCTTTACCGATTCCACCCAAGCCTTGGCACACCCTGTCCATGGACTTTATTGTTGAAATGCCATCCTGTGAGAAACAGACAGTTATCCTAGTAGTGGCAGACCATCTCACTAAGATGGGACATTTTATATCTTTACCAGGCTTGCCTACCTCTGGGGACTTAGCGAAAGTGTTCCTTCAAAACATTGTGCGACCACATGGTTTACCGAGTGTAGTGATAACAGACCGGGGAACGCAATTCACTTCTAGGTTTTGGAAGGCTCTATGTACCATCTTACAGATCGACGCTCGTTTATCATCCAGTTACCATCCACAAACGGATGGTAAAACAGAACGGTTAAACCAAACCCTAGAACAATATCTTCGCTGTTTCACTTTGCAAAACGCCACTGAATGGCCCACCCTTTTGTGGTTGGCGGAATTTGCCTACAATAACGCGGTACATACCACTCTGGGATGTTCTCCCTTCTTCTGCCTATACGGTTTCCACCCCAATATGCTTCCTTTTGAGTGGCCTGCTGAATCCCTAGTTCCTGCCATTCATGAACACCACGCTCATCTCCGGGCCATCCTGATTGAGGCTCGGAATAGTCTAAAAAGGCTCAAGACGCCCAAAAGCATTTCGCTGACAAAAGAAGGTCCCAAGAACCCGAGTATAAGGTGGGCGATAAAGTCTGGCTTTCCACACGCCATCTACACCTGAAAGGAATGAACAGATTGAAACCTAAGTATGTAGGTCCTTATGGTATCTGTGAGGTGATAAACGCGGTGGCCATGAAACTCTCCTTGCCCGCGACATGGTCTATACATCCCGTGTTTCATGTGTCGCTTCTGCGGCCTTGTCTACCGAGTGTCCGGTTACCAATGCGCCCGGGCCCTGAGGAAGTGGAGGGCCATGAAGAATATGAAGTTGGGACTGTCCTGGATTCTCGTATAGTGCGGGGCAGAGTCCAGTATTTAGTCGATTGGAAGGGTTACGGCCCCGAAGACCGCACCTGGGAACCCGTAAATCATCTTCATTGCCTCGATTTGGTTGCACGTTTTCACGAACTCAACCCTGGTAAGCCGGGACGACCGCCGGGACGGCTGTCCTCGAGAGGGGGTTCTGTAGCGATCGCCCATGGTAGGGCAGCCGGATGCATCAGACATCGTGTCACACACCCCCTACGGAAAAACTACCAGTCCCAGAAGGCCAAGCGGCACTGGAGTTTGACACAATGGGAGGATCTTATATAAACTCCGCCCCTAGAATGAAACGGGGCTTGTCAATCTAGTTCCTGGTTTTCCTCATGTGTGTTTGGAGTTTCCTTCCATGGAGCGTCCGTGACTCGCCACGACGACGAAGAGCCTGCGTGGTCAGTTTCCCTTTGATTCGCCACGACGACGAAGAGCCTGCGTGGTCAGTTTCCCTTTGATTCGCCACGACGACGAAGAGCCTGCGTGGTCAGTTTCCCTTTGATTCGCCACGACGACGAAGAGCCTGCGTGCTCAGTTTCCCTTTGATTCGCCACGACGACGAAGAGCCTGCGTGGTCAGTTTCCCTTTGATTCGCCACGACGACGAAGAGCCTGCGTGATCAGTTTCCTCTGTGCATCACCGCGACGACGAAGAGCCAGCGCGGTCAGGTTCCTTTGCAGTGAGAGACACTGTATACTGTCGGGTAGGAATCCTTGAAGAGAGCGGGCTCGCTCTCTTCCTCTACACGTTATCTTTATTTAGTTTCGAGAAACGTTTAGAACATTGTGCAGATTGCACCTTCCTTGTTTGTTAGACTTTGGGATGCGAACCTAACCTTCTCCTTATCAGAAGCCTTCTGGTATTCATAACTATTTGTACTCACAAGGAGTATTGTGGGTCTGTCTAGCAACGGTATCTTCCTAAACGCTTCGCGTAAAAAAAAACCTTATCGGCTTGCCTTGGCGGTCAGTATTCGAGAAGTGGAAGTAACTTTTCGACTCGTGGGCAAGACTCCCCCCTCACCAAGTACAGACTTCGGAATCGGTCACGGAGTATAGAATACAAGGAAGTGGTGAGTCTAGAAACATAGGGGAAGGGAGAAATTCTTTGACAGGACGGATCTATATTTCTCTCTCTATCTTTTCATCCATCTACAGGGAGGTCTTATCTGTGAACCGTTGAGGGTATACCTAGACTTGAAGATACCTGACGTACACTGCATCCCTACGTCAATTCACTTCGCGGCCTCTGGCTGTGCTCATTCCAATAGTGGTGGTAGTCCCATTGTTGAGTGTTGTACGGAGAGAGGTTGCGAGGACTATCATCTCCTCGTCTCTGCTGGGCATCGGAGTCAGGTTAGTGGCGCGTGCGTGTTCTTGCGCTGCTTTCAATCGCGACACCAAGAGGCATGCGGTGTTGGCTGACCGCAGTCCCAAACTCAGGGAGGAGAATATCTTTTTACCGTATTGCTCATACCTCTTGGATTCCCGATCGGGCGGAGCCGTCGGGAATGCGGTCTGGGAGTTAGAGGCCTGGATGACCAGACTCTCGGGGGGAGGACAGGAAGCAAGGGTCACCCGAATCAGGGCGGTGGCGTCTGGCCACGTTCCTATCTACAGGCTGACCTGTAGCGGGCCTGGACCAAGTGCCCAAAAGAACGTCCGTCAAGGCCTCATTAAACGGCAGCAGAGGCTCGGCCGAGCTTGACTGCGGTTTAAGGACCTCAGTGAGGAGGTTAGTCCTCACGGCCGCGATGGGGAGCTCAAGGGCCAAGGCCTTGGCTGCCCTCATCAGCACCACACTGTAGGTGGCCCCCTCCTCCGAAGCCACGGTAGGAGGGGAGACAAAACCAGTGTCTGGCGAAGTGTCCAGACCACTGGCATTCCCAAGCTCACCTGCCCAGTCCTGCTGAGACTGACACTCTCGTGTCAGAGGGTCCTCAGACCCCTCCCAATACTCCACGTCACCCATCTCCTGATAGTCAGGGTTGTCAAAAGGATGGGGCCGGTTCATTGAAGTAGAAATCTCCAAGCGACGTCGAGAGCGGCGCCAGAACCGAATCGAGGGAGGCATCGGGGACGGCGCCGCCCGGAGACGGCGCCAGAGGTGACACCCTGGGGGTCGGCGCCGGTATGGTCGTCAGGTCGACCGGCGACGACCCGGATCCGAAACCGGATCCAGTGGGGCTCTGCAGCGCCGGGACCGAAGTCGCCGGCGGCGTCGGGGCCAAAGCACCCGACGGCGTCGAGGCCGCTGGGACCCCCAGATGGGGCCGCTGGGCCCGAAGGCGTCGCGGAACCCGACGGAGGAGAGAGCGACCTCATGGCCATGAGGAAGCGCACGATCTCCTCTGGCGTCGCGTCCCGCCCAGGGACCGGTGGGTATGAAGCAGGCCGCGACGCCTGCGACTCCGACGGAGCCGCGTGGGTGGTGTCACCCGAACCCCCGGCCGCATTGCGCGAGCGTCGGGGGGAGTCGGAAGAGCGATGATGCCTCTTTGAGTTCTTGTGCTTACCTGAGGACTTCGAGCCTGAAGACCGATGACGACTCCCGGAGCTATGGTGGCTCCGACCCCGCGACTGGTCCCTCGCCCTCTGTCCGGACCGGGACCTCGAGTGGTGCGGGGCCGACCGCCGGAGCTCGCGCTGCTTGCGGGACCGCTCCCGCCTAGCTTTGGTCGTCAGGGCTCGGCAGTCGGGACAGGCCTTGTCGTCGTGGTCAAAGCCCAGACAGTGAAGGCACCAGCGATGGGGGTCGGTAACCGACATCAGTCGGTCACAGTCTTCGCAGCGTTTAAATCCGGGCATCTCTACTAGCACCGTTGGAGCCGAGTAGACTTCGAAAAGGATCAAAAATGATCGAAAAACTTTAGTGAAAAATTGACTAAGGGTACCACTTTTTCCGGATCGGCGCTTGCTGGCGCGGAAAAAGAACTGACTTCAGCGCACGAGGGTGGCGTCTAAGTACTCCGGCGACGTCATCCCGGAGCCAACGACGCCGGATGCGGAGCCGCAGACGACGCCTACCGACGCGCAAGGGTACTGCTACGCATACATTTCCGGATCCAGTCTGACACCTGGGGCTATTCTAAGGTAAGGAATCTAATACTAACCTGTTTGTTTCAGATACCCATTTTACCCTTCGCATGTCGTTTGTCAGAATTACATCTGCAATCACTATCTCAGTCTGCTCTGCCTGATTACCCAAACCCATTAACTGTAAAGTTAGCAGTATGGGGTTGTGGTCACTCTCAATTCTCGGTTGTTTTGCCATATCGATAAGTCGGGGCCATAACTCCACATTAAGAAGAAAATAGTCAATTTGACTACTTCTTAACCCATTATTGTAAGTATGCTGGCCCTCGCTATCCTATAAAGTCCTTCCATTTGCAGCCCTAATACACTGCTCCAGACACAGGCTTTTTAACTGGAGTGCAGCCTCTGTCCATTTTTTTTTATCGGTGGTAAAGTTAAAGTCGCCTGCGATAACCATACAGTTATTTCCCCTAAGGTTCTCAATAAGGGTATCTAATAGGGAGACCGTATTTGAGAGATTTCCGCCCGCCATCCCTCTTGCGTAGACATTAATCACTATTATGTCTAAATCATGTTGTGATCGTAGTATGATAGCCAAGACTCTATACCCTGGGTTTTGCCTTACCCAGATAGTGAGCCCCACCCCCCGAGGGTCTTCCCTTTTGACCAGTAATAGCGGGTTTTGCAAAGTTGAGGAAACCTGGGCGAAAAATTGAATTTTGTGTCCATGTTTCCTGAAAGACCCAGATATCATGCCCCTCTATCAAAGATGACCAATCTGAGGATGCAATCTTAGATTGTAGGCCAGCAATGTTGCATGGTGCAATAGTTAATGATTGGCTTACTGGCTCACCATTAGGGGAGTCAATGCCTTCCTGATTTACAATTCCCTGCATAGTAGAAGGGTTGCTCAATTTCATCCCCTTTACTTCAGCCACCCCTGGCGGCAGCTGCGGGGAAAGTGACACTAAACAATCGTGGTTTTGCTGTGTGTATAACTGATTTTTTAAACAATGTTTTAAGTAATTTCTCATTATATTCCTAAGTCCTGCTGAATGCCACATTTTGAGACCCCTGTAGTTTATTAGGTGACTGTAAGCTATCACCAACGATAGAGACCGGAAAGGGCTGATTCCCTCTACTCTCTGATTGATTTGATGGTACTACCTGTGCACTATCCCCAGTGAACGGGGCTACTGGAGACTGGCTTATGCTGCTCTCAATGTAATATAGTTGTGCTGGCTGTAGTCAGTCACATGCTTCTAAACCAGAAAGAGGGGCAAATCTATTTTCACAGCTTAGATTAAATACCCTGGGTAAATCTCTTGAGGCCGCCCAGGTCTGTCTCTCCAATGTCAAACATTGTTGGAGGGTCTCTGGTAATTGTTGGATGGATGGTCTAAACAAAAGGCCCAGTGGTAGCACAGTGATATTAGGATTCCTGTCTAAATCGGTACCCGAAATATCCAAAGGGAATTTTACAATAAAACCATTATTAACATTTAAAACCATACAGTCTCCCCACTTTTCTTTCCTTGTAGGCCCTATCCAAGTCACTCTCCTAGCCATAATCAATTGACTTTGTATATCCCCATCCCACACCCCACCCCCCTCAACATTTGGTCCACCCAGTGCATGGCTTTAGTCCTTACTTGAACTGTGGATTCAGCCTGACCCTCCCGCAATAAAGGCACATTTCCCAGTACCACCACCAAGGGGGCAGCTGACGGTGGCAGATGCAGAGTCAAAGTCTGAGTACCTGTCTTTAGTGTGCCTCGGTTGGATCTTTCAATTTTCGTATTAACTCCTGAGCTTCCCTGCCCTGAAGGTACTATACTCTGTCCAGTAGTTACGCAGTCAGTGTTGGCCATTGGTGGATTATTTAAATCAGCCACTTTATTTAATCAGTTGGCATCGGTTGGACTTGTAAAGATTTGGGCAAATTCGCCGGATGTATCAGCTATGATGTTAATTTCATCCATAGTCTTGGCTGAATTGGTATCTGAGGGGAGTGCCGAGCTTTGGGGTACAGACTTCGTCCTTGTGGGTATAGATGGTTTCGCAATAAGTGCCTGTTTACTTATCTCTTGAAAAGGACCCGATTTTAATTAGTAAAGCCTCTGTAGTGCGAAAGTTTGACTTAGCCTGTGATTCAAGACCATTTATCGTATCTTCAATCTGGGCCAATCTCAATGTAATGGGGTTTAGCATAGTAAAAACCAGGGTTTCCAGCCTCTGCCACAAAACTTCGTCAGTGGCCAGACAGGATGCTTGGGGAATGTCAGTGTTCGGTATTTCCGCGAAACTTGGGACTCCTCTAACATAGTCAGCTGTATCCTTCCCCCCTCTTCTAGACGGCCTTGCATATTTTGCATGTTTGGTTCTCTGCTCCCCCCCCTCTTCCTCTTCACAACGGGGTCAGGAATTAGTCCCAAGCTCGAGGTTTTAGTCATTCCTGATGCCCTGGTTGAAGCTCTTTGGATGGTATAGATTGGCTCTAGCTTGGGCACACACTCACAGGGTGTCGAACCAGTGAGTATTTCGGGGACTGTATCAGAGACTACATCTGATGCTATTTCGCTTACTTGATCAGTGCTAAGTCCGCAATCGTGACTAGTGAGGGGAGCCATACTCCCAAAGGAAGATCTTGTATTAGAAAAAGGCTCTTGATATCGACTTCGCACTATCTCGTGTTCAAGTACGGAGGTAGCCCTAATCAGAAATTGATCAAGTGTCCCCACAATACTCCCACCCGGCTGCACGCCCTTTCCCTTCCCCTCTCGCTTGTTCATCTTCGTGTTATGTTACTGTGACAAGAATATAGCGAACAAGGAGTCGGTGCTGATAACTCAGTGGTCTTAGAGGTGATATATAAAGTAGAGGAAACATCCACTGTACCTTCTTATGATGCAGATCTCGGGGAGGGGGGCAGCCTGGACTCCTCCGGTCTTGGCCCGGGCACACCCGCGCGCTTCCCGGGCTGCGGGAACCCGTGCCGTCTTTTGAGCGCGTCCTGGCGCTTCCCAGTGACGCAGATGATCATGCGCCACGCCGGGGATACTGGGAAATATAGTTTTCCAGCCGAGTAGACTGGGACAGTGGCGGCAAAAGCAGTAAAGACTAGTGCGTTGCGGTCAAACAGGCAGCGTGTGGCGTGAGAAAGTACGTTTAATGGGACCCAATTTGATTTATTTGATTCATTGAGTCATGGACTTGGTTGCGCAGCTTGATAGGGATCACATGAGCTCCCTTTGTACTCGTTTAATACTAAGCGTAATTTGGCAAAGCGGGAAACAAGCGAGCACACCTTTACAGTTCTTTAAAGTGGAGCATAGTTTACCTGGAGTACATCGGTGTGCATCTCCCCACCCTGGTCATTCATTGCCTTTTTAAAAGGAGCCATCAACAGAAGAAAAACTATGTTGTTCTAATTAGTTGGGATTTTTCTGTTGGGTGAGCACTAGCACATTAGCACATTAGGGACATCTTGTGGCTGCTTTTTACCTATGAAATTATTTTGTGTAGGTTTCGTGGATTTTATATCTCTGTTTTATATTTAAGTTCACATTGGGCCTTTGGAAACTCATTGCTACTCGCTGCTTGCACTTTATTATTACACTATTTGGAAGAAGGAAGGATTCCATAAGGATAGTTCTTGGTTTCAACTAGATATGATGGCAGACCCAAGAGGTTTTTTATATGTTATCTCTTACTGAGCCTATGCTATGTATTTGCTCCTGGAGTGTTTACATGTCGTATTTTGCACAATAGACTGGTATGAGCATATCAACGATGTGATTTTGAGGCACTTTTATGGTTACTAGTGTAACCGATGTAACGTTTTTGGCTGAATGACGCAATCTGATCCAGTTAAAAAACCTCTAGGCCCAAAGTCAAATAATAATCAGTCTTTCCTAAAAAACACAACCTTTTAAGTTTTTTGACAGGCAGGAAGTAAAACCCTCTTGCACAGGGCTGGACAGACTACCAGGCATTTCAGAGGGGTGGCAGAGTAGGGGCCCGTTTTGTTGCTGGGGACCTGCCAGCCACATCCCTACTTGCGAGCTTCAAATAAACATTGAAAAGAACTGGTTTTAAAGCGTACTTTGAAACCACTTGTTTTGTATTGTTTATTTAGAATGAATGCCTGATAGATTCTATACTATTATACATCTGCAACTCAAACTAGTTACGCTCAGTCTCTACCTTGTTTAAATGAAGTACCGCGTACACTTAAAATTGTGCTAGTAGTTCAGCTGTGCATCATATAAATTTGATGATACTGAATCACGCTTGTCTCCAGGACTATGCTATTTATATTTCATAGATGAACACATGTACATATAGTGAATGTAGCTGTATATATTTGTGGGTACTTTATTATTTACTTTCTTTTCTACAATGATCAATCAGTTTATTGAGTAATTGGAGGAGCAGTAACTTGGATGGAGTCATTAGTGATGTCATCAATTTTGTCATTTGAGAACTACTCAATTATGCCATTTACTTTGTCATGAGTGTTGTAATATGTGAGGTCATATGTTGTACATGGAGGGGAAGCAAGTAACAGTTATCTGACTGAACTGCAACTGGCAAATTTCAGTGTTTTTCGTTTAACTGTTAGGTTTCAACTCTCTTCAACACCCAATTATAATATTACTTTATACTTTTGTTTTTTGGGCGAATTTGTAGGTTTTTTCTTAACGTAAGTGTAACGGCATAGACCCGCCGTATACTCCTGTTTATGACCACGGAACATTGCAGGGGGTCTCACCACCTTCAAACCCCCTCTTCTACCCTTCACAGCCCATCGATACCGGACCCAGCACACAGAAGGACGAAACGATACACTGGCCCTTTAATTTTGGTGCAGCTGAAGAATGGGCGGGTCTGTACGATGAGGCGGAGACGTCTTATACGGAAGAACGCCAGAACAAGGTGTGCTTGTTCACCCGGAGCGAAGAGGAGTCAGGGAGGAAGAGTGTGGGGGTGCGGAGCAGAGTTGAAGAAGAGGCGGAAAGAGCGGAGGACATCGAGAGCGGAGGAGTAGCGGCGCCTGTGACGGAGGAGAAGCCAGGAGGCCAACGTCCACACGAGTCGCCCTGCCACACACCCGGGGGAGGTGTGTGGCTAACCCAGGTACGCAATACCATCAGATGCTGGGTGGGACATAAGGGCGGTTCCACAGTATAAAATTGGTATCCCCCTGTCCCGGTTTACCCTTCCCCGAGCACTTCCCCTCACATTTGGTACCTTGTACAAAAGAGTGTTGCACGGGTTATTGCTTCCTCACACCTTTTCCCCATCATCTGTACATTTCCGAACACCACTCTCACAAGACGTTATCTTTGTCTGTTTGTCTCGAGAGTCAAGACGGACACGGAGGAAGCAACGCCCCGACGGAGTCCTGAAGGCTATCGTCGACTCGACCCAACTAAGCTTCGCCATAGGAGGTCCAATAGAAGTCGATCTCCACGTCGATCTGTGTCCCTAAGGAAAACGTGTACTGATCATCTGTATGATACAATAAAACCCGTTCTAACTAAGACCCGCCTATTTCCCATTTCTCTCGAACCCCTCACAGTAAGCCTTGATTTTATTACCATAACTAACTATAGTGTCACTTTAGCCATATTTTTTTCAGTGAACATTTGTTTTTATGTTAGGCAAGATCATTTACTATACCCGACTACAACGTCTATTTATCTTTTGCTTTTTCACAAATTTCTAGTTTTTTAACAAATTCAGTCAACACCTTCACTGCACTGTTCATTCCCAATAGGTGGTTGGCACAAACCGCCCAGTGTTGGTGGCCAACCCACTGAGGCCTGCCCTCTATGGCTAGCCTGTTACTGCTGATCCTATAATGCTTTCCTTCTGTTTTCTATCTGTGTGACCTTGCCTGCATCTCCTGCCCTTGTTTGCTAGCTTGCTACCACTGCTCCCCTCTAGCCTGCTCTTTGTTCTCGGTCTGCTTGGCTCAGCCCCTCCTACCTGCCCTCAGAGGTCAGCTTGCTGTTGCCTCGTGTCCCTACCCCCTCTTGCATGCTTTTGTGGTCCACTGAGCAGCTCATGCTGGACTGCTATACATGGCCAGCTTGCTCTCCTTGTCCCGGGGGCAACTGGAGTGTTAACATTCTATATTTATGTCATACATTTGGCACACCCAAAATCATCTGGATGGAATCAAAACTGTAAAACTTAAAGTATGTCCTTTGAAAAGCAACAAAATAAGTGGTTCTTTTCCTCATAGCTTAGTATTCTAGACAGCTCAAATGAGGACACCTTTTCGGAGTTTTTTTTAAAGAGCGACAAAGCGCTCTTAAACTGATTGCTATTTTTATGTTTATTAGCCAAGTTATAACTTAATTATTTGCTGCAGAAGTTACTATAGTTTTTGGAGCACTATCACAGCTATATTTGGGGTACAATTGGGCCCTTTTGTCTGGTGTCACCATCTTGGGCATTTGTTTGTTATCAACCTCCCTCATTTCTAAATTTACTTTATTATCCTCTGTAGGAAATGAGTTCAGTTTTACAGCTTTAATTCCATCAAGATGGTCTTCAGGTGTACCACTCTTTTGTTAAAAATACAGAATCTTAGCACTCTAGTTGCTCATTAGAACACAGTGGTAAAAGTGCAGTTGATCACCAGTGAGTTAACGGTTGGGCTGCTGTTGGTGTTGAAAGTGTATGTCCCACTTTGCATGTCAGAATATTTTAATGAATTGGATGAGGAAGATATTGGAGAACGCAGCGAAAATGTGTTCTAATTTAGCTTTCTACAGCACTAACCATAATTTATATGACAAAATAAACCCCCTCATTTTGTTTATTTGTAAAGGAAATATTTCATGTTTTACAGCTGTAATTCAAATGCTTCAGGTTTGCAATACTTTTGTCATAAATAAGAATGTGAGTACTTTCGTTGTTAATTTTCACACTGTAGGAAGCTGCAGGAGAACACTAGGAATCAACTGATAGGCTGCTACTTCTGGTGGATTTGTGTTTTACTCAGGATTTCAGACTTTATTCTCACATGGCTGAGGAAAATAGTGTGCATTTACAGAAAATGTGCTCACCTTTTAGCTTCTCGAGCACCTACCTTAACCTCTAGGAGAAAATTATGAGAGAAAACGGTTTTCGTTCAAACCTGGTTCATCAAATCCCAGCAGAGGATCAGTATTTTAGACAGGGGAAAATTACCTTAGAGTTCACCATCATTTCTAATATTAGTACAGTACCACTAACAAATGACGTATATTATGACTAAAATCTGTTATCACCTTTTATATGTGCTACTTTGTGCTACCATGGCAAACAGGATTTCTCTACAATGTATTTCAAGAGGACCCTGCCCGAGAGTCCTGTAAAGGTTGGCACAACATGCTGTCCATTTTGTGGGTAGCTAATCAAGGATGGGGATCCCCCATGTGCCCTTTAGGGTCAGGGTATGCCTACACTACCCCTTATGTATTTATTGAATTAATTTTCAGGACACGGGGACCCAGTCCCGAGTCCTCCAGTGACTGCCACAACATATTGTTTAGGCTGTAACCAACTAATCTGATTGACGAGTCCCTTTTAAAGTGGCCAATCAGAACAGATGTGACCCAGACATCTCTATTTTAAAAACCTTAATTTCTCAAAAAACGGCTGAATGTATTAGCACAACAATCACAAAAAGTACATCTTCTGAGTAAAGATCTTGCTTTCTGCTTAAATTTGGTGTAATTCTATCTGCAGTTTTTGAAAAATACTCACTGGATAATGTCACCGGATCAATTTGAGATGTCATTAAGTAGGTCATAGAACGTGTAATGATTGATGTAATATGTGAGGTCATAAGCAGTGCATGGCACGGCACAAGTTATGGCTAGCACTAATAACTATAACTGGTGAATGTAAGCGTTCTTTTCTTAGTTTAAAACCTTACATTGTCTCTGAAATGTTCATAGTTTAACCTTTGTTTTTGCTGTGTATTTTTACGGTTTAAAAAAAAAATGTGAAGTAAATTTTATTTTTAACCATAACTTTACTTGTGTCGGCCTATGCTGACGATACGCTCTTGTATGTCAGAGTCCCAGAGACGAATCTGTCCCCGGTCCTGGGTGAGGTATGGGGAACTCTCTAGCCTCAAGATCAATTAGGCTAAGTCAACTATCTTTTCCTTGTCTCCGGCCATGATGCCTATTGAATTAGATTACCCCCTCCTGTGGCTTGCGACCCGGTGTGCTTTCTGGGCGTGCAGGTCCATATGGATTCAGAGCTGGTTCTCAGTGAGAACTATGGCAAGGCAATTGCTAGGCTAGAAGAGGAAGAGGATGAGGATTGATGGATTCGCCTGCCTTTGTCATTATTGGGGCGCATATCCCTTATGAAAATGGTGGTACTTCCAGGTTTTTATTCTAGTTTTTAAACATCCGAAGGTGCTCCCCAGGCACATGTTCAAGGTTATTCATTCTCTATTAGCGAGGCTGGCCTGGGCCGGCAAACATCCACACGTCAAATGGGATATTCTCACATTACCCTACTCCATGGGGAGATCTTGGGGCCCCGGATTTTGGATGATATTACAGAGTGGCGCGAAGCTCACACGTATATCACTAGATTCATGACCAGCTAGGCCTCTCACTCTTGCACTCTCTTCTACCACTACTGTTGTTTCATGCCCCCTCTAGGCAGTCTGGTATTCTGGACTCTGTTAACCTATTTAAGAGACAGGTGGGCACTGTCCTGTATTTTCCCTTGACTCCAGTAGAGTGGTGTCACTGGTTGCCGGTCTGTAGGGAAAGGGAAGTGGTACATGCTCTTGCGACATTTAATATCACTAAGGTCAGCGATCTGTTTTCGGAGGGCAGAGCCCGCGGGTGGGCCAAGATTGAGGTTGAGGGGTACGCTATAAATCACTTGCTCAGTTTCATTTTCACAGGGTGAGGCATGCTCTTCGCAAGATGCTTGGTGAGGATATATTGGAGCCACCTGAGTTTGGCTTTTTTCTTTCCTTCTGCACTCCGCCTCCCCCAGAAGGATTGTTTCCATTATTTATGACATGTCACGAGACTACAGAGGAATAATTTTACCAAGGCTAAATTGGAATGGCAGAATGATCTGGGGGTGGCTCTCGATTATGCCACTTGCCAGTACTGTTGTGAGGTTACATAATAAGTCTCCTTGAAAGGGAGGCATCGCCTTATCCACTTTAAATTTCTTTATAGAGTTTATTACACACCGGAAAGGAGGCATCACAATGGCCTGCGGGACACTGCGGATTGTAGAACTGGGTCAGCTGGGTGCTTGCACACTGCCTGGTCGTGCCCAGAGATTATGAAGTACAGGTGCAGATTATTCAAACATTGAGCAAAATCACGGGCCTTTTGCTGTCCCTGGACCCGCAGCTGCCCTACTGGGTTACACTGGGCAATTGCAGAAAGACATGCAGCGATTAATACATATGGGTTTGCTGCTTGCTAATTGTAGGATTGCGATACCATGGGCCTGCAGACCAGCGCCGTCTGTTGCAGACTGGTCCAAATATATGGTGTATTGTAATTAATGCTCCCTGTTTTCCGTTTTTACTGATTTTTACAGATAAATACAGACAGAAAACTATTTATTTTCTTGACTGTATATATTTTTTAATGTGGATAAAAGCGGAAATTGGGTGCTTTTTGAGTGATTCTTAATACACTTTGCCATGAATGCCAGGCCAATAACTTTGTGGATTGATAGGTAAGGAGGTTAAAAAAGAAAACAATGTGCATTGATTTATCTACTGCGGGTGTTCATATCACTGAAACCTGGCAGCACTGGCGTAACGAAAATTGAGGGGGCCTCCCTACACGGGCATGCAGAGGGGCCCCCTCCAGGCTCAATCAGGAGCTCTCTAGGCAGAGTGCAGTGCTGAGGGGGCCCTCTGGAGCTTAGGGCCCCCCCGCACTGCGGGGGACCTGTGTTACGCCCCTGCGCAGGCATTCAAGCATGACTGCATATTTATTGGCTAAATAAATGTGGAAATATATCCGTTTCAGCGTTATTTTTTCCACAAAACCCATAATAAATATGGATAAATACAGATAAAGTTGACAAAAAATAAATATGGATAAATACAGACGGAAAAGTAAAAAAATAATAATAACATAAAACCGGGAGCCCTAATTGTAATACACAATCTGAACTGTATAATGGTCCATTACACCCCCAAAACCGCCCCAAAAGCTTCTGGGGTCTCTATCTGCATTACCTGGTTGGGAAGGAAAAGGAAGAAGCTGAAGGTAATGATCCTGCTTAATCTTGTTAATTTGGCTGATGTATTGCACCACATTCTGGGTTGACGCTGGGCTGGATGGCTGACAACTGTATGGTTTGAAATTATTAATGTTCAATGTTACATTGGGTGTAGTTCTAGTACATATGGCTGCAAGGTCAGCTCAACTATTGCGCCCCTGGCAGTGTTGTTATATTCCTGTGTTATAAGCTGGATAGATGTTCTGTAACTAGCTCATGATTTTGTACACTGCAATGCTAATGTATCACTGTAATTCTCTTTTATTTCCAATAAAAATTTAAAAAATAAAAACTATAACGTTGCTTTAAACTTTGTTTTTCGTTGTGAATTTCTTGCTTTTTTTTCGTTAAATATGTTATTGGCATTTAAGATATATGTAGACAATCAAGCAAATACATCAGTGCATTATTCAAAGGCGTATACAATAGATGATATAGACCTATTTAGCAGTGGTATATCTTATACATCAACTTACAGGTTTCACGAACCCCTTGGTGTTTGTTGTAGTGTTATGCGTTGTGGCACATGTCCTGTCATCCCTTACTTTACTGGTTAATCGCTATCTTCTGATACCTGTTCTTCTAGAGGGGGTTCACAAATATCACTGAGGAATCGATTCCATTTTCCCCATACCGAACCCATTTTTTGAGACAACCCCGGTGAACATATACTGATTTCTCAGTTATCATCGTGCGGTCCATATCCCAGCTGATGTGACTGGGATTTATTGCTTTTTTTAACGTAAAGTATCATTTTTTTTATTAAACGCAACACCTAGAAGCACCTAGTAATTTTGAGAGCTTCATTGAAAACAATGGAAGTGCAGCAGGAAACTCGGAATAAACAACTAAGTTAAACCAGAAACAACGAACTAGGAGAAAAAAACAGTTTGGGAGGACATTTATGTTCCAGATCAAGCTTGTCACAAACTGTTTGGCTGAGCTCACGTAAAAATAATGATTGTGCTGAGCAGGCAGCATTATATTACTTTATTAAAGTAAGCTATGCTGGTATCAGCTTCCTTTGTTTCAACCTGTGGTGGTGTAGGGCGGCCTGGTTGTGCTCCTGCTGGTGTTCCAGAAGTGGATACTCGCTTCTCTGCAATTAAGCACAAGCTAAGCATGCTGAGTGCACAAAGTTTATATGGCACCACATTCCAGTGGTGCCAAAGCTGTACTGTGTTTTTGTGCCACAGGAAATCTCTCTATGGTGTAGCTTGCATACTACATGCTTGACAGCGAGTTTCTTTGTTCTTGGAGCAGTCCTTTTAATTATACAGTGACTACATATGTTTTCTCAAAAAACATAAATAATAGATTATCACGATACATTATGGGGGGCGTGGTTACGTGCCACAGCTTGATGGTCGCGTTTTGATGTACCTCCGAGCCCTCCGGCCTAAAACCCTTCCATCCGCAATACATGTTCGAGTCCCGAAGGTGGGACTGGCTGCCTGAAGTGACTGGGACCCAGCAGACCCGCTTTTTGATCCTGCCGAACGCTGCTTTGCGGAGCGCTGTCTGCCACGGCCTGGGGCCTTCCTGCAGCTTGAGGCCGCGTCCTGAGGTGATTGCTGGGGCCGCTGTGACCGCGCCTGAGTGCGGGCACGTGGCAAATCATCGCCGCGGCTGGCGACCTGGTCCGCGAGATCCCAAACGAGTGCGGAGTCAGCGGGGGCTGTCTCTCCCCTTCCTGGAAGTCGGAGATGCCTATCTTGAGTGCGGTGAGTCCAGTCGCCCGGGGGAAAGGATCAACGCAACTCGGGCCCTACGCCTCCATAATTGACCCCCCCCCTCTCAGCCCCCCCTGGGGCAGATGACGCGGTGCAGAGAAGGCAGTGGATCCTGGGGTGCCAAGCACTTATAATGATGTCCTGAAGTGATGTGATATGACCCTGAAGGACCTGGGAGATGGTTATGATCAGGAACTGCGGGCCTCTTGGCTTTCTGGGGGATACATTCGCCGCCTGAGTGGGGCCCTGTGCCCACCTGATCGTGGCAAGGTCTCCATTGATAGATTTGGGGGGAACCTGATGGTTGAGAGAGATACTGTGCAGCCTGAATCTCCCAGAATCAGTCGTAATGGCGAGCGTCAAGGTTCCAAAAAACATAGCAGCAAAGTAAACTGGATAAATATACCTGTCCCAGGGGAACGCCCCTCCCGGGTGGAAACTGCTGGTGGGTTGGACAGCAACACCCCTGAACTTTCCCTAAGAGACGTAATGGAGGCCATTGCGGGGGTGCGCACCTCCATGGAACAACGCACCGGCGCCATCACTGTAGAAGTGACTTATCAGGGCAGACCTCGCTAAAACACACGAAAAAGTCAAGCAACTGGAGATCACCACGTAATCTTGTAGAGGACGTCTCGCATCTCCAAACTGAAGTTCAGGCCCTTCAGACCTTTAAAAAACGAGCACTGGAGAAGCTTGATAATTATGAGGGGCGCTCTTGGAGGAACAACATTCGCATCCTAGGTATTCCAGAAAAATCCAAAGGGGAGAAACCAGACTTGTTTGTTGAAGACCTTGTGCTCAATCACCTCAAACCGAAGGGCCTTTCGAAGTTGTTTGTAGCTGAGATCGCCCACCGGGTCCCGGGGGGACCCCCATAGCCGGGGCCCCCTCGCCCGATTCTGGCGAGACTCCTTAACTTCAGGGACCGGGATGTAATATTACAAAGTGCCAGGATCTCCCCGCTGCTCCGGTTTGAAAACTCAACTGTAACCTTTTTTACGGATTTCACTCAGGCCGTGCCAAGGCAGCGTGGGTCGTTTCTGGCCATCAAAAAGACTTTGAGAGACAGAGAGATGAAATACGCCATGCTCTTCCCTGCCAAACTGTGAGAAGAGGTGAATGGAAAAACTTGGTTCTTCGATCATCCAGAAGCGGTGGCGGACTGGCTGGAGGGATGGCGAGACGCCGGGGAGCACAACCCACGCTGATCCTTGTAATTAGTGACACTACTTGTTGTGTCGAACCTAGCGTCAAATAGGCCCACTCTGGGGGTCCAGTGTAGCCTGATTATTTTGGTCCCGGGCCTGGTTGGTTGTGCTGCGGTGCGGAACTGTATACGCTGAGGTTGAGGACTCCGTATCCTTGAATGTTGAATTATGGCGGCCGCCCAATGGAGGACTAATTTCTTGTATTTTCTTCCCCCACCCCCTTTTTTTGAGGGGGAGGGTTTGGGGGTTAGGGGCCTTCTACACCGCTTTTGACTAGTGTTGGTTTTTTTTGGGGCAACAGACACTCTGCATAGTTTGTTTAATGGGCTGGTTGGTGCCCGGGGTGCAGGGAGGCAGGGAGTGGGGTGTTGGATTGGGGGTTGGTGGTAAGGGGTGGTTCGTTATTGTGTTATCGGCTTCACTGATGAATATGGCTTTGGGTTATGGAATTCCAGCTACTCACAATCATGGTTACGCACTGGGACAAAAGTTTTACCATAATCAGTTGGAATGTTAGTGAGCTGGGGGACAAGGTAAAACACACTATTGTCCTGCAATATATAAGGCGGCACTCCACAGCTGTCGTTTCCTCCAGGAGACGCACCTCATTGGAAATACGTGCAAGATTTTAAATAGGTGGGGTTACAGGTTCTTTGCGCATTCTGGCTTTACCTCTGGGTCTAGGGGAGTGGGAATCATGGCTAAACACTCCTTTCCCTTTTCGGTTCAGTCCACGCACACTGACGATCGTGGCAGTTATGTCGCAACCACGGGACAATGGGAGGGAAGGGCATTGACATTGGTGTCGGTGTATGTCCCGCCTGGGCTGCAGAGTCAGACTTTTGCAGATCTGGGGGCTCAGCTTCTTTCCCTAACGGAAGGCTTACTGCTGGTGGGAGGTGACTTTAACACTGTGCCATCCGGTATGCTGGACCGACAACCCCCCGTGCGATGGGCCCTTCAGGTAATTGGCTTCCCGACTTCCTGGAGGCGTTCGGCCTCTCGGACGCTTGGCGGACATTCCACCCCGGGGACTCACAATACACCTTTTTCTCGGGCGCTCATCGTAGCTTCTCCCGGATTGATTACCTACTCCTGCCCGCCTTTCAACTCACGCACATCACAGAGATTCGCCACCTTGCACTTGACATATCTGACCACTCTCTGGTGTGGGCCCGGCGGGTTCTAGGAGACCAAAGAATTGACATGGTGGCACCCATCAACCCTTGGTTCTTGCGACACCCAAGTGTTCGCAAGGACCTTTTGCAGGCGATTGACTTATTTCCAGGAGAACCCTGGCTCCGTTGTCTCCCCCAGACCCTTTGGGAAGCGTTCAAATCAGTGAATAGAGGGGCAGTCCTCTCTTTATAGCGGGAGTCAGGAAGGAAAACTCCAAAGAGCTAGACGAGATTGAACAGGAGGTCATCCAATTAGAGTCTGATACTGGGAAGAGAGATACCCCGGAAACAATTCACCTCTTGCAACTGAAAACAGATGAGTATAAAGCCATCGTTACGGAACGGGCCAAAACCTGGGGAAAGGAGAGAGATGGTAGAGTGTATGAATGGGGCAACAAAGCAGGCAAACTAATCGCCGGGTTGGACAAGAAGGAAAGGGTCAATTGCCTGGTGCCCGAACTGAAGGCTGACTCAGGGGCAAGGTTAACAGATCCCTTCCACATTGCCGAGGAGTTTGCTGCACACTACAGAACCGTTTATAGGTCGCTGTCGTCCCTCTTGGAATCGGACTCTGCTGACCTCCTTCGAGACATCCACCTCCCAATACTCCCTAAGGAAGACAGGAGTTTTTTAGATAGTGACATAACCAACGATGAAATTGCACAGGCAATCAGGCAGCTTCGACCGGGAAAGGCAGTGGGCCCCAGCGGGCTACCCACTGAGCTCTATAAACTGCACCCTGTAGGAGGAGAGTAGGAGAAAGGGAGAGTTACCGCCTGATCAACGACTAGCGTTGATAGTGATAATTCCAAAGGAGGGGAAGCCTAAAGATAGATGTGTTTCTTATCGGCCCATCTCCCTGCTAAATGCAGACCCGAAAATTCTTGGCCACCCGCCTCTCGCATCGGATTAATGCCTTGGTACACCCGGACCAGTCGGGCTTAATGCCCCACCGTAATAAGGCCCTGAACTTGCGGCGAGTGCATGGAGTGATACGGCGGGCCGACACTATCAGAGAAGACGCAGTGATCTTATCCTTAGATGCATCTATGGCTTTTGACACTATTGAGTGGCCCTATCTCTTTGCCGTCCTTCTCAAATTGGGGTTTGGGGCCTAAATTTATATCATGGGTCAGACTCCTTTATTCCGCCCCGCTAGCACAGGTGATAGTAAATAACAAACGGTCCGCCCCCTTTACTCTCGGTCGAGGTACCAGACAGGGGTGCCCACTGTCACCACTGCTATTCGCCCTATCCTTGGAGCCTCTCGCCGCCTGGATCTGGCGTGACTCGGCCATGCGAGGACTGCGGTGGTCGGCGGAATGGGAAGATCGCATCTCGCTTTATGCGGATGACATCCTTCTGTACCTGACCTCCCCAAGGAAATCGCTCATATGTGTCTTAGACATCTTCATATCCTTCAGTAGGTTTTCAGGTTATTCTATCAACTGGAATAAATCCCTGCTCTACAAACTGAGTGGCGAAGCTCCGGCTGTCCCCCGTGGCTGTCCAATACAGGTTGTAAAAGATGGGTTTCGATACTTCGGGATCTTTGTCACAGCAGACCCCAAGCTCCGTTATGAAAAGAATCTGCTCCCGCCCCTACAGCGCCTGCGTCGAGACGTAGCCAGCTGGAAAGCGCTCCCTCTCTCGCTGCTGGGTCGAGTCGCTCTTTTTAAAATGATGGCCATACCCCGCTTCCTGTACGCCTTACAAAACTATCCTGTTCTGGTGAGGTAGTTCAAAGACATTGAAGTTACTGAGGCAGTTGTTATGGGAGGGGAGACCGAGAATAGCGCTTCATAAACTAGTCCTTAACGGGTACGATGGTGGTATTAGCCTCCCAGATATTAAAAATACTATTGGGAGGCCCACCTTGCCGCCATTAACCAGGGCACATATCGCACCCCGGGAGATCCGGGCTATGCCATGGAAAGGTGGCTGCCGCTGAGCGGAACATACAGCAGAGCTCTCTATGCAGATCCCAAGAAGCTCTCCTTAACCGGCCCCGCCATGCATTCGGTCCGGGTCTGGCATTCCGTAAATAAGAGTCTGGGTTGGGACCGTAAACTGACACTAGCTACCCCACTGTGGGACTCAGAGAAACTTGGTAGCTTATATTCCTCCGAGGGTTTTGATAAATGGGACCTTATTGGTATCTCTCGAATTGGTGATCTCTGAGTGAAGGGTGATGTGCTAAGCTTTGACCAGCTGCAACAACAGTACGAGCTCGAGGTACTGAATACTTCCGCTATCTGCAGGTCCGGCATGCCCTCATCATGACCTTAGACAGGCTCCTCCCTTCCCGAATCATCCCCACTAGAGGGCAGATTATTGGATGGGCTGCTCCCGCAGAGAGCCATCTCGGTCACTTACAAAAAACTGGTCTACAACACACCTGA
The DNA here is from genome assembly GCF_964261635.1 of Lissotriton helveticus. Classification (NCBI taxonomy): domain Eukaryota; kingdom Metazoa; phylum Chordata; class Amphibia; order Caudata; family Salamandridae; genus Lissotriton; species Lissotriton helveticus. The sequence goes on along the minus strand of NC_136057.1, from coordinate 1,842,290,512 downwards.
CCCCCTAGTTGCATTCTGTGTGTCTTGGGAGAGGGATGGCTTGCTGCTTGACGATGAGGAGTGGAGGGAGGCAGTGGCCTGCCCTCGAGAGGTGACAATTTCCGCTCGTCTTCGACTGGTGCAATTAAAAATACTCCCTAGAACATACATCACCGGGCCTCAGTTGATCCGTAGGAGACGGGGAGAGAGTGCAGAAGATAATGTGGGCAGGTCGCCACCCTCAAGCATATTCTCCGGGAGTGTGAGCAGATACAAAGATATTGGAGGGAGATACACATAGTCATGAGGGACGTCCTTCACAAAAATATTCACCCGGAAGCTAAGAGATGTTTGCTAAACGTGTGGGAACCCACTGACTTGACAGGGGCTGGGAAATTGTGGGTCACCCTGGGAGCCGGTGTCGCTAAAAGAGATATCGCTCAGCTCTGGGGAGGGACCTCAACCCCTACTCTTGTCAGGTGGAAGACCAATCTTGATTGGTGCACGTTTAGGGAAAAATCAGTTTACGTGGCAAGAGGCTGCCTCCACAAGTGGGCCCGCGTGTGGACCAAATGGAATGCATATAGGGGAGAAATTTGTGTTCCACCAGCGACTACAGTTGAGGATGAGCCTGTGTCCCCTTAACGACCTTCTGCATCCAAATGCTATACGACTGTAATTGATTATGAATCCCAATGAAATGCCATATTAACTCATTTTTTGTGTATTTTTATGTGAAATGCCGATTGTTTTGTTTCTATTGTTAAAATGTATAAACAGATAATTAAAAAAGATACAGTATGAACAAAATATTACTAATTTAGTTGATTTACAATGCCACGAGCATCCCGTGAGACACGCGCAAGACTGCAAGAGTTTAAACACACCCATAAAACACATTTGATTGGTTAATATCAATGTTATGAGGGTTTGAGTTTGATCTTCATACGTAAAGTTATGCTCCTTTATACTCTTCCCACCGCCCGTCTTTGACTCAACGGCCAAATCTTCAATCCTATCCCTATCATGCGCGGCACGCTGCAGGGCTGCCCGTTGTCGCCAATGCTCTTCGCCATCACAATGGAGCCTCTTGCGGCTCGTCTGCACCAACATATCCCCCAGAGGGGCATCAGCTTCACGTCTCGCGCTCTTATGGTTTCTACGTTTGCCGATGATGCTACTTTATACGTCCGTCTCCCTCAGGAGAATCTTAGCCCTCTAGTCCATGAGGTGATACGCTTTGGTGGATACTCCGGCATCCAGGTGAACTGGAACAAGTCTGTACTGTTTCCTCTCACCGATGCTACATTGCCCTTTGATCCGGATTTTCCTTTTGTATGAGCTACTGAGTCTCGAGATACCTTGGGATCTGGTTGAGAAGGACGTTGACGAGCTATGAAGAGCCAACTTTGGACGTGCGGTGGATTGGTTGGAATCTAAAATCACCCTCTGGAGTTAGGCAGTCGCATAGCCATTGTCAAGAAGGTGGTGCTCCCGAAGTTCCTATATTTACTCCTCAATATTCCCATCCTCCTCACCGCTCACTTTTTTTGCAAACTCCGCTCCCTTGTGATTAATGTAATTTGGGCTGGCAGACAACCCAGAATTGCATATAATGTCTTAACTGTTCTGATGTCAAGCGGTGGTCTCGGCGCCCCTGACCTTAAACTTTTACCCTCAGCCCCCAGGCTAGCTTTCTTCACTTCTGGCTTCACCCCACTTTGTTCCAGCCCCATGTCGCGGTCAAGACTGACCTGACCACCCCGTCGCCACTCACCACCACCCTGTTTGCTCCGGCGCGTCCCCCGCATGCTGAGGTCGACACAGTCGAGACCCTTCGCTGGGCTTGGGATGGGCTCCGGACATTTTCGTGTTCAGACACGCTCTCCGCAGCTGCAATGCCCATGGCTCACCACCCAGCTTTTCCTCCTCTCCAATCTTCAGGGATGGCGAAACATGCGCTCTTCTTGGGCTCTCCTCCGTGTCTGACCTCTATCCTGAGAACACGTTCTATACACTTGCTCCAGATTCTGGCCCTTTGGACACTTTGCTGTATTATCAGCTCCGGGCGGTCTACAGGAGGCTCCACCCCACCTTTCCCCAATCTCCCCCCTCGATGGCCACTCTAAATTTTCTTTATACATCCCCTTCACCTCAGAAACTGGTCTTCAAAATGTACACCTCCACACTGGCAGCTTCCCCCATCTACACTGACAGGGCGCGCTTGGTGTGGGAGGTGGACCTAGGCATTGGTAAGGCCAAGTGGCTGTACTGCTGTACACAGATCAAACGCATCTCCCCCAACTATTGTCCGCGCCTTATACACTTTAAGTACTTACACAGGCTCTATCAGACCCATGTACAATTACACAAGATGGGACTCATTGCTAACGACAGGTGCCTGCGCTGCTCTGCACCCGCGGCTGACTTTTCCCACCTCACCTGGCTTTGCCCCAAGGTTTCTGCTTTCTGGCGTGAGGTATGCGCTATCATCTCTGAGATCACCTCCTTCCCGTTCCAACCTGACCCTCTGTATTGCCTTTTAGGCTTCGTCAAATTTTGTCCAAATGCCTCCCGCAAACTCATCACTATGCTTTTGGTTCTTGCGCAGCGCAGGATTTCCATGTGCTGGGGTCGCCGGCCCACGCCGAAGGTGGCCCATTGGCTTGATGACGCCTCCCGATGCCAAACCCTCTTGTCCAAATTCTGTGACCTATGCCTGCTAGTTCCCGCCCATTGGATATTTGGGTCCGCTAGTCTCCTACCTCCTAAGTCACAATACCCAGCACCCGGCGACCTCTCCCGCGCTCCCCGCTGGCGGCCGCCACTGGTGAAGGTCAATGAGTCACCTCCTCTCTGCTCCCTTTCCTTTCCTGTATCTCAGTGTCCCCCCCTCTCTGTCACACATGGTGCTGTGCATGTCAATTTCTCCGCATAGGTATTGGTGACTCCTCGACCTATTATAATGTCTTTGATTATGGTGTACGTATGTGCTATCTTTGGAACTTTTATGTTGGATCGCAGTGCATAATATTTTGTTATGGTGCAACTCTGTAATTCCGTTTTGTCTCAATTTTACTAAAGATTTTTGAATTAAAAAAAAAAATGAATCTTCATGTTCAACCAGGAGCTAGAAGATGGCCAAGTAGTTTTTTTCTCCCTTTTGTGGGGTTTTCTCTGAACTGGAAGCCTCTAAAGTTTCTTAAGTTGACACCTAACACCTTTTCTGTATGTTATTCTGTGCAGGATGGTGCACTGGCTACTGGTAGGTCCCGCCCTTTCCTCAAGCAACCAAGAAGGGAACTCAACAGACCGTTTCAGTGTCCAATTGTTGACGATCCTGTGTCATTGTAAAATATTTACTCTGCCTCCGCACTATTGCAAAATAGAATACACAAACCTGGAAAACATACGATTGTAGCAGTATTGCAAACATATTTCTGGAAAGCTTTGTGAATTCCTACAAGGAATCCTGCTGGTGCAGGTATATGGTTTACTATGTGAACTAGGCCCATATTGATGTATGATGTAAACAAAGGGGGTGGCAATTCACAAAAATAAACATCAACCACACTGGAAAACAAAAAACAAAACAAAAAGGAAGAATGTTATGATTTTTACACAAAGTACCCTCTTGATTAATATTAATGTCATGATTTTTACACAAAGTACCCTCTTCTCCTTTCCTCATTTGAGAAAGGTTTTTGGCTTCACTCATAGCTACTGCTGGGACCAGTCATTATCTTTTCTATCTATCTCCTGGAGGACATTGTTGAACATGTCATGTTTGTCAGATTCTAACGAGTAAGAACAGCAGAGCCTACCAAACCTAAGAAGGCATTCCTTGCTTGGCAAATTTTCGATATTCTTGCTGGAGCCAAAAAGGTGTCTGCAAAAGTTAGCACCTGCAAGCTGTGCCATAAAGAATTATTAAGAGGCACAAAAACACATTACAGCTTTGACACTAACGGTAAGGGGCGCCATATGAAGGCAGTGCATCCAGCACAGTTACTTCATGCCGAAATGCAAGAAAGTGCAACGGTGGTATCGACTTCTAGTGGAACAACTTTTGCACAAGCAGGCGATCAAGTACCTCCACAAGTACAAGCTTGGGAGGCAGACTGTAATCCTGCCTACGTAAACAAAGTACTGTACTGCCGCCTGTGCAGCACTATTATGTTTGCCTCTAATCTAAGCTGCGCTGCATGAGAGAAACTGGTGCAGGATCTTTTGCCTCTAAGTTGAGAGCGACTACGTTTTAAGAAGTTCTATTTTTTAGATTTCTCCCCATAAAACCAAAAACAACAAAAACATTACAAAACAATTCTACAAAACAAAAAAGCCTCCTTTTTAGAGCTATCCTACATGCTCAATATCCGACTTTTATGTTACAACTCTCTTCTCCAATTTTATGTAAAAAATAACACCTGCGGGAGAGTGAGTACCCAAACGGCCCCCTTCTACATATATTTATCCAACACCCGCAAGAGTCTTGCAAGCTCATACATCTCATCTCTAGTAACTGGCTAAGCAAAGTACAGTGTGGGAAGAGGCTGGCCTCTCTGCAGAGACCTTTTCCCAGTATGACAGACATGCACCATAGAGAGTTGGGAGGGAATTCACACCTAGCTTAGACATCTCCCCTGAGAAATAGGTGAGCCTAGTAGGGTGTGGAGGGGGACGGACGTCTACCCTGAGACCTCTCCCTAGGGTGACAGCTGTGCATACTAGGGTGTGGAGAGGGTCGGACCTCTCTACTGAGACCCCACTCCGGGCTGATGGGTGTGCATAATAGGGTGTGGGGAGAAACTGCCCTTTTCCCTGACACCCCTCCCAAGAACAACAGGCATGTGTAGTAGGGTGCGGCAAAGGACTCAACTCTCCAGTGACACCTTTCCCCCAGGTGATAAATCTGCATAATATAGTGTGAGAACAGACTGACCTCTCCGCAGAGATCCCCCTCCCCAGGGTTGCAGTCAAGTGTAGTAGGGTGCTACTGGCCTCTTTACTGAGACCTGTCAGTGGACATGTGTAGTAGGGTAAGGGGGAGAGACTGGCCTCTCCACTGATACCCCAGCCCACACTGAAGGTTGTGCATAGTAGTATATGAGAGGAGACTGCCCTCTCCGCTGACACCCCTCCCCAGGATAATGGGCATGCCAAACCTAACATCTCCACTAACACCCCTCCCTAGGTGGCAAGTGTTCACAGTAGGGTGTGGGAGTAGACTGGCCACCCCATTGAGACCTCTCCCCTGGGAAACGGATGTCCGTAGTAGAGTGTGGGGAGAAACTGGCGTCTCTGCCAAAACATTTCCCTTAGGTGACGGGTGTGCGTAGTAGGGTGTGGGGAGCTACTGGCCTCTCCTCTGAGACCCCTTCCCAGGGTGATGTCATGCAGAATAGCATAGGGGGGAGGGACTGACCTCACCACTAGGCAGCACAGTGGTCCACTGAGATCAGACCCCTCATTCACCTGGAGCTCACACTAGTTCTGTGCGATTACACTCTACTACAAACCGCTCTAATTCTCCTTCCACTATAGGAGGCCAATGAGATAGTAAACCTAAAATGAGTAGGATAAGCAATCACCCACTGAATGTGAAAAAATATGCTCTTTGTTCCAGTAGATAAATATCGGTTTATAATAATGCTTCAAATATTCAGATGCATTTAAATACATTAAACAAAAATAAATTTAGGAATATCTTAAACTTCCTTAGGTATCCACCTACCGTTGGTTTACAAAAGGTGTGGAGAACTCTGCCAGGAGGCGGAAATTCCCAAAATATGGCAACATCCCTTCTCCCTGAAAAGAAAAGGGCACAACAAGGCATGATTTCGATGAGTTGAGAATAGTCATTAGCATTCCATCTACGGATACAGCACCATGTCTACGTCAGGCACACTACACTTTATTGACATAGGGACCCACAAACTCCCAGCTCTTTCTTACTCTTGTTATAAAAGAAAACAACATAAAGTTGTTGGGTTGTAGGAATGGGTGATATGGTAATTTCAGATGCAATATTTAAACACACGTTGCATTTTGCTTTGGCTGCAGATTAATTTACGTAATGGGAAACCATTCCTTTGGGATAAAATGTCTGCAAAAACAATTCAGACATTGCACACATCTTCCAGAAAAATAATTTTCTATTGAGACACCTTCCAATAAAGGTGGCTTTTTGCTGAGATTTCTTTCCACAAGGTTTTTTTCCAAGCTTTATGAACTTTGCAAATCTTTCAAAGCTTTGAAAGATCTTCATGAAGCTTCCAGTGGAAGAACTCTTAGTAAAACCACAAGCGAAGGCATGATTAACATGTGGCTATTTTCCCTCCAGATAATACGTTTGAGCACTGTAAGTGGAAAGTGAACAATTTACGATGATGCATAGAAATCAAATTTCAAATTTATGTTATGTGTGTCAGCATTTTACACAACATAATGCAGTTCAATTTACTTGTACTTCTACATACTTGTAAATCCACTTTCTAACTGGGAACATATTCAAGATGTGGTAGAACATTCCATTACATCAAATATACTCAGGCTGCACAAAAGTAATACAGAAATCTATCAAATCTATAAAAATGGCATTCTCTCTACTTGAGGGTGGTAACAATATTAACCTTCCAAAACATACACATTTCTGCTTTGTGCATTAAACTGCTTTAACTTGTATTGGATTGCAAACCTGCTCCACGCAGGTTTTGAGATATACTTTCAAGGATGAAAGAACTTAGTGTTGTTTTTTTTAAATGTCATTGTTTTAAATACTCCGAGAATGCTGAAAGCAATTTGCTATATTAGTTTTCAATTAGATATTGGAAATTGCAGGTCGGCAAAATCAGAGCCCAGACTGGAGGAGTTGTTGTTCCCTGTTCTCTTCCATAATCTTCTCTTGTTAAACTGTGAACTAATTTACCATTAGCTTTAGCAAAAACGGTTTTACAGTACACAAATTACGTTGAAGGTGAAGAAAAGCAAGAAGAAGTAATCAAGATTCTTGAATTAAAGTTATTCAAAACGTCAACAGAAAAACAAGGTCACAACAATACACATCATAAGAAGCAATAATGCAATCATTTATATAAAAATCAGTGCAGTTTGGGAGAAAATAGCAAAATGAATAAAAAGTCTTACCTGGCGAGTGCATTTGCAAGAGAACAACTCTCAATCATACTTACATCTCTTCTGGTGCATTAAGGTCTATGAAATAAGCATTTAACACAACATACCACAAGGCCAGTTCAATTTGCTTGTACTTCTACATACTGGTAAGTCCACATTCTAACTGAGAAGTTATAATTGCCCAGCATAAACCAACAGCATCAACAAGAGACAAGACAGGAGTTATAGTGGTTCAACTGAATCATTACATTGACTTTGTTTTGCTTTTAGGGGATATGTTTTGAAAATCAGTCCATAAAAGTTTAGAACATATGTGTTCACAAATTATTTAAGAAAATAAGATTTTGTACATGGCATCTTACAACATTACATTATAGGGTATGTTGTCTAAGTGGCTATGCAAATTAGCAAATTCCTGAAGTTAAAGAGTTGCAGGGACATCTGAATAATTTACTTAAAATCACATTTCAATAATCTGCCCAAGTCCCATTCCTTGTATGTGCTAAATGTTGACTGATATAGATATTTGCTGCAACCTAGTGAAATGTGTTACAGATGTGCATCTTGATATATTTTTACAGTGACTGTCACTTGTTCTATACACATAAAGCCAGGACTCTGGTTATGCACAACACACTTACACATGTAATTTGCACTTCTATGTTTCTGAAAACGGGCATCATCGTCAAGAGTAAAATACATAATAGTGAGTGTAATTAGTTTTGCAAAGAATTGCCAAAATGTCTGCAATTAAACAGGACTGTCTCCTGAAGTAAGTATAACCTAAAAATATTTGTGACCCGGAACCTTCAATGTTTTACTTTATGAAAGATATTCTTATGTCAAGTAACAGGTGTGTGAAGATAAAATCTGGTTGATACTGCAGAATAATGGATCACTAACAGAGAAGGAAATGAATATGAAAGGATTGGTGGGGGATGCTCCAACTGTGAAAAGTCTTGTGAACACTCACAAACTCACAAAGGTTTTCTCTGATGTTTCCCACCCCCGAAGCACATAGAAAAATACTCCTGCAAATGAATGCACAGCTGGACTTCCAGGGTAGGGAAGACAATGTAACACCTCCAAATTGTACAGGGGAGATAGGGAAGAAGTTGGTGCTTAAGGAAAAATATTTTTCACATGGAGAAAACTAGGCTTTACAGAATAAAATTTTTGTTTTTACAAACATACTGTAAACCTGGTCCAGGAACTGGTTAAGATTAGAGTGTGGATGTAAAGTTTATATTTGGAAATGTACATGTCATACAGTTGTGAGTGCAATCCACTGGAATTCTGTTAATTATAAAAAAGCAAACCTAGACCAAACATAGATGTAAGTCTCCACATCTGGAGTTACTTCCTAAAGGAATTACCATAATTAGCCTCCTTAACATGGACTCCCCCTTTAGACCATGCCCTGGTAAATCTTTATTCACATACCTTCCTTAATAACTTCCTTTAGCCTCTAGATTCACATTAACCTCGTTCAAGGGCCTTGTGTGTGATGCAGTAAAATCACATCAATAACCCCAAACCAGGAAATACAGAAAATAACCGTAGGTACTGGTGTTTATGGTCCAATTCCAGAGTGTCTTTCCCTAGTTCTAGACCCATTTCCCTTCACATATTAAATGTGTGTAGAGGGTAACAGTCAGGAATGTGGTAGTCCTGCACGTTTTGTGATTTTGATTTGACCTGTAACTCTAGTAACCAGCCAAACTTTGATTACCTACCAACTTGTAATGGGGGGCTTATTAATCTCCTGTACTCGGAGTACTCTTCTTCTCACCTCTTGATTTGTGTCCCTTGTTGCCATAGCCTTACTTTCCGGTAATAATTCAAAAGTCACCTCCCCCCAAATATGTTAATGAATGAGGTGTCATATCAGATAGGTGATCATTCACAATCGTACTCAGAAGATAAACTTACTTTAAGGTTTCTACTGATTGAGCAATAATCACACCCATGAAGTCTTACAGCAGCAGTTCCTTTGGATGAACAGAGGATGGTTTATTGTGTGGCACCGTTTAACAGCCCATTAAAAAATGAAAAATGTGCAGGGTGTTCCATGTCTCCACATGATTTGTGTGGGTGTAGGGTGAGTCCAGACAGAAACCGGTCTGCATAAGGACATGATGGCAACTGCCATCTTTTCAAGGTACAAACATAATCTCTGTGGATGTTTGCTGATCTGACAGTGGTAACTATGCTATATGCACACCTTCATTGAGGCACCCTCCACCTTTATAACGTTTATAGTATAATTTCACCTAGCATACAATAACAACAATAACAATAATAATAATGTTAAATAGAACACAACTAAAAACAAGCCAAAAGGTCTACTGAAACAAACATTATGTCTGCTATTTTAACTTGCCAATGGAAATACTAATAGTGGAAATGGCTTACTAAAACAGAAGTGAGGTACTATTCCATGAAACAATACCTGTTTTGGGGATTATACAAATTCTCTTTTGCACAGAACTCGCTAGCCTTACACATATTATATTGCCTGCCTGCACATTCCACTTGAAAGCAACACATCAGGATTAGAATTAATACTTGGAAAATAAAATATGAAATACTTTTTATGAACTACAGTGATTTTGCAGAAGACATATTTAACAACGTTTCTTTTAGGGAATACACCCTAAAGAAAATGTACTACTGATTGAAAGTGCTATTTTTTTCATTTGTTGCTCTGTCCAACATATATAAACTATTAGTTTATAAAACATAAATGCAGCATGCTGTTATTGTGGAAGAAGGAGTGACATGCATAAAGAAAGGCTATGCCACATAAAACACATGCATTCGTTTTATGGGATGCAAGTGGCTCAGACCAATATAGTACTCCATGCAGTCATAACACATGCCAAGTCTGTAAGTGACCAAGAGTGAACAGTGGAGAAAGTTAACATGTTAAACTCTATGAAAGCTCACTTCCCCGTAAATACATGTACAAGAACAATATTGGCATGATTTCCCATAAATGTATGTACAAGATAACTATTGGCATCATCAACCTTACTTTAACCATGAATTAGAGAAGTGTGAATCAACAGTTGATTCCTTTTTTTAACTAAATCATACAAACATATTTTAGTCAGGTTAAAAAAGTGCAAATGTTACTTGGCAACCTAAGGTAGGAGTCTGTCTGTGTGAGTTTAAATCGCTCACAGGCATGTTAAGTGATATTATGGCAGACATGGATTTCCTACTCATTGCTACTTGTCAGGAAAAACGTGACTGATTCTTTTAAAAACAGGCAGGAACTAATGTGACAGCAAGAGGAGCAGTGGTAGCTGTGATCTATTTTAAGAAGCAGCATGAGCTATTATAGACTGTAGGATGTTATAGGGAAACAATAAAGGAAAACGATAACAAGGAAGCCTCTAGAGCACAAGAAAGGACATCGAAAAACAGAAGCCTGTAAGGGGAGAGTGATTTAGTTGAAGGAGTGTGGGTTTCGAAACTAAACCCTATTTGAAAAGATTAGCCAAGGACACTGAGGGAACAGAGAGTGTTTTGCAGCCACAACTCACTCCTCATACCAAGACATTACCAATACCAGTTTCATGTACCAATACAAACTTTATACTTATTTCAAGGCCAATTCATGTTCACTATTCATCACCCATTGAATACGACTTTGGTGTCTTTTTCCAAAATTCTAATTGAGTTGTTACTCTTTTTACATTTCTTAATAACCCTAATGGAGAGATACTGTTGTATGTGCATTGGTGGGTACTTTTTCTTAGTATAGGCACAACAAGCCGGGAATAGTTTGCCACGTGTCCTGGAGAAGTGTACCCTCTGATTTAAGGAAAAATATAACACATGATTACTTTAGACAAATCCTCACTTAGAGCTTGATAATGATGGAAAATCCTTTCATTTTTGGTGGAAACGATGAATCAGGCAAAATTGCATTGGTGGACTATAAGTCACCATGGCATGTTGCTGAAAATTCCACGGGTTGATATTCCTCGGAACTTAGAAGTCTCTCAAGAAATCTAACCTATTTATATGCAATTTTGTCAGTGCCATGAAATCTTTTGGAGGTAGTGCGCTTTACAAAAGCAGAAATAACAATGATTGAAAGTAGACACTTCTGACCCAAAGATAAGTGCAAAGGGTGATTATATGAATTTACAATTCACCTATCTCCATTATGTCCCTGTTGTGTCAAAGAAAGAGCACAGTCACTAATATGACATATAACATATAGCAGCAAAAGCAGCCTGCCTATTAAGTCCTCTGGACAGAATTTTAAGCAGACAGGATATATGGGGATTGATATGCCTATGCCAGTCCCTGTATTTTTTGCTAGAAACATTGATACTTAATAGTTAATGCTGACCCTCTGGTGTCTTTGAATGAAAGGGAATGGAGTGTCTGCGGTACTGTGAAGCCGAGTAAGAGACAGAGAGCTAAAGAACAAAAAACGTTCTCGCCGGGGTGCCTGCTACCTAAAAAGATATGTAAAGGTGTGCAACTGGTTAATCAGCAAATATATCTCTTGAAGCTTGGCAGTGACAAAGATTTATTCCTTTGGGAGGGCGATAGCAGCTGAGCTCTGGAGTGAGTCATTTTAATGGTAGTACTAAGTATAGTCTAATTGTATATTAAAAAAATATATATTTTGAAAGCGCATGTTTTGCCTTAAGCACGAAATATGTTTGCATATTTTGTGGCAGCCTCTCTGTGTGAATACAATTTTTAAATAATGACAGTGCTTTCTGTCACAGGCTGGGACCGGGTGGAACTATAAATACACAAGTCAGTGTACCTTATTGTGCCAACCAGGGTTCAATTCGGTGAGTCTCCGGTCACACATATAGGCATCTGCAGTTATTGCATTAACTAACTGAGGTTTCATAAAACAGTGCATTTTCACCCAATTACTTTAAATTTTATTATTTAGGATTTATTTTTTATTGAAGGAGTATGTATTGTTTTACATGCAGTGACCTGAGGGTAGAAGACCAACAAAATAGTTACAGAATATTTTGTGTTTTTTAAGTCACATCTTTGAATCCTGTATATCTCAAGAAGAGGCAATTGTCTGGTGGATTGGTTGGGGTCAAACGTTTTAGTAACAGAGATCACAGAGATCAAACTAAATGAGAGGAAACAATAACTGTATAGGCATAAAATGGGTAGCAGTAGCACTGATATGTTTAGTTAGAGCACAATAATGGGTGTAGGAAAGCACCGGATGAAGAGCTGGTGAAAGTTAAACAATTATGAGAAACGGGTAGATATAAATTGAGGTACCAAGAATAGATGGTTTGGCGTTCAAAGGTATGGTAGGTGAAATTGTGTAAGGTGTTAATAGGCTCAATTTCAGGAGAGCAGGCAGTGCCTGCCCTGCCGCTACTTGAAAATCTAATGCGGTTATCACACGCAGCGTATATAGCAACGAATGTCATGAAAAGAAAGCTATGTGTTACATTTGTGGCTCGGAAGATTGGGCATGTGCTAAACGATTGTAAAGTTAATGGAAGAAGTGACAAGGTGACAAGATAGTGGCCACTAAATGAGGCTTCCAGTAAAGGCGTGGTACAAGTCAGTCTACGCCATTTCAGCGCTATTGCACAGATTTTGGAGAAGGACTGAATTATGTGTGGGCAGTAGCGCAGTACCATTCTAAATATGTGCAGAGGCATTCATAAAGGGTTATGATGCTACAAAAAGTGTACCTAATGGGTTGAAGAAGAGAGCATACAGAATGATCAAAGACTGTGTGCAACTGGTGAAGGCAAGTAGATTGTCAAGTAAAACGTGGGTGTAAGAGATACTAGGGCGTGTTCTACAGTTGCTCACCTACTGCTAAGTGTGAGGCCATGACCAGAAAGAAGAAACCTAAGCCATGGTTGAATCCTGGATGTTTAGTTGAGGAAATGGACCAGGATGCTGGGAAGAGGAACACAGAAAGAAAGCAAATTGGATACACAGACTACTACAATGTGTGTGTGTGAAAGAAGTGCATTACAAACAGGGTGATATTGTATAAGTGCTGAAACCTGAGAGGGTGCCAAAGGGCCAGTCAGTACGTTTGTAATGTTGGGGGATACATAAAAATGGGAAGGGGTAAATGGTGTCATAGAAAGAAGTACCTTGGAAAATAGACTGGCTTGTGAAGGTACACAAGGCGGGACAGTGTGTGGGCAGGTTAGATTAATTGAATACTTTAATAAAATACTTAGAAAGTGGTTCTCTCTCCTCATTTGAACTTTTTAATTGATGCTATTCGTGCATATGTTCATTGTAAAATGTATTCGTATTAGCGATCTGTTTTGGTGTGTGTTCAAGGGGGACGTCTTGTACTTTGTGCTTGATGAATGTAAAAGTTTGCTCCTTTGTATGAAGACACCATATGAAGCTGTGCAGCATTCCATTTAGAAGCTGTGGCAGTTGAATGAGTAATACAACTGGGGCACACAGCTGGTTTGTCCCGGACTGGAAACTGGGACCCACAGCTGCTATGTCCTGGACTGTGTTTGCCCAGTCAAGTGCTTTGTAAACAATTTCATGATAAAATAAATTCCTTACTTCCATTGAGCTAGGCCTCTCGCAAGACTTCTCTAGAATGAGGCATCATTTGATGTTGAAATCAGGTTCTTACATAGGTATTGCACACAAAGTGCCAAACAATATCTACTCTATTTGTGTGTTGTTATTCTCTGAGGCGGAAAGCCGGAGAACTGTATTTCAACTCTGTGTATTTTAAATATTTCACTTGTGTCACTTTACCTTGATTTTAAACCTCGCTGAGCTCACCTGCAAAAAAGCCCGATCTAAAGGCGCTTTACAGCCCGTCACGACCACTCCTGAGACAGCGACCCCGCGCTGAACAGGGAAACGCCCAAAGGCGGTAGCCACGCCCTCTGCGAGGCCACGCCCCCTCCCAACGAGTACAAAACGCTGACTGGAAGCGGAAATCACTCGTGTGTTGTTATTCTCTGAGGCGGAAAGCCGGAGAACTGTATTTCAACTCTGTGTATTTTAAATATTTCACTTGTGTCACTTTACCTTGATTTTAAACCTCGCTGAGCTCACCTGCAAAAAAGCCCGACCTAAAGGCGCTTTACAGCCCGTCACGACCACTCCTGAGACAGCGACCCCGCGCTGAACAGGGAAACACCCAAAGGCGGTAGCCACGCCCTCTGCGAGGCCACGCCCCCTCCCAATGAGTACTAATGTGCCGCCCATACCAGCGCAGCGGACGAGCGCAGCGGGAGCGCCGTTTGCGCGCCGAAGGCGCGCCCAAGGTAAGCCCGTCTGCGCCCGTCCGCGCTCGACCGGGCACAGGGCCAGAACCCCTGCCCAAAGCAGCCAATCCTAAAGTAAGGTACTCACGCAGAGATCTCCTATGTCTCAGACCCCCTTCGCCCTCTTGCGAGTACACCCATGATCTAAATGGACCTTTTACTCGCTGCTCTCTATGTAAGCCAGTTCAGCTCTCGCTCCCCTCAAAACCGTACAAACCCGCAGCCCTCAAACTGGCCTCACTAAACTGTCGCTCACTCCCTAAACATTCAACACAAATCAACCATCTTATAGAAGACCTTGAGATAGATGTCCTCTTTCTCACGGAAACGTGGATTACCCCCCAATCACAATCTGACATGGCACTAGCAACCCCACCGGGCTACTGCATCCAGTCCCTACCCCGCCCGCTAGGCAGAGGCGGAGGTGTCGCCATTATCCATCGAGACTATCTCCACTGTAAAACCAGTGAGGCGCAGATCACGGACTCAGAAAGCCTCCACTTCACTATTAAACTGAACCCCACTAACTCACTAATAGGAATACTTGTGTACCGTCCTCCCGGTCCCCCAGGTCCCTTCGCTAGCTCCCTTCTGGACTCTGTCACAACCCAGGCTAACTCCCTATCCAACTTTATGATAGTAGGTGACCTGAATATACATCTGGAAGACCCGGTAGACACGATGGCTAACGACCTGATCCTTGATCTGGCGGCACTTGACATCCACCTACTCAACTCCGGAGCCACCCACATCAGGGG
This sequence comes from Lissotriton helveticus, assembly GCF_964261635.1. Classification (NCBI taxonomy): domain Eukaryota; kingdom Metazoa; phylum Chordata; class Amphibia; order Caudata; family Salamandridae; genus Lissotriton; species Lissotriton helveticus. The sequence continues at coordinate 1,842,275,358 of NC_136057.1, read as the reverse complement.
TCACCTACTGGACCCGGTGTTCACCAGCTCCCCCGCGATGCAAGCGAAGGAGGCCCTTCCCCTCCCCTGGACAGACCACTTCCTAGTCCTCTTCCAATTACCTGATACTCTCAGGAAACCCCAAAAACTCCCCACTTTTAGCAAGGACAGGACCTGGTCCAGACTTTCCACGGAAAAATGGGCCAATATTCTCGAAAGGACTACCCCTACTCATACAGAAGACCCGGCCATCGCAGACAAAAAGTTCAGGGACTGGATTACTTCCTCCCTGGACCTAGTACTCCCACTTAGAACTAGGGAAAACAAAAATGGCAAACCTGGGTCAGCCCCATGGTTCACCGCGGACCTCCGCATACTACGCAAAAACTGCAAAAAAGCAGAGCGGCTCTGGAGGAGAAACTGGCAGCATGCCGACAAAAAAGCCTATCAGACCACAGTTAGACTCTACAAAGAGGCCATCAGACAAGCTAAAACCTCGCATTACGACACGCGGATACAGGAATCTGCTAACTCAGCCAGAGAATCCTTTTTAATTGTAAAGGGGCTGCTTAAAGTCCCCATCACACCCTCTCCCACTACCCCCATAGTCGACAGAAGTAATGAGCTAGCGAATTACTTTAACGACAAAATCACTCGTATCCTAACATCCCTCCCCCCCTCTGGTTCCACCAGTCACATGGAAAGCCGCTTACCCCTAGACCAGGCGGAAAGTAACCCTCGACCCATACTATCAACTTTCCGGCCAGTAACCAGCCTAGAGGTTGAACAAACCTTCACGAAAATAAAAAGCGGATCACCTCTGGACCCAGCACCACTCAGGTTCCTTAAAACCGTAACCTCAGTCATCATACCCACTGTTACGGAACTCATCAACAGCTCGCTCGCCCACGGATCTGTCCCTGACAACTGGAAGAAAGCTGTGGTAAAAGCACTTCTAAAAAAACCTCAGCTGGACCCAGCGGATATGTCCAACTACCGTCCAATATCCTTACTCCCGGGTATTAGCAAAATAACCGAGAAACTGGTAAATACACAATTATCCCAGTTCCTTGAAACCAACAATCTGCTCAGACAATCCCAAACCGGTTTCCGCCTGGGCCATGGTACAGACACCGCACTTCTCGCCGTCATTGAAGAAACAAGGCGCATATTGGATTCAGGAGGATCAGTGGCAGTGATCCTCCTGGACCTAAGCGCAGCCTTCGACACGGTTAACCACCGTGTCCTTCTCAATAGACTGGCGGATGCAGGGCTTACCGCGACGGCACTCAGTTGGATTAAATCCTTCCTTACTGGGCGCACATTCCAAGTGTGGGATGAAAACCACCACTCATCCATCCTTCCACTCACAAGCGGTGTCCCTCAGGGCTCCTCCCTGAGCCCGACGCTTTTCAATGTATACATGGCCCCTCTTGAGGACGTGGTAACACCATTCAACATAAAAATGGTAAACTATGCCGACGACACCCAGCTGGTCGTCTCTTTGTCCCAACTGATCGACCACCCAGAAAACCTGACCAACTGTCTTACAGGAATCCATAACTGGATGAATCACTCATCCTTAAAACTAAATGGGTCAAAAACGGAGGTGATGCTCCTAGGAAAACAATGGACGACCATCCCTCCAGCACTTTGGCCCGACGTGTTTGGGGAAATCCCTCCCCCGAAACGTGAAATTAAGACACTCGGTGTGTGGCTCGAGCCAGAACTTACTATGAAAACTCAAGCAACCAAAACCTCGGGTACCTGCTTCGGGCTGATGCGCACGACCCGCAAGATTCTCCCCCTACTGCCACCTACCTCCAGGAAACTACTTATCCAGGGACTGGTATTGTCCCGCCTGGACTACAGCAACCTGGTCTACCTGGGAGCCCCTGAGGCCACACTGACGAAGCTCCAGCGGACACAGAACGCGGCGGCGCGCCTGCTCACCAATACCCCCTCCAGAATGTCCGCCAAGCCGGCCCTCAAGGCCCTGCACTGGCTCCCGGTGCGCCAAAGGGTGCAATTTAAAGCGATGTGTACTACACACAAGCTGATCAACGGATCTGGCCCTGCGATCCTCAGTAAAATGATCACTCCCTATACAGCAGCCAGACCCTTACGATCCCAGAATGAAAACATGGCTAGCGTTCCTAGATTCAAACGATCTCGGACAGGAGGACGACAATTCTCCGTTCAAGCTGCCGCCGGATGGAATGCTCTTCCCCGCTCCCTGAGACTGGAACCCAATTACTTGCCATTTCGCAAGAAATTGAAGGCACATCTATTCCCTAAATAGAATCCCCTCTAAATATCTCTCCCCTCGCCCTCCCCCTCATCAGGATCACAACCCTCACAGCGCGGGGATGCCCTTGGGTCACCAGGCGCTTTAGAAATCGCTAAATAAATAAATAAATAAAAATACATTTGGCTGTATACTGAATTTTTCAAATTAAGAATCTACACAAGGGTAAGTTCATTACCCAAGTTCTTTTTGCCTTCATGGCAACCAATTTAATTTAAAATATCGGAAATGCCTTCCATTTCCTCTACTCTTTGTGCTCACAGTTTCTCCAGTTCTACCTCATACTGACCAAGCAATACACATTTACCCTGATGTTGTCAATAACCAGTTACTTTATCACCTTCTTATTCCACCTATATTCCCTTCTCTGTCATTTCATTGTGCCGTTTTAATCTCTGTTGAATCACATTTTTCCACTTACTTATCCACACTGTGCTTCTACATTAAATCACTTCCAATCTACGAGTTTCTCTTTCTAGCCCTGTCCATAAATGGAAGTCTGCCACTCAACGTGGCCTGAATTTCTCTCAGTATTCAATTTTGTAGAGTCTGCATAGATTGTTGTCAGCTGCACAGTTAACATATATTAGTTATAATTCAATAAATAATGCAAGGTTTTAGGGAAATAGGGATCTTTCAAATAGAGTATTCTCTTGTTAATTTTAACAAGTTCTAGACACTTGCTATCAACTCTACCTACACATTTGTATGATGTTTTTATGGTATGTTCAACTTCTTTCCGTCCTTGTCTGTTTTTCCTATTTTTATAGTCAGTTCACCCTTGGTCACTGAGTCCCGTCTTGTCTGCTTGTTTTGCTATCATAAACACAGCACTCACCAGTACATAGTAGTAAGCATATAGAGCTGCCAAGTGATGAGTTATAAAATATTTATCACCAATCGCTTTCCAGTAGTAAACAATAAGTGACAAATCTGTGGAAAAAAAGGATATAAAGTCAATATCGTAAAGGGAGGAGGGTGAAAAGAAAGTGCATTTTTTCCCCACTCTAAAATAAAGTCAATCCAAATGATATAATATCACAGTTTACATAACAGATTTGAAATATGGCCAATTGAAATAGAGCATGGTTGTAATACATGATTTGTTTGAAACGAATCTCTTAAGAGTATATAGTTATTACATGAATGAATGATTCTCATCTCATAAACTTCCATGTGCCACATAACTTATTTGTTAAAGGACATAATGTCTGAGGTTGTTTTGGCAAAGACATTAAACAGAAAAAGAGAATACTGCCTATTTCTGAGAGAGCATTATTCCTGGTACGAAAGAAAAAAAAACAAAAGAAAAAGCAGGGAACTAACAACCACGTGTTAATTATATTTGATTTCTTTCTGTTTCTGCTGTTTGTATTTTAGTACTTTCACATAAACATGTATCCTCATGCACTATACATTTTATCATGCACCAACTATTACCTACCTTAGTGAAAAAGTGTCAACAATTTTTACATTAAACAGTAATTTACAATAGCAGTTTGTACCCCTTATGGTACGTATTAACATCGGGTTACTCCTCCCTTCATCTCTTAATATTAGAAGACTTACAACAGAACCAACAATCTTTACTGGAACTTAACTACTGATTCAAAAGCCCAAAACTTCAACCTCCTCCTCTCTCCATAGTGACAGTCTCTACTGTGCCTCCAAATTCTCACACATATGGTCTTAACTCTTTATCCAGAATTTGGTCTGTTTCATCATTCTATAAAGCAGTGGTTCCAGAACTTCACAAAACCACAACCCACTTTTTAAAACGGCAAACTTTTGTGAACCACTCACCTTTAATGCATAAGAGGAGGATCGATTTTGGAATTTAACTAAAGCATTGGGTGGTAGCACATTGTTATTTACAGACAGTACATTTTCATTGAAAAGACCACTAGCTTTGCAGACATACAGCTTTACTGATTAAACTAAATAGTACACAAAAGATAATATTTGGAAATTGGGTTTCTGTGAATATTAATCATTTGTGCATCATCAAGTAGAGTTTCTTTATTTGTTTTGATTTTATTAAAATCTCTGTTTCCAGCACACTTCAGAATTACACTAAATGTGGTACATTTTTGCTGTTCTAACTGCTGAATGCATACAGTTAATTTATAGGTATTTGTATTTTGTTGTGTGTTGCGAAGAAAGGACATCCTACAGCCTTTCCTTTCACACTCCCTGTACTCCAGCAAGATTGTCACATAATTCACTTTAAAAGCTCTATTCACTTTGCAGTCAGAGAAAGAAAAGAGGACACCAATCTCCATCAGCAATTCGTCAGAAGACGTAGCCTAACATTTGACCTCTGTCTCTGAAGCACTGGCAAATGTGACAAGATAAACACAGCATTTAAACGCATCTTTATTTATTGCTGGGACTTTCCCAACTCACCACAAATCAGCTTGCGACAATCCACAATTTGGTAAATGCTGGTATGAAGGATTCAACTCTAGTCAAATAAGTACACTGCTCTTAATCTCGGGACATGTAACTTATCTGCATTCATTCTCCATGTGTAATAAGTCTGGCTGCAAAATGTCTGTAAAGTTATCTCTTTCACCAGATGGCTTTGCAATTTCTCCATTGCCATGGTTGGGCACATTTTTGTGTGCAAGTGTGTTACCAATGGAGGTGTCATTCTCCTCCAGTTTCTGATCAACACAATTTTGGTCTCTTCCAGTAACTGAAAGATATGTTTACATTCTCTCACCATTGACTCCCAGGTGTCAAGTTTTGTCGCAGGGATTCTGCTCCTACACAGAACTGTGCATAGAGACGTAGAACCTCAGTGAATTAGGGTGTACCAAAACTCACCTTAGTATCCAAAATCCCCTACCAGACTAGCAATCAGTGTCTCATTGGTTCTTCCATACCCCCAATGATTAGACAACCCAGAACATGGACTTAGAACCCCTCAGGTAACGTGGAACACATGAACCCTCTTTTGTTATACCAACATGCCAGTCCAGAACGAGGAGTAAATGAAGACACGTGCAAGTTTGAAATATTTATTTCTAATGCCGTGTTCTCAGGCGCAGTATCTTAGCTAATACAAGCAAACATATTATAAGCAACAAGGTTATCAGCATAATTACTATTCCATAAAATACAACGGGAGAAAGCATGTTAAAATGCTAAAGGAAAGAAGGCTAAATGTCACCTCAGTCTTACCCTCCCTTGCTAGTATATTATATTATATCTACAGAAGGTCTCTTTGGGTTTTAGAAGGGCGGCCCGTTACCTCTGGTTTTAGTAGAAAGGGATCACATCATCTTCTACACCAGCTCTCTGCATGCAAATATTCATCAAGTGTGAGTGCATGCTCTGCGCAGTGCATTATTAAATGCGCCAAAAACCAGAGTTGGCCACAACTGCATATGTGTTATGTCTAGGACGTGCGCTGATCAGACCGAACAACAACCACTGTGTTGAAATAACCTTGAAGGCCTCGGCACTCACTGTTCAGACATAGTTTACCGCTGATACAATAGTAAAACGTATTATTCTCGGGAGAAGCAAAACATTCTACCAGGCTCAAAGCATTAATAACAATATGTGCTATGTGCAGAAGCAGCAGATAGGAAAAATGGCGTTTAAACTTCTAATAAGCTCATGCTAACTTAACACATTGTGAAGACAAAGCCTATCTCCATGACACCCTCCCTTGATCTGAGCACGGATAAGTTAAGATAAGGGGCAAATTTTGGAAAGCAGAGTTCAAGAAGGACAGTCAGAACCAGTTTCAAATTTGCACAAGGGAAAAAATAATAAGAAAAAATGTTGTCTTTAAAAATCGTCATAGTCCAAGAAGAATGCGAATCCAATACATTTAGTCATTGGCCGTAGCAAAGTCAATAGGCCTGGGGCAGAGAAAATTTTTTGTAGAGGCTTGAAAAATTTTTTTTTCAATATCCAATAAATGACCTCAGTTATGGGAGAGAGAAGCGATGACATAATTCATTCTAACAATGAATATGCAAAATATGCAGCAACAGCCTCGAACAGGAAGTCACTGTTCTCATCCGAAAATAGTTCAGCCATCCAATTTAACAGTGGGAAAGAACATACATGTTCTTCAATTATCGGAGCCTCTAGCACCATCAGAGGGCAACTCGGTGGGTTTTCAATGAAGCTGTGTGCCAAGAAATCTTGCGCCGCTGCGAACACATTCCAACGACCCACAACTCCATGCATCGCTGCAAATGCCATAATCCCTCCGTCAGAACAAAGCAATTCATGAGCAATTTAGGGGCTCATAAGCTGATTATAATCCACATGGGGAGACACCGTATTGTAGAGACACAAATCCAGGGCCCAGGCGAAATCGCAACTCAGGCAATGAAAGACAGGCTGGACACATGTAAAGTAGGAAAATCGAAACGATAATCCATAAGCTGTACTCAAAGTCGCAAGAGGCAGTGCTCCATAGTACTCAAGCATTCTGTTGCGAAACAGCGCCAGTCGTGACAGCTCGTCTCGAAACACAGGACGTGCATCCATTTTGAATTAAACAAAACAGTAAAAGAATGCCTGCAGCTAGAGCCAGCAGTAAGGGAAATCCACCAAATAGGCTGGAAAAAAAATCGAATGAAAGAAAGCAGGGAAGACACCGAATATAGTTTGAAAAGAAGTCACAAGGCCACTTTTGGGGTTTCTGGTGTTAAGAAGACTACTCCATTGATTGGGGCTCACCCCTCTTTCTAAAAGAAGGACCTCCCAGAATATGGCTACCAATTTATGCACTGGGTCTCCTTTTTAGGTTTCGCCTGTCGAAAGCTGCGCACTGCGCATCCTTTCGCGCAGGGGAAATCTTATGTCTACAGTATGTGTGCGTTGTCCCGCCCCTCTGTTCCATTGGCTAGCTCCATAAATGGAGGCTAGCCATTGGAACAGAGATCTGTTCTTCAATGCCGGAGCAGATTCGTGGGCGTTCCCGAGAATTTTAGGCTTTTGCCCACGTCATGCGGCGGTGGGCGTGTTTATTTATTTATTTATTTTTGGTCGTCATGTTAGGTCATTTTTGGAGTGTCTTTTGCAGGAGTGGGCTGCACGATTGTAGTCTCCGTGGCGTTTCTGTCTTTGCGAGCTCCTCACCCCCCCCTCGTTGCTTGTGTTCAAGGATAGAGAGTGATCGCATAAGGCCTGCCTGCATCGAAAGTAGAATTATCTGTGAGGACCAACGTCGCGCAGGCTCTGGAAAGCCGTACTGATGGCAGGACGTGCTCCCTGAGCGGAGGGCGTTTCTAGATACGACGCTTTAATGCGAGGAATGCTGCCCACGACCCAGCTCTCTGTACATAAAGAAGTGCCATGAAGTTGCGAGGGTGGGGGGGAGTGGGGGGCGCCCCTCCCGGGATGCCAGGCGTTCTTGGGCTTTCAGCTGTACTCGCGAAAAGCTGCACTAATCCACTGGGAGGCTGCACTTCATTAAAGGGCACGAGCAGCCACGCGACAATCCGGGTCTATAAGCAAGCATCTCGTGCACGCTTTAAACAGCAGTCCTATGCTCTGCTGCTTTATGTTCCATTGCGATATGTTTAAAGCGCTAGGTTGCTTCACGGCACTTCTTGCAGTTGTGAATGCGAATGGAGGGGCAGGCTTAGTTAGCTGGGAAAAGTGATGCAGGAGTCGGTTGAGATATGGAAACGGTGCAAGAGAACCTATGTCTGGATGCACAGTATGCTCGAAGCGCTATAAGTGTCGATTTGTTTATATCGTTTTTCTTACCAACCCTTAGCCCATTTCTGAACCTACTCTCCGTTTTCAGAATGGGAACTGACTTATGGGAAGAAAAATTACCCAAGACCACACAATGCAGCAAATGGGACACAGGATTTTAGAACTCTTGTTTCTTGAATACTGTAGTCATTGTTTTTGCAGTCGGACCAAACATGAAAGACATTGTCATCCTGCCATTTCTCCTTACGTCCTGAACAGGATAGTAAACCCCCCCCCCAACCAATCCTGTTCAAAACACACCCCACTGCCCTCCCCACACTTACAGTGGTGCACTTGCCCCTTATACTCTCGCTCATAAATCACCACACTCGCGCAGACATAGCAGCACTGACCTTAAGCTGCAAAGACGCTTTGTGTTGAGCACGTCCCTTGTGGTACAGTAAGCGCCACGAGGGAACGACGAAAAGCGTATACAAACACAATAAAACAAAGGCAGACTCTGAGCCGTGTCTGCAACGGAACAGTGGTTGGATTTGGGAATTAACTAAAAGAACAATCCCTGGTTTAAAAGGGGGGGGGGGGGGGAGTCCTCGGACTGACCTTTGCAGGCATGTTTTTTGGTATTTATTCTGGTGTAACAGCGACACTGTACACTAACACTTGTGTCATCAGACCCCGGGAGCCGAGCTGTGTTTCATTCTTCCTTCAGGCGGTTCCTTTACTTATTACACCCCCCCACCCAAAAAACCCCTCCTTCATCCCGGTTTATCCCTCTAGTTTACTTTAGTTACAAGTTTTTGCTGCTTTCTAAGACACCTGGGACACTTGAATGCAAGCTTACTACTTTTAGTTATTTGCCAACTACTTGCTGTCCAGCACGACTCACACTCACGCATAGCGATCTCCGCACCCGGAGACAACGCAACTGTGGCAGAGAACTCCGCACACCTAAGCATAAGGAGTCGTAAAACTCCGTATGTAGTTCCTGAACGCCTACAAGTATTACACTTACAAAAACGTGCACGTTTACCTTTGTGAATCAAGGGGGCAAAGTCTGTGATCCGATGTGTAGAATTGACGAGGAGCCCCCGTATCTCACATATGTTTACATGCTTTCCACCGACTGGAGCACCCCTGAAGGTTGCCTCCCCCGCCTTCCCTCGTGGGCTGCATGGGTATGCGTTATGTTCCTGGTCCCAGCCCTGCAGAGCGGTGTATGTACACCTTTGTACAGCGCAGCGCACACCCAGGTTGCTTTAGGAGCTATAGATACGAGTTTACTCAGTTAAAGAGACTTTGCACACGCATGCTGGCTATTTATTGATCTTTATATGCATGGCACCGGTTGCAGCCTCTCGTTCCTCCCCCTTCTTCACAGTTTCTGCCTGTTCCCCCTGTCCCTGTTTGCTTTCCCCATACCGCCCTGCCCATGTTTGTGACTGCACTCACTTTTACCTGCATCTCCGCTCTTCTCTATTGCCGACTCTTCGTGATGCCCGACTGCCCCCCCCCCACCTGTTCTCCCTCTCCCTATTTATTTCTTGCTATTCCTTGCCCTCTGGTCTCCGCCTTCTCTCCCGTGTGCTTGCATCTTCCTTTCTTCGCCCTGGGTGTTTTCCATGTGTGTGCCTTTGTGTGTGTGTGTGTGTGTGTGTGTGTGTGTGTGTGTGTGTGTGTGTGTGTGTGTGTATGTGGCTCTGTGTGTATGTGTGGGAGCAAATGCAATAGGTCTCACATTTGCGAGAGATTTAGCTAATGGCAATGTAAATGACAATGCCATTTATTTATCTGTTTTTAAAACCAACACATAAATACAAATTTTGTCATTTACAATGCCACTAGCTCTAACTTTTCCAAAGGCGAAACCATTGCATTGTAAATGCTTGTTCCTGAATCCTTCCGGCATCTATCAAGATAATCTGGGGATATTTTTTGTAGCCTTTCCGGGGTCATGTACCAGCCCGTCATCATCTTAATGATCTATTCTCTATGTAGCATTGATTTGTTGTTAGTAAATATGTCATGCCAATCTTTCCAATGCTTCTTGACGTTTTTATTTCCCCACTGTGCGGTCCCACTTGCTTTTGTATTTCCCTTACTTTTGCTCCTTTGGTGTAAATATTAGTTTATATATTGTTGTAACTAACCCTTAAATGTCTGTGCTTGTATGTATGTATATATCTATGCATATCAATCAGGGAATTGTGAAGCTCCGGGTCAGTCGAAGAGCCAGGTATTGAGGCTCTTACTGAAGGTGTGCAGAGTGAGGGCGCGTCTAATGTTGATAGGGATCTAGTTTCAGGTCTTTGCTGCAATGTAGAAAAAGGCTCTTCCATCCATTCGTGCTCTGTGTATGCGCAGGGTTTCGGCGAGGGCGAGGTAGGTGGATCGGAGGTTTCACTTTGGTACGTGGATGGAGATTCTTTTGTTGAGTTATTGGGGTCCGGTGTTGTGGAGGCATTTGTGGGTGTGGGTGGGTAACTTGAAGGTTACTCTCTTCTCGACGGGGAGCCAGTGGAGGTGTCGCAGATGCTGGGTCATGTGTTCATGTCGAGGGATGCTGAGGATGAGTCTGGCTGCGGTGTTCTGAATGGTCTGGAGCAAGCGGAGCAGGGATTTATTGATTCTGGCGTAGAGGGCATTTCCATAGTCCAGTCTGCTGGTTCGGAGTGCGTGGGTGACGGTCTTTCTGGATTCAGGGGGGGGGGAGGGGGCTGCTCATCCAGGAAGGGACATCCTTCATTGCTTTCTGGAAGCTGAGTCTGGTGGTGTGAGGGTCCTTGGTGAGGGAGAGGATGAGCTGGGTTTCATTGGCGTAGGTTGTACATGATGTTCAGTAGCGCAAATCTAGCCAAAAGGTGGCTATTCACTGCGAGGAGTCAACCGTAAACATAAAATCAGCGAGTGATAGTAGAGGTAACTGAGTTGTGGATGCTGAATTGTGACATCGTTTTTTTAAAGAGGTAAATCTTCAACATTTTTCCTAACTTGGAGCTGTGTTGGCCGGCCCTGATCAATACATAGATGTTTCAGATTCTGGGTAAATAGATGAAAAAGGCTTGCTGGTTTCATTTTTCTTTTTTACACTTCTTATAGGGTGCAGTCTGATGGTGTCCTTTCTGTAGGTGTACTGAGAACCAGCAGAGATGGTGAGCTTGACTGTAAGATGAGGAAGGATGCTGGTCACGAAGGATCTGTAAATGATGCAGGCTGGAAAGGGCAGCCAATGGAATTCCCTCAGGATGGAAGTGGTGTGATCATATTTAGTGCAGGCCCTGGATGAGACATTATGCAGCATGTACGATGCCCTTAAGGGTGCTAGTGCAGAGTCTAGTAGGCTGGTTGCCAGGGTGATTTACTCCTTACTATTGCTCTTCTATTTTATTGGTGCAGCGCCCAGTATCTAAGCTGATAATTTTAGAATCTTACCTTCTCTGCAATCTTAAATTCTTTTTACAGCTCTCAAATGAGTAATCTGGTCTTCTTTACACAGATCTGCTAGTATTCGACAATTTACTTTCTTCAAGACTGAACTAGTTCAACTATTATTGTCAGTATGAAGTCTGGGTTGCCATCTATTGATGGTAAATGGGGTTAGGAAAGTCAATGATCCAATCCAGATGGCCACTGCAATCTAAATCTTCAGGACTCATATCAGGGGCAGCTGGTACACTTTCAAAGAGGTGGGGGCAGGTGGAGTGCCTTACCATTTCCCAAAAAACAAAATAAAAATCACCCCCACCTCCAAAATCCCAAAGTAAAACACCTTTCCTCCAAAAGCCTAAAATAAAATACCCACCACCTCCAAAAGCCCAAAATAAAACCCATCCCTCCAAAAACTGAAAAAACCCAACTACAATAACATTTTAAATAAATTAAATAAATGGTACTTAACCATAGATGCACGTCCAACTTGGTGCTCCACTTCTGAATCTGCAATTTCATGTCGAAGTCGAGCTCCCCTAACCAATCCAGACACTGCTCTCATGCTACTGACCAGCAACTGGATTGGATGGAGGGGGCTGGTTGGATGATCCTTCAGGCCCTTGAGGCCTGTGCTTGGTCTCCACACAGCTGCCTTAACCAGCTGGGTAGGGAGCTTTAAAGTGCGCATGTCACTTTGGTAGGCGCAACACAGTCAGCCAAAGTGACATGCGCAATTTGCAGTGTATGGCCAGCCACTGCTTCAGTCCACCATGCTGCCAAATGGCGGCAGAGGGCACACCCAACATGTCTCTGGTCTCAGGGTAGACTGGCTGCTGCAGTGCGCACATCGGTTAAAAAAGTGCAATGAAATCTTTTCTTTGCCATTTTATTTTTTCCTGCATGGCTCACAGCGGACGTGGGGGGGTGGAAAGGGGTTGACGTTCCCCCGCACTCATGAAGAAACCACCGCTAATTCATATGCTTGCCTCTTTGGTCAGTTTCTTTTTTATTGCTACATTTTCCTCCATAGCATTGATCCTGCCACTGCTCCGTCCATATGCACACAGTCTTTACTGGTGCACCTCATCAAGTATTCACCTACAATTATCAATTGGCCTCCGTGTGGAAACTCCAACCCTCTGCTCCCCAACTCATGCGGCCAGTGATAACATTGTTGACAGATATTGATTGACTGGACTATCTATACTAATCAGAAGGTCCTGGAATACTCATAATAATTTAGGTACCATCATACTTTTTATTGCTGTGATTCAACTTAACCATCAAACGAACAAGTTACTTACCTTCGGTAACGCTTTTTCTGGTGGATACAGTATCTGCCTGTGGATTCCTCACCTTGTGAATATCCCCCTGCGTCAGCAACATTCGGAAATTCTTTTTGTAGCTTCGCGTCGACGTCACAGAAGCACGGCATCGCGCGCGGCTCCGCTGACGTCACCGACTGCATAATAGGCCCCCGTTGGCATGATGACATCAGTTCCGCCCTTTTTTCCGTGCCCTCGAGGCACACGAACGGATCAACAACAGTAGATATACATACAAAGTACACAGTACCAAATAATCAAAATAACACACACCGTGTGTAGTCAATGCAGGAAAGTAATAACATCAACACATCTCCTTTGACAATAAAATATTAAAATTACAGTAAAACAGGTATAGAAGAGTGGACAACAGGGAGGCGGGTGGGCCAGTGAGGAATCCACAGGCACATACTGTATCCACCAGAAAAAGCATTACCGAAGGTAAGTAACTTGTTCTTCTGATGGATACATCTGCAAGTGGATTCCCCACCTTGTGAATAGAGTCCCACAGCAGTCCCGCTCCCGGAGTTGGGTGTCCACTCTCCTATACCAGAAAATCCTGGAGGACAGAACGCGCAAAGTGGCCTTCCCTCCTCACTTCGGAATCTAAGCAGTAATGCTTCGTGAAAGTGTGGAGGGAGGCCCAAGTCGCCGCTCTACAAATGTCCTCAACAGGTACACCCCTAGACAAAGCAGATGTAGCAGACCTTGCTCTAGTAGAATGAGCTCTTAAACCTTCAGGAGGTTCCTTACCCGCTAGAGAGTAGCAAATCTTGATACACAAGACAATCCATCTTGACAGCGTGCGCTTGTGCACCGCCTTGCCTCTTTTAGCTCCAACAAAACCAACAAAGAGCTGGTCATCCACTCTGAAGACTCTGGTTTTGTCCAGGTAGAAGCTCACCGCTCTCTTAGGGTCCAAGCGGTGAAGTCTCTCCTCCTCCTTGGAAGGGTGAGGGGGAGGATAGAAGGTAGGAAGGGTAACGGACTGCCTTAGATGAAAGGGAGTTACCACCTTAGGCAGAAAAGCGGCCCTTGTCCTGAGAACCATTCGTTCAGCATGAATTGTCAAGAATGGGGGCTTAGAACTAAGAGCTTGAAGCTCACTTACCCTCCTTGCCGAGGTAATTGCAACCAGGAAGACCGTTTTTAAAAGATAACAGTCTCAAGGGACACTTGTGCAAAGGTTCAAAAGGTGAACCCATCAAGAAAGTAAGTACAAGGTTCAAGTCCCATTGAGGCACAATAAAGGGAGTAGGAGGAAATGTATTTGTAAGTCCTTTTAGAAACCTCAAAACGACCGGAGATTTAAATAAAGACGGCTGATCCGGCAAACAGAGAAATGCCGATAGATAACCTTTGACTGTAGCTACAGCAAACCCTTGCTGAGCCAAAGAAAGCGCAAACTGAAGAATGTCAGATAAACGAGCCCTCAAAGGATCGGTGGACTTCTCTCCACACCAAAAAACAAATTTAGACCACCTATAAGAGTAGATAGACTTGGTGGAGTCACGCCTGGCCGATAAAATGACATCCACCACATCATGTGGGAGAGAAAAGGAATTCAGGTTGCCCCGTTCAATCTCCAGGCATGAAGGTGTAAGCTCTGGAGGTGGGGGTGTAGAACCTGCCCCTCCATCTGAGAGAGGAGGTCTGCCCTGAGAGGGAGACGGAGCGGCGAGCACGAGGAGAGCTGGAGAAGATCTGTGTACCACACCTTTCTTGGCCAATCCGGGGCGATCAATATGACTTGGGCCTGGTCTTGGCGTATCTTCCTCAGAACCCGAGGAATCAAGGGTATGGGAGGAAATGCGTAAAGGAGTCGTGAGTCCCAACTCAACTGAAACGCATCCCCCGACGCTCCCTGCATCGGAAACTGGAGGCTGCAGAATAACGGGCAGTGAGCGTTCTCGTGAGTGGCGAACAGGTCCACCTAAGGAGTCCCCCACGTCCGAAAGACGTGACGAACTACCTCTGGATGAAGCCTCCACTCGTGGTCGGCTGAGAACTGCAGACTGAGACTGTCTGCACGTATGTTCAGAACTCCGGCCAGATGATTTGCCATCAGACAAATGTGATGGTCCTGAACGCAGGACCAGAGACGCAGAGCCTCTCTGCAGAGACACTGCGACCCCACTCCTCCCTGCTTGTTGACATACCACATCGCGGTAGTGTTGTCAGTCAGGACTTGAACAGACTGACCGCGAAGGGAAGGGAGGAAGGCCTTGAGCGCCAGAGGTATCGCCCGCAACTCTAGAAGGTTGATGTGAAGCAACCTTTCCTCTGGAGACCAAAGACCCTTGATCTCCAGATCCCCCAGATGAGCACCCCACCCTAGAGTGGATGCATCAGTTATCACCGTGGCCACCGATGGAGGTAGGTGGAAGGGCTTTCCTTGAGACAGATTGCCCTCCACGCTCCACCAAGACAGATCCGCTTCATTTTCTCTGGAGATCCTGATCGACTACCTGAGATCTCCGTTGTGTTGATACCACTGCCTGCGGAGGCACCACTGGAGTGCCCTCATGTGCCAGCGTGCACGGTTGACCAGCAGAATGCAGGAAGCCATCAGACCGAGCAGACGAAGGACCTTCAGGACTGGAACGACCGCTCCATTGTAAAATAAAGGAATCATTTCCTGTATGTCGCGAATCCTTTGAGGAAGAGGGAATGCACGACATACAGTTGTGTCCAGTACAGCACCTATGAACAGGTTGCACTGGGAGGGCACCAGGTGAGATTTGGGCACATTTATCGAAAAACCCAACCTGTACAACAACCGAGTTGTGACTTACAGATCATGGAGCACTTTCTCTGGAGATTTTGCTTTGATCAGCCAATCGTCCAGATAAGGGAATACTGGAATCCCTGACCTTCTGAAATGTGCAGCCACCACAGCCATCACCTTGGAGAAGACTCGAGGCACAGTAGTAAGACCAAACGGAAGGACCGCAAACTGGTAGTGTTGCGAACCCACCGTAAAACGGAGATACTTCCTGTGCGACTTCAGGATAGGGATGTGAAAATACGCATCCTGCAAGTCGATCGACACCATCTAGTCTTCTTCCAGCAGCGCTTGAAGAACCTGCGCAAGGGTGAGCATCTTGAACTTCTCCTGCTTCAGAAAAAGGTTCAAGATCCTGAGATCCAGGATCGGACGAAGTCTGCCATTCTTCTTGGGGATCAGGAAATACCGGGAGTAGCATCCGTGACCCCTTTCCTGCACCGGAACCACCTCTATCGCACCTTTTCTTAACAACGCCAGGACTTCCTCCTGCAGGAGTAGCAGGTGGTCCTCTGAGCAAAACCCTTGACAAGGAGGGTAATTCGGAGGGAATTCCCGAAAGGGAAGTGCATACCCATTCTCCACGAGATTGAGAACCCAAAGGTCCGATGTGACCGATTCCCAATCCCGTAGAAAATAGGTAAGCCGACCCCCTACAGGACCCGCATGATCCGGAATGGCGGATCTAGGGCTGCTTTGCTGATGTTGAAGGGGATTGGCAAGAGGAAGAGGAGGAGGAGACTTGACATCCTTTCACAGTTCCTCTGGACTGTAGTCCCAAAGACCTGGCTGTAACCCTGCTGTCTTTAAACCTCTCCAAAGCTGCATCAGCCTTTTTTCCAGAA
Source organism: Lissotriton helveticus (assembly GCF_964261635.1). Lineage (NCBI taxonomy): Eukaryota > Metazoa > Chordata > Amphibia > Caudata > Salamandridae > Lissotriton > Lissotriton helveticus. Next base: position 1,842,258,996 of record NC_136057.1, on the reverse strand, counting down.
AGACCTGAGCCATCAAAGGGCAGATCCAATAAAGCAGCTTGGACGTCCGCAGAGAAATCAGAAGACTTCAACCAGGCTGCTCTTCTTGTAGCAATTGAAGTCCCCATAACTTTCGCCACCGAGTCAGGGGTGTCTAGTCCACTTTGTATGACTTGACGTGCAGCAGCTTGAGTGTCAGCCAGCACCACATTAAAATGTTTCCTGTCCTCCTCTGGAATCTTAGGGGCCTCCCCAAGAGACATGTGGCATTCGTTGACTTAAGAGCCATACTCGCCGATGAAAACACTTTCTTCGCAGTTTGGTCCTGCTTTTTTGACTCTTTGTCCCCATGCACCTGAGGGAAAGCTCCCACAGATTTCTTTGAATAGGCTGCCTGTATTACCAAGCTCTCCGGTAAAGGGTGCGATGATAAAAAGTCCGGGTCACCAGGCGCCACCCTGTATCTCCTTGCAACACCTTTAGCAACAGCAGGAGCAGTGAGAGGTCTATTCCATACTTCCAAAATAGGTTCCGTCAATGCATCATTGAAAGGAAGCATAGGTTCCACAACAGAAGACGGGGAATGGAGGACTTCTGTCAACAAATTAGACTTGAACTCAGCAGTAGGAAGACTTAAATTCAAAAGTTCTGCTGCCTTTTTGATGACCACATGGTATGGTGCAACGTCCTTTGAAGGGGAATCCGACACAGAGGATAGCTCCCAGTCTGGAGATAGTTTCAATCCGCTATCCTCCCTCAGATCATCAAAATAGTCATCCTGCAGCTCACCTTCTTCAACCTCAGCCTCTCTTTACCTCTGTTTTTCGAGAAGACGCTGAGCACACGCCTCAACCTCTCCTTCAAGAGCAGCGTCGGCGGATCCGCGATCGACTCCAATGGAGCCAGAGCCGGCGTCGAGATTGGATCCGGAAGCACAAGTCGAAGCTCTCGAGGTCGGGCCGGCGACGAAGGTATCGGCGTCAAAGACCCCGGCAGCGACGAGAAATGCCAAGGCGGAGTCGGCGCCGGCATAAATGGCATAGACGGAGCTGAAGCATAAGACTGGGGGACTCCCAGGTTGTATGCCAAAGGACCCATGGGACCTGCCGGTGCTCCAGAGGGGTACATAGCTCTCGAAAAGACACCATACATGGCGTTTAAAAACTGTGTAGGGTCTTGACCTGGACCTGGAAAAGGAGGGTAAGGACCCACAGGTTGCCCTCGAGGAGGCACCGGATTTGTCTCCTCTTCTTCGGGTTGGTGAGCCGGAGTCGTCGAACCCTCAGGCAAGGGAGCCTCTTCTTCCTTTTGAACAGGAGATCGAGACGGCGCCGGAGAGGGATTCGACACCGGAGCCGGTGAATGCTCCGGTGACTCCACAGGCAAAACTTCACCTACCGGATCCACAACTGGAGAAGGGGATTTCTCTTTACGACGTCTCCTACTTGGCGACTTCGGTCTCGAATCCGAATCCTTCCCAGTGTGATGTCGTGATTCGTGCTTTCTCTTCTTGTGCTTCTTCTTTGCTGATCTAGAAGCATGCCCCGGCGATGACTTCGAAGGCAACGCCGTGCGACACCTCGACCGCCTCGAACGCGACCTCGAAGACTTCTCCTCTTTTTTACCTTTCAATTTGGCAACCAGAAGCTTCGTCTCTCTTTCACGAAGGGCTTTTGGGTTCATCTTCTTGCAGGAAGAGCACCCTTGAACATCATGGTCCGAACTCAGGCACCAAAGGCAATCCTCATGCGGGTCAGTGAACGACATCTTCTCACATTCTCCGCACGGCTCGAAACCGGTCTTCTTCGTAGACATCTCGACAGGAGACAAAGAAGCAAGAAGACACTAATGGAAACAAACAGTAACAAAGTTACTAAACACCTACAGAGGATCCCTTGAAAACCGTTAGCGTCGACGACGCGGAAAAAAGGGAACTGATGTCATCACGCCGACGTGGGCCTATTATGGAGTCGGTGATGTCAGCGGAGCCGCGCGCGATGCCGTGCTTCTGTGACGTCGACCACGTCAGCGCGAAGCTACAAAAAGAATTTCCGAATGTTGCTGAAGCAGGGGGATATTCACAAGGTGAGGAATCCACTGGCAGGTGTATCCATCAGAAATGCAAATGTTTACATTTGTTCAAATCTTTTTTTCTATCCTCAAAAAAAGAAACAATGTTAGCTGCATGGAGATCTATTACTTTGGATATGATATTTAGCCCAAAGTTCCTCATGAATCAATGATACATCCTGATGGGAGTCTGGATCTTTATAAATTCTCTTTTGGCTGCTTCTACCCCAGAGGCAATAATACAGATTTATCAGTGATCACCTAATGCTTTAATATTTTGACAAATATTCCTAGTAGTGTCACTTGGTGGTATATCAACTGCTATGGGTTAGTTATGTATAAAAGTATGCTGTCTACAAAAAGAGAGAGCTTATTTTTGGATACTGCCAAAGTCTAACGCCTTGATTTCTTTTTGCCTTCTCGTAGTCATCGCTAGAGATTGCATCGCTAGTATGAATAGTAAGGGTGACATTGGGTGTCTCTGCCTCGCTCCAATTTGGATTTTAAAATCTTTTGAATATTCTGGGCCCACTGCTATTACCATCTTTATCCAGATTTCTCCCATACCATATCTTTCATGCACTTTCCTGAGGAAGGACCAGCTCACCTTTTCAAATGCTTTCTCTGCATCCAATGGCACCAGCAGCTATGCTATCTTTTTTGTTAATTTTGTGGACAAGGTGAACTGCCCTTCTGATGTTGTAAACGGTTGTCCATTTACTACAAACCTAGATTGGTATTCATGTTTGATGTCTGGTAATATGGACACCAGAATAATGTCCAATAATGTGCTGTAAATGTTATGATTTATGTAATGTCTTTATTTGAACGGGAAGCAACTAAGGTCTAGATGTGTTCTATACTACATCAGTAACAATTGTATTGTAAGCACAATGCTTGAAGTGACTATAACTTTATTTCAAATGCTATGGTAACTTATTACAACATATTTTGTTGGCCTTTTACCATAATCATGTTGCTACAAAATTCAAATAAAATATCAATTATAATACCTGAAATGAGGTAGCCTGAGGTTACAGCGACGTTCAGTTTTACCAGGAAGGGGTCCCCCCTAAAAATACATTAACACAGAAGGGCAATTATATGGAGTGACATAGATCTAAACATGCAGTATGTATTACACATATTCATTACACAATAATCTGACTCTGTACAAAACACAGAGAATTTGACAGACAGTAAAACAATGGCATGAAAAAATGGAAGGACTCACATTTCCACAGCAGGATCAAATTCTCAGTGTAGCTACGTGGTCCTTGACCCATAAAGAAGAACTTGAGACGTTTGCAGCTTTTCACAAATATCAGATCATTACACCTATCCTCAACAGCACAAATGACATACTTTTGTGGACAAACGTGTTAAAATAGGAAAACAAGAAAGGTGAGGCTAGCTTTGAAGGGCAGATTTTAATTCAATGCACAGTCATCTACGTGTTTATAACACTACTTCCTTTTATTCCAAGTGTGTAGAGGAATGTAAAATTGGAGACAGATTACATTAGGCCTCTGGAAAAATTTCATTAGGTATTACTTGAAAGCACCAGGAAACACCCAGGTGGTTTTACCACATGATAATTCCGACCATGTTAGAATGAAGCTGCATCTGTGCTTATGTATTTTATATATTGGAAACCATGCAGTGATTTGATAACAGGGCACGAGGACAGGTCTCTGGGTTGGGTATGTTTCAGAATTTTATACAATAAAGAGAATTTCTGTTGCTGGGCTAACAGCCAGAGGAGCCGTGTGGCCCTGCTTGAGAGTCAATGCAGTGTTCCATGAAGAGGTGAATTTTAAGTTCCTATCTGAATGATAGGAATGATGGTGCAAGCTCAATGGGAGAGGAAATGCTGTTCCAGATCCTAGTGTATAAAAAATAAAAACCGTTGCAGCATTAAATTCATAAGCAATAAAATGAAAGTAACATAAAATCTTTATTCAGTGTGTTACACTTGATCATTTTTATTGTATTATCTTTGAGTAGTCTTTCCAAATTAGCACCTTTCTAAGTAAAAAGCAATTAAAGGCACAATAGATTTCTTAACTGATATGTGCAAACTTAACATATAATGAAAAAAGTGATACAATATGCATTAATAATACATATTAATGGATTCAGCCACAGGAATGTATAAACAGTATTAATACAGGAAATTGATGCATTCACAAAATAAAGATACAGTTCATGTGGTACCTATTGAGGGCAATGTATTTCTTTGACTCGAACACCATTTCCCACTAAATTGACAACAGATATAAAGTTCATCCAATGAAATCATGCTCCGCACAAATTATGATGTGCAATGCATTTCAACCTGCGATGTAAGGGACAAAGTTCAAACAAAGTCTTCCTCAGGCCAAGATAAAGTTACCTTTCAGGACATTTTGTGCAAAACTAAATCTAATCAATGCTTTTGTTCATTAGAACTACTCTAAGAACATATGTGGTCAAGTAACTAATCATTCATACCGGTAACCATCCTTTGGATGGACCACTGTGGACAGAAGCAAAAATAATTCCTTAATTAGCAACCAACTTTCTGTAAATATTTTAAGGTGCGAGACCCACCACGTGCAACACTTGTAATTCTATTTCTTAGTCTTACCTGGGCACTTTAAGACTCAGAGCTGAAATGGCTGAAAAATAACATACTGTATATGTGTACTGGAACTTACATAAAATGAATACAATGTTCCCAATGTGGGGTTGTTCTCATGTGTACCTGTACTACTTGCAAACTTCTACAGGCCTCTGTTCTGGAAGAGGTGTGGCGCCGCGGCCAGGGCGACTGACGCTGGAATCTGGGGACCACGGTTCGATCCCCGGCTCCGGCGGCAGGTCAGCCCAGCACCATGTGACTCTGGGCAATAGCTCGCTTAATCTTCCCGACGGCCCCCCAGCGCCTAGAGACCC